>NC_030823.1:41782740-42090282 GCF_001704415.2 Capra hircus | reverse complement strand
TGTATACAGCCAAGCTTTCAGATTAAGATGAGCCTTTAGAAATTCAATATTTAAAAACGTACACAGTCGGTTGCCAAAAATGTTAACACTATGGTGCAGACTCCCTCAATGAAGGATCCCACACCAAATACAGAAAACATCCTCTTTAGTGCCTGTGGGACCGGTTCCATCCGAATAAGCAGCACAGTAAAACCTAAAAAGATGGCAGAACAGCATCAGTTTACTGGGTTGAATTGCCTCAGAAATATTCTTTTTTTTTAGATTTTATTAAAATATAGTTAATTTATAATGTGTTAATTTCTGCTGTGCAGCCAAGTGATTCAGTGGTACACATTCTTTTTTATATGCTTTTCCATTATGGTGTTTCACAGGATATTGAATATAGCTCTCTGGGCTGTACCTTAGGACCTTGTTGTTGATCCATCCAGTGTGTAATATCTTGTCTCTGCTAATCCCAAACTCCCAATCCTTCCCTCCCCCACCCCACCTCTGCCTTGGCAACCACAGTCTGTTCTCTGTGTCTGTGAGTCTATTTCGGAGATATGTTTCAGAGATACGTTCATTTGTGGCATACTTTAGAGTGACTACAAGTGATACTATGTGGTATTATCTTTCTCTTTCTGACTTCACTTGTGGCTTCCCTGTGGCACAGCTGGTAAAGAATCCCCCTGCAATGTGGGAGACCTGAGTTTGATCGCTGGGTTGGGAAGATCCCCTAGAAAAGGGAAAGGCTACCTACTCCAGTATTGTGGCCCAGAGAGTTTCATGGACTCTATAGTCCATGGGGTCACAAACAGTCAGACACAACTAAGCGACTTTCACTTCTAACTTCACTTAGTATAATAATCTCTAGGTCCATCCATGTTGCTGTAAATGGCGTTATTTCATTCAGAAATATATTCTTGAATGCAAAGCTAAATCATGGTGTTTCTTTGTGTATCTATTGTAGAACAAAAGTGCTCAAAACTTGGCCAGGCTAAGGTTTTCCTCAATAGAGGTCGTGTTCTTACTATTGGCAATGCTGGTGATAGTAACTGTGACAGTTCTTTTTTAAAATAATAACCCCATTATCTCATTTAAATCTTACAGCAAAACTGCGAAGCAGGTTTTTTAATCTCCTTCTTTTTTTCTTTGGCTGCACCAAGGATCTTGTGGGATTTTAGTTCCAGGTGTGTGGGCCTTGACAGTGAGAGCATGGAGTCCTAATTGCTCTTCCTCCAGGGAATTCCCTTAGATAAGGCTGGGAAGCTCTGGGAGGTGAAGTATTAACAGATTCTTCTGTTTGGGATGTGGGGGTTTGAACTGGCCTCCCTCAGTCTCCATAGCTGGTGCTCTTGTCCATTGGACACACTGCCTCTTGTGGAGTTGGGGTTTAGTAGAGACTCTTTCTAGAACCCTGCCTTATGGCACCCCAATAACTATTTTCATTTTATAAAAATTTAGAAAATGTCTTTATTTAAATTGCACATCACTATTAGAAGTTCATACAAAAGAAAATATAACTAAAATATATTAGCCAAAATATTCCTAAAACTTCTACACATTTCAGAGTCCAACTCTTCTGTGTCACTTTTTGACTTCAAGTAGTTGAGGTCCCTGTGTTTCTACCCATGTCATCCTCTCAGTATCTAATTATTAAATGAGTGGGTAAATCTGATATTTTTATGTTATAACTATAAAGAATTTTATAATATCAAAATGTTTATATTGAGTTGGCTGAAAAGTTTGTTTAGAAAGCCTGAATAAACTTTTTGGCCAACCCAATATTAAACTGGTTTCATATTCAAATAGTAGGACAACTCAAAGAGACACTAAGGAGCATTTTAAAATTTTCCTTCATCTGAATTTTATTTCATTAAAAAAAATGAGTTAAGTTATTTTAATTGGAAGGTAATTACTTTACAATATTGTGGTGGTTTTTGCCACGCATCGACATGAATCAGCCATGGATGCAGGTGTCCCCCACATCCCGAACCCCTCTCCCCCTTCACGTGAATTTTAAATGTGAGTTTTTTCTCAGGTTTCAGTCTGTGAGCTCTTGCAGAGCAATAAGTCCTGTCTTATCCATTTTTGTTCTAGCAGCATCTGGCAAATAGACAATAAGTATATGACTACACTTATGACTCCACACTTACCAACGGTGAAGAAAGTAAAGATGATATTGCTAACCAGGTTGGTAAGGAGAGGTTGACTGCAGTATCGAGAAGATCTGGGCCTACAAATCAATATACCAGGTCATACACTAATTGATTACTAGAAGAAATCCACACTGTTAACATAAAACCAGGTGGCGCTGACCCTTGAATTCTAATTGTGGCATGAGGTTCATTTGGCTCCAGGCAACTCCCTTCTCTTAAGAACCTTTGTTCTTTACCATGACTGCAAATTAGTGCTAGCATTAATGACAATATTGAGTTATGAATATTCTTAATGCTAAGAGTTATTAATATTCTTAATGTGTGGACAGTGTTCACCATTTTTTTTCCTACTTTAATTTAAAGAACTCTTTTTTATTTTTGACTGTGCTGGGTCTTCACTGCTGCTCTCGGGCTTTCTTTAGTTGTGAGCAGGGGCTTCTCCTCGCATTGGTTTCTCTTATGGAGCACGGGCTCTAGGCACACAGGCTTCAGCAGTTGTAGCACGTAGACTCAGTAGTTGCAGTGCACAGGCCAAGTTGCCCCGTGGCATGTGGAATCTTCCCAGACCAGGGATCAAACCTGTGTCCCCTGTATTGGCAGGCAGATTCTTAACTACTGCACCACCAGGGAAATCCTACCATTTAAAAATTCATGTTAATTTGATACGTTGGTGAAAAAACATTTTGTGGAAATTCTGGCCTCTAGAGTAAGGAAATATACCCTGCATCTTATAGTAGAAGTACACAAACCTCTCCTAGTAGAAGTTGGCAAATTTGAATTAGGCAAATTACAAGGGGTAATTTAGGTAAATTACAAGGTAGTTTCCAGCCCTTCCCCATCACTTAAGTGGAATCTCAGTTTTCAGATTTTTATTAGAATTTTCATGTTTTTAGGACTGCAGTTTATTTTAAATGTGTAAAATTGTATTTGTTTCATTTGACCATTGAAAAAGGTATTAACTGACTTTTTTGGCCAAGATGGATTTCTGACATAGAATCAGAAATAATAGGTCAAGTCATAATCTAGTTGAGTGTGCCTGTGTTGCCCTCAGCCTTGGAGACATCAGCTAATGCTAGGCTGTTGGCCCTGGTCTCTTGGGAATCCATAAAGTGAAATATTCGCACCCTCATTGTTTCCCGTTTAAGGACTTCTTATTACTGGAAGTATAACTTTTAACCTGTATAATGCTGGTTTAAAGTTAAACTCTGTCTGCCCAAATCCCAACTCTCCTCGCTGGACTGAGAGTTTTGACTTTTCAAAGAGGTGGAGCAGGTGACTGCCATTGATAAGAGGGGCAAAACAATGGGGCAGGCTGCATTTAAGCACATAACAGGAATGGCAGTGGGCACCCAAACCAACCCCACAGGTAAGATGTGCATGCTGAGCTGCCAGGTGCGGAGGTGGCTGGAGAGAGAACTTACCTTAGCAGGACATAGAACTGGAGGGTCAGAATGGTGATGGCAAACAGGAACACTGTCACTTGGCTGCATGGGACACAGTGAATTACATTGTACATTACTGTTTCAGTGATTTGAATGGCTTTAAGAAACCAAATTCAGGTTCTGTTTCATGGTAATGTTACGTCAAACCTCAGAAATAAAATTTTAAACAGAGCAAAGATGAATTGAGATCCATCCCATTAGAACAAAATTGTCTAATGATACTACACTAAGGACAATAGTTAGCATTTATCGAGTTCCTACTATGTAGCAGACAGGCTTCCCAGGTGGCACCATGGTAAAGAGTCCTTTTGCCAATGCAGGAGATGAGGGTTGGATCTGTGGGTCAGAAAAATCCCCTGGAGAAGGAAATGGCAACGTGCTCCAGTGTCCTTGCCTAAGAAATCCCGCAGGCAGAGGAACCTGGTGGGCCCCAGTACATGGGGTTGCACAGAGTTGGACATGACTGATCATGCACATACTATGTAGCAGGCACTGTGACACTGGTCTCTAAGGAATCTTGAGTACCTTGATTTATTTACCATGGCTGTAAATTAATGCCAAAAGACAACCCACAAGCAATAATAAGAGTTATTACTGTTCATAATTAGTAGAGAAATACATCACATTTTAAATTTACTTTTTCACTTAATATGCATACAGTTCAGACTTCCCTGGTAGTCCAGTGGTTAAGAATCTGCCTTGCAATGCAGGGAACACAGGTTCGATCCCTGGTCTGTGAACTAAGATCCCACATGCTGAGGCACTACAGCTACTGACTCAAGCCTCAATTAGAGGGTCCAGGCATCTCACAAAGATCTCATCTGCCCCAACTAAGACCCAACACAGCCAAATAAGTAAATATATATTTTTTAAAATGCACACAATCCTATGAGATGAGATTGTGGTTTCCTATCTTATAAATGAAGAAACTGAGGCTCAGAAAAATTAAATGTCTTATCTCTGGACAAACACCTAATATAGTAAGCAGTAAAGTAAAAGTGTAAGTGTTAATTGATCAGTTGTGTCTGACTCTTTGGGACCCTATGGACTGTAGCCCACCAGGCTCCTTTGTCCATGGAGTTCTCCAGGTAAGAATATTGGAGTAAGCGGTAAAGCTACAGTTTAATCCAGTTCTGAGAGTCACGAGATACCTGGAGTAATAGGCAAATTTGGCCTTGGAGTACAAAATGAAGCAGGGCAAAGGCTAACAGGGTTTTGCCAAGAGAATGCACTGGTCATAGCAAATACCCTCTTCCAACAACACAAGAGACAGTTGTACGCATGGGCATCACGATACGGTCAAAACCAAAATCAGATTTATTGTATTCTTTGCAGCCAAAGATGGAGAAGCTCTATACAGTCAACAAAAACAAGACCAGGAGCTGACTGTGGCTCAGATCATGAACTCCTTATTGCAAAATTCAGACATAAATTTAAGAAAGTAGGGGAAACCACTGGACTATTCAGGTATAACCTAAATCAAATCCCTTACGATTATACAGTGGAAGGGACAAATAGATTCAAAGGATTATATCTGATAGACAGAGTGCCTGAAGAACTATGGACAGAGGTTCATGACATGGTATAGAAGGCAGTGATCAAGACCATCCCCAAGAAAAACAAATGCAAAAAGGCAAAATGGTTGTCTGAGGAGGCCTTACAAATAGCTGAGAAAAGAAGAGAAGCAAAAGGCAGAGGAGAAAAGGAAAGATACACCCATATGAATGCAGAGTTCCAAAGAATAACAAGGAGAGATAAGAAAGCCTTCCTAACTGAACAATGCAAAGAAATAGAGGAAAACAACAGAATGAGAAAGATTAGAGATCTCTATTGAGAAAATTAGAGATATCAAGGGAACATTTCATGCAAAGATGGGTGCAATAAAAAACAGAGTGTGGACCTGAAAGAAGCAGAAGATATTAAGAAGAGGTGGCCAGAATATATAGAAGAACTATAAGATCTCAGTAACCTAGATAACCATGATGGTGTGATCACTCACCTAGAGCCAGACATCCTGGAATGTGAAGTCAAGTAGGGCTTAGGAAGCATCACTACAAACAAAGCTAGTGGAGGTGATGGAATTCCAGCAGAGCTGTTTTAAATCCTAAAAGATGATGCTGTGAAAGTGCTGCACTCAATATGCCAGCAAATTTGAAAACTCAGCAGTGGCCACGGAACTGGAAAAGGTCAGTTTTCATTCCAATACCAAAGAAAGGTAATGCCAAAGAATTTTCAAACTACCACACGATTGTACTCTTCTCACATGCTAGCAAAGTAATGCTCAAAATTCTCCAAGGGAGGCTTCAACAGTACATGAACAGAGAACATCCAGATGTTCAAGCTGGATTTAGAAAAGGCAGAGGAACAGGAAATCAAATTGCCAAGATCTGTTGGATCACAGAAAAAGCAAGAGCGTTCCAGAAAAACATCTGCTTCTGCTTTATTGATTACATCAAAGCTTTTGACTGTATGGATCACAACAAACAGTGGGAAATTCTTCAGGAGATGGGAATATCAGACCACCTTACCTGCCTCCTGAGAAATCTGTGTGCAGGTCAAAAAGCAACAGTTAGAACCAGACATGGAACAATGAATTGGTTCCAAATTGGGAAAGGAGTACATCAAGGCTATATATTGTCACCCTGCTTATTTAACTTTTATGTAGAGTACATCATGTGAAATGCCAGGCTGGATGAAGCACAAGCTGGAATCAAGATTGCCTGGAGAAATATCAATAACCTCAGATATGTAGATGACACCACCCTTATGGCAGAAAGCAAAGAGAAACTGAAGAGCCTCTTGCTGAAAGTGAAAGAGGAGAGGAAGAGGCTGGCTTACAAATCAACAGTCAGAAAACTAAGATCGTGGCATCCAGTCCCATCACTTCATGGCAAATAGATGGGAAAACAATGGAAACAGTGACAGACTTTATTTTGGGGGAGGGGGGCTCCAAAATCACTGCAGATGGTGACTGCAGTGAAATTAAAAGACACTTGAAATTAAATGACACTTGCTTCTTGGAAGAAAAGCTGTGACCAATCTAGACAGCATATTAAAAATCAGAGACATTATTTTGCCAGCAAAGGTCCATATATCTAGTCAAAGCTATGGTTTTTCCAGTAGTCATGTATGGATGTGAGAGTTGGACTTTATTTATAAAGAAAGCTGAGCGCCAAAGAATGCTTTTGAAGTGTGGTGTTGGAGAAGACTCTTGAGAGTCCCTTGGACAGCAAGGAGATCAAACCAGTCAATCCTAAAGGAAATAAGTCTTGAATATTCATTGGAAGAACTGATGCTGAAGCTGAGGCTCCAGTACTTTGGCCACCTGATGCAAAGAACTGACTTATTGGAAAAGACCCTGATGCTGGGAAAGTTTGAAGGCAGGAGGAGAAGGGGGTGACAGAGGATGAGATGGTTGGATGGCATCACCAACCTGATAGACATGAGTTTGAGCAAGCTCCAGGAGTTGGTGATGGACAGGGAAGCCTGGCGTGCTGCAGTCCACGGGGTTGCAATGAGCTGGACACAACTGAGCGACTGAGTCCCAGCCACGCCCTTATGCTATGTTAGCCCTACCTGCAGTTCACACTGGGTAACTCACATTGAGTGAGTTAACTGCCCACCACAACTTACACAATGAAATGAGGTCTGTGGTTACTGCTCAAACATTTTTTAAATTCTTTTGAAATTACATGTACATAGCTTCCATGCACGGAGAAGGCAATGGCACCCCACTCCAGTACTCTTGCCTGGAAAATCCCATGGACCGAGGAGCCTGGTGGGCTGCAGTCCATGGGGTCGCACGGAGTCGGACACGACTGAAGCAACTTAGCACCAGCAGCAGCAGCTTCCATGCATATAGGAAAATCTTTCTCCTTAACTAGCAGTCCTCTTTCTTCACTGTAAACTATTATTCGCCTTCATTATTTATTTTATTAATTGGATTTAGCACTGAATGACTTTAGGGCACTTGTAGGAATCAGATCTCCCCTCCAAAGACAAAGGTTTATCCCCAGTGAAGATACTCAAAACAATAAGCAATTTGAAACTATAACCCCCAGACTATTTATTTATTATTTTGTTTTATTTTTTGGCATGTGAGATCTGAAGCTTGGAGTCTTAACCCCTGGAATGCCAGGGAAGGCCCCCTCACCCCCAAACTATTTGAAGCAGTGGCACACGGAACTAAAAGAGTCTCGGGTTTAAGGTTACTATTATAAAAGCATTAGTGTCCCTTTGGCTTTTTTGGTAGCTCAGTCGGTAAAGAATCTGCCTGCAGTGCAGGAGACCCAGGTTCAATCCCTGGGTCGGAAAGATCTCCTGGAGAAGAAAATGGCAACCCACTCCAGTATTCTTGCCTGGAGAATTCCATGGACAGAGGAGCCTGGCAGGCTCCATCCAGGGGGTGGCATGGTCGGGCTTGACTGAGCTAACTAACATCCTAACTAACTAGTGTACCTTTAGAGCTGTAAATCTGAGGGGCTGCCAAGTCAATCCCATTAGCAGTCGGGCAACATAGATTTAATTGTACTGAGCATCCTGAAGTGTGACAAGAAAACCAGTTTTTTTTTAAGTTTATGTTTTAAAAGCTGACTTAATGTTTGCAAAATGTTTCATTAACGTTTACACATCAGTGTTTTTGAAACTTAGTGATAATTTTAAAACTGAAAGTAATTTCCCTTCAACCTCCAAGTGTGTTAGTCGCTCAGTGGTATCCCACTCTTTACAACCCCATGGACTATAGCCCGCCAGGCTCCTCTGTCCATGGTATTCTCCAGGCAAGAATACTGGAGTGGGTTGCCGCACCCTCTTCCAGGGGATCTTCCCGACCCAAGGGTCGAACCTAGGTCTCCTGCATTGCAGGCAGATTTTTTACCATCTGAGCCACCAGGGAAGCCCTTAAGCCTCAAGACAGCCCCAGGAAGAAATGATCTTTTTGCCACAGTGGGCTGGGGAGGGACACTTACAGCCTGAGCTGGTGAGATCTTGGCAGCCAACAGTGCAAGCGATAGGCTGAGTGAGCCAGACAGAAGTGAATCATGGTGACCCGGGTCCCTGAGCACCTGGAGCAGGGCACGGAGGATCCGGAACAGTCCTGTTAGAGCTTCTAGACCTCTTCTCCACCTGCCAGGGCCTCCATCCCTACACACCAACCCTGCGAACCCTGGGGAATACGGAGGAAGTTCTCTCCAGGGGAGAGGGACAGGTCCTAGTTCTTTTAAAGCCACTCTAGGCTATGATAGGAGCTCCCTGTAACTTGATTCTTCTATGGCTTTAAGGTTCTGAAGTCTAAAGCTGGCTGTGTTAACAGTGAATTAGTAACACTGAGTTGGATATTTGAGACAGGTCACGAATGTGAAAAGAGGGAAAGCTTCCTTTAGGCTGAGAGATCAGCTTTCCCTTCTCAGTTCTTCCCCTGGGGAGGACCTGGAAACCTGAGCCCATCCCCAAGGGCAAGGAGAGCCCTTCAGGCTCTTTCATCCTTCCTTCTCTGAACAGCAAGCAACTCCCTCCCTCCAAGACCTGCTCACTCTCCCTGGAGAGTGGTACCTGAAACTTGAGATGGTTGGGACCAGAACCAAGGCTGGACTCCAGCTGAACCGAGAGCCTTCACCAGGGTCCTTGAGAGCACGCTCAGTAGCTGGACAGACACCCTAATTTCCCGGTGTGCCCAGACCACCCCATAATAGCATAGGTGCTTTGTTTGCATGAGTAATGGGGTGGGGCAGGTAACAGGTGGGCAGAGGCAATAAGCCCCAAGTGAATCCTGGTGTCATCCTCGGGATGATAATTGAAAGGTACATTTAAATCATTCTAACCCATGAACTCTTTTTTAATGTTGTGTGAAGCATTATTGATCCTTCTCCCCTTTATTTCCTCTTCACAGTTAGCAGTGTCCCTGTGATTCCTGCCGCTGTTTGGAGTAGACCTCAAGTGTTTATTGAATACATGTTTCCTAATTTCCATTCCCACCAACTGTACTTAAACTGAAGTTCTCATTACTTTTAACTGGACTTCCTATCTTGCTTTGCCCCTTCCAGTTAATCTGATAGCATCACTGACATCAGTATTATCACTTCCTCACAAATAACAGCTACCATTTATTTTGACACTGTGCCAGGCAGTATGATCAGTGTTTTGCCATATCATGGCATTATCTCTATTTTACAGATGAGGACACAAAGTTAAATGGTCAGGTCAGGGTCATACAGCCATTTGCTGCTATTCAGTCACTAAGTTGTGTCCGACTCTTTGCGACCCCATGGACTGCAGCACTCCAGGCTCCCCTGTCCTTTACTATCTCCCAAAATTTGCACAGATTTATGTGCCTTGAATTGGTGATGCCATCCAACCATCTCATCCTCTGTCACCCCCTTCTCCTGCCTTCAATCTTTCCCAGCATCAGGGTCTTTTCCAATGAGTCAGTTCTTTGCATCAGGTGGCCAAAGTACTGGAGCCTCAGCTTCAGCATCAGTTCTTCCAATGAATATTCAGGACTGATGTCCTTTAGGATTGACTGGTTTGATCTCCTTGCTGTCCAAGGGTCTCTCTAGAGTCTTCTCCAACACCACAGTTCAAAAACATCAATTCTTCGGTGCTCAGCCTTCTTAATGGTCCAACTCTCACATCCATACACGGCTGCTGGAAAAACCATGGCTTTGACTCTATGGACCTTCATTGGCAAAGTGATGTTTCTGCTTTTTAATATGCTGTTTAGGTTTATCATAGCTTTCCTTCCAAAGAGCAAACGTCTTTTAATTTCATGGCTGTAATCACTATGTGCAGTGATTTTGGAGCCCAAGAAAATAAAATCGGTCATACAACCATGTAACACCAACATCACCTTGTTTTTCTAGAACCCTGTTGTCACACCATTGCTCAGAAACCTTCAGAGTTTCGTGTTATCTATGGAACTGAGGTTGCCATTTCTCAGCTTCTCAGTTAGGCGGGCTCATTTCCAATCTACACAGCCCCAATTTACCTCTCAATTTTCTCTTTGGTGCTGGAGAACCTAGGAGTCACAATACCTAAATTCTAGCCCTGGGTCACCACTCAGTAACTCTGTCCAATGAGAGCAAAAAATTGGAGCAAAAGTAAGTTGGTCATCCTAGCAATTTGGTCTGAACACTATTGGGCTATAAATAAATGGTCCTTATGCAGGTCTTTGAGTGTTGGCAAGACTTAGGAGCACAGAATGAGGGGTTTTATAGCCTTAATTTCGAATTCATTTTCAACTCATTATTTCTTCTTTGAGATGTTCGTAATAATGGAGAATTAGATAAACCTAAATGACTAATGATAGGTGATTAACTGGAAAAACTAAATATGTAGCAATAGGTTATTATTTGGAGTAAAGTAAATGTCCTCGGCCATTCTTTTTCTTTTTTGGTGAAAATTAAATGATAATGTGCATGAAATTAGTTTATAAGTTGAGAAGTATCCTATAAATGTTGGTTTGTTTGTGGTCATTCATTGTATTTCTACATTAATCATAAAAATACTTTGAGCTCTACAGGTGATCCCCCAAAAGTTCCCAAAGTGCTTTGAGCATTTTGGCATCATTGGAATTATCTTTGTAAGTGCTCAGAATTTTGAAACATAACTTGATATGTAAGAATATTTTAAACTTCACAGTAGTGAAGGTATTTTTTTAATTGATAGTTAATAGAGTGTTTGTTAAAGAAGTGATTAGAGCTGGTACTTCCCTGGTTCTCCCGTGATAAAGAATCTGCCTGCCAGTACAGGGGACCCAGGTTCAGTCCCTATTCTGAGAAGGTCCCGCACACTGCAGAGCAACTCAGCTGGTGCTCTAGAGCCCATGCTCTGCAACAAGAGAAGCCACCACAGTGAGAAGTCCTCACGCTGCAACTAGAGAGTAGCCCCCACTTGCTGCAAGTAGAGAAACCCTGTGCATAGCACCAATGTGCAGCCAAAAATAAATTAAAATATTTTTTAAAAAGAGGTAAGTTATTAGAAATGAGTGATATGAGTTGGAAAGGTTCACCAAGTCCCTCTGCTCAATATTCTGTAATAACCTAAAGGGGAAAAGAATTTGTAAAAGAGTAGATACATGTATATGTATAACTGAATCACTTGACTGTACACCTGAAACTAATGCAACATTGTTAACTATGCTCCAGTATAAAATAAAAATCGGAAAAAAAAGCAATAATAGAAAGTATGAGTTTATTTTTAAGACATTTTGGTAAATTCCTCCTAATTAAAAAAAAATTAAATAATTTAAAATAAGTTGCCTTGCATTACTTCAGTAGGGTTTTGGAAGGATCAAATGGAATAATCAGTATCAAGAAGACTTTGTCAATTGTAAACTGTTACTCAGTTGAAAGTGATAATATAACCTTGCTGACTAAGAGGAAAAGTACAGTTTTGAAGGACGGATTGTTGGGGAGTTATCTTTGGTGGATAATAATGTCATTGTGGGCCTTCCCCGGTGGCTCATCAGGTAAAGAATCCACCTACAGTGCAGGAAACACAGGTTTGATCCCTGCGTCGGGAAGATCCCCTGGAGGAGGAAATGGCAACCCACTCCAGTCTTCTTGCCTGGAGAATTCCATGGACAGAGGAACCTGGTGGGCTGCAGTCCAGAGGGTCTCAAAGAGTCAGACGTGACTGAGCAGCTAGACATAGTGGCACACTGCACAGTGTCACTGTTCTGTTACCCATGGCCACAATAGTGCAATCTCAGCACCATTAAGCTTTCATGTTTGCTCATAAGTCTAGGCCCACCTTGTGGGCCAGCTGATCCAGGCTCAGCTGACCTCACCTGACCTGCTTGTGCTTCTGGGCAGATTGAGGCTTGACTGATCTAGGATGGCCTCGGCCAGGCAGCTGGCTATTGGCTGTCTGTCAGCAGGAGCATCGTCTCTGTCCTGCAGGTTCTGTCATCCTCCAACAGGCTGGCCTGGGCTTGTCTTCATGGAAGGGCAGGAGTCCAAAGGAGAGTGGGTGTGCACAATGCCTCAGAGGCCTAGGATCAGAATGGACATGTTTTCCCATGTGCCACGTTATTTGGGCCAAAGCAAGTCACAGAGGGTGGGAAGATTCCATTCCTTTATGAAAAGAGCTATAAAATCACATTGGAAAGGAAGGGTGGGGAAATGGAGCCATTTTTGCAATTCACCCAGTGTAGTCACTGAAGCCAAGCATTTTTTCCATCTCTTTGGTTTGTGGGTTTTTTATTGGTGATGTTTTTTGTTTGTTTCTTACTTTTTGACTGCAGCATGTGGGATTTTGGCTCCCCAACCAGAGATTGAACCCGAGCACACTGCATTGGAAGTGCAGAGTCTTAACCACTGGACCGCCAGGAAAGTCGCTCCATTTGCTTGAAATGAGTATGTGGAAAGACATCAAAAGACCTTGAATTGAACTTACTTTCTTTTTCCTTTGCAGGCAATAAGAGAAGTGTCAGTTTTCCATTTAGATCAACAACTGCAAATTCTCAGCATGGAGAACCCAGAGAAGACAGAAGTAGTTCTCCTTGCTTGTGGGTCCTTTAATCCTATCACCAACATGCACCTCCGGCTGTTTGAGCTGGCCAAGGACTACATGAATGGAACAGGTAGGAACAGTAACCAGCAGCAACGATGGGGTTCAGGATACACTGCCGTAAAATGTGGCACCTTGGCCTATTGGACATTTTAAGCTGGAGGATTTTGATGAAACAGCAGAAGCAGGAAGGTCACTTTGCCCTCCACCCCTCTTCCCTGAAAGTGAAAGTCCATGGAATTTTTCAGGCCAGAATACTGCAGTGGGTAGCCTTTGCCTTCTCCAAGGGATCTTCCCAACCCAGGGATTGAACCCAGGTCTCTCGCATTGCAAGTGGGTTCTTTACCAGGTGAGCCACAAGGGAAGCCTATGAAGCAGATTGTAAAACATTCACATGACAGATGCCCTCCCTAAACTCAGAGAAATGGAGCGTCCTTATCTATGAAGAGAAAGGAATGCCAAGCAGACAGGCCTTGTTGGATTCCCCCAAGCTCCTACACTTACCTTGTACTCTTTGTTGTTGTTCAGTCGCTCAGTCTTGTCCAACTCTTTGTGTCCTCATGGACTACAGCACACCAGGCTTCCCTGGTCTTCAGCGTCTCCTAGAGCTTGCTCAAATTCATGTCCATTGGGTTGGTGATGCCATCCAACCATATCGTCCTCTGTCGTCCCCTTCTCTTCTTGCCTTCAGTCTTTTCCAGCATCAGGGTCTTTTACAGTGAGTCAGCTCTTTGCATCAGGTGGCCAAAATATTGGCGCTTCAGCTTCATCATCAGTCCTTCCAATGATATTGAGGATTGATTTCCTTTAGGATTGACTGGTTTGATCTCCTGCACTCCTTGCTCTGTCATTTTTCCCCATGACTGTTCACTCTTCATCAAACCTAGCATAAGAATACTTAGGTTTAACTGTGTCTTGGGCTCTTCATTTCCTTGTTAAGGTTCCCCTGTCACATAAATCTTACATTAAGTTAATTCATATGCTTTTCTCCTGTCAATCTATTCTTTGTCAGTTTATACCAGCCAGGGGCCCTAAGAAGGTGCAAGAAAACTTTTTCTCCCCTGCATATACACAGATTCATTTTGTTTTGTTATGGAAATAATCATGCTATATGTTGATAAATGGATGAGTGTGCCAACTCACTAATAATCAGGGAACTAAAATAATAGAGTGATATTTTTCCCATCACCTTGACAAGAATTTTTAAAACTTGATAATGTCAAATATCAGGTGTTGGGAAGGAATGGGCTCTTGGATATTCAATGGATTAAGGCTTTTTACAAGGCAGTTTCGGGCACAACTGATCGACTAACATACACATAAGACAGTTTGGCAATATCAATCAAAATTATTAATAAACTGCTGACGAATGGGTGGTCTGTTTGATGGGGAAGTTGAAAGAGTTCTGGAGATGGATTGTAGTGATGGTTGTATAACATGTCACAATATTGTACACTTAAAATGGTTTAAATGATAAATTTTATGTTATGTATATTTTACCACATTTAAAAATAAATAAGTAAACCTGTGTCATTGTTTAAAAAAAAGGAGAAGGGGACCTGTGACTATGAAACCATATTGATGATTCTATTTCCTGTACATAAAATCTAATCTGTTGTACCTTATGTGAAGTCTAATTCTTTACCCCAGGAAAATATAAAGTTATCAAAGGCATAATTTCTCCAGTCGGCGATGCATATAAGAAGAAAGGACTCATCTCTGCCTGTCACCGAGTTATCATGGCAGAACTTGCCACCAAGAACTCAAAATGGATAGAAGTTGATACATGGGAAAGTCTTCAGAAAGAGTGGACAGAGACAGCCAAGGTGCTAAGGTAATCATGGTGAAGTCCTGCAGTTCCTGTGTGGGGTCATCACAAGGCTGCGAAGCACATGAACAGGCCTGGGTACTATTCAGCCTTTGTGTCTTTCATTGTGTTTTGAGATGTTTTGCATGCTTGTTAACTGTGTACATCCCTGTAAAAGAACAGGAAGTATACTTGGCCTGTCTGTGCCCTGGTGAAAAAGGTAAAGCTGTAAGATGATGACACTGTGGTCAGTCTTCTCAGGTATAAAAGACAAAGGCAGATAATTGGGCTTCCCTGGTGGCTCAGCAGTAAAGAATCTGCCTGCCAATGCAGGAGACACTGGTTCATTCCCTGGTTTGGGAAGTTCCCCTGTGCCACAGAGCAACTAAGCCTGAGCACCACAGCTACTAAGCCTATGTGCTACAGTTAGTGAAGCCCATGCTCAGCAACAAAAGAAGCCACTGCTCACTGCAGCTAGAGAGTAACCTGTGCTTAAGAGTAGCCTCTGCTCGCCACAGCTAGAGGAAAGCCCAAACAGCAGTAGAGACCCAGCACAGCCATAAATAAATAAATAAAATTTTATATATATATAGAAAGATGAAGATAGGTAATTTAAGGAAGAGAGGCCATGATTCTTGATCACAGAGAGACCTGGTTTGGACGCTGCTTCCATTATAGCATATAGGGGGTTGTCACAGATCACTGTGCTCAGGACTCTGAAACCGTTCCAGTTTAAGGATTCAGAACCCAGAGTGAGTGACATCTAATTACTACTTAATGTTCTCTTGAGTGGCATGTCCCCGGTGGCTCAGTGAGTAAGAAATCTGCCTGCAATGCAGGAGACACAGGAGGCGTGGGTTCAGTCCCTGGGTTGGGAAGAACCCCTGGAGGAGGAAATGGCAACCCACTCCAGTATCCCTGTCTGGGAAATCTTATGAACTGAGGAGCCTGGAGGGCTACAGTCCGTGGGGTTGCAAAGAGTTAGACACGACTGAGCTACTAAGCAAGCAAGTTCTCTTGAGTATAAAACACAAGGGCTTTTTGAAAAACCTTTCTGTCTCATGTCTATTCTTAGAGATGTCTATTAGAAATGTCTATTCTTTGAATCTTTTGGTTCTAACCATATTAATTACGATTTGGATAGGAAATAGAACCACTCTGAGCATTTTAAGCAGAAAGGGACTTTAGGTCTAGGTTGAAAGGGCTGGAGGAGTGGAAGTGGTGGTTTGTTTCAAGATCATGTCCCCTTAACTGCAGCTGAAGTTCAGGAAACTATTCCTGCTTCTGCTGCCACAAATGCGGCTGTTAAACTGTCCCAGGCTCCTAGCGTGAGGGACAGGACAGTAGAATATAGGGTCTGGCCTCCATGCCAACCTGTCAAGGTCCAGAGCCTCCCAAATCTCTCTGCCTCTGAGGACCTCTGGGAAGTGATTTCAGGGTGGGATTGAACCCAGCCAGCAGACAACGTCCAACCCAGTGACTTACCCAGAAGCTTAGCAGGGAGAAGAGGGTGACTTCTATTCATTGGTCAGAAGTTCTCCCATCAGAGACCAGCCTCCTCCTCACCCAGCCCTCTTTGGCTCCAGAATAACCTTCCTATTCATTCCTGAGGGAAGGGGGTTACGGGCACCAGGGGCCCACAGTTGTCTCTCACACATGTTGCTCCTGTTACCTGGGTAACTACCACTATAAAGCCGTGGACATCCTGCCAGCCAGAGTGAAGCTGCATACAGATCCTGCCTGTGGGCCCTTCCGCTTAGGCTTCAGACACTTGCCACACCCTCAGACCTTATCCTCGGCATTGAATTCTTCATTACTAGGTTAGGCCATACTCTTTTTAAAAAATATTTATATTTATTTATTTATTTGGCTGTGTCAGGTCTTAGTTAAGTTGCATGGCATCTTCAATCTTCGTTGCAGCATGAAGGATCTTTAGCTGTGGCATGTGGGATCTAGTTCCCTGACCAGGAATCGAACCTGGGTCCCCTGCATTGGAAGCGTGCAGTCTTAGCCACTGGACCACCAGGGAAGTCCTAGGCAGGCCATGCTCCTCAGTGGTCAAGGGTGTGGGCTCTTGAGCCAGGCTGTTGGGATTCAAATTCTGGCTCTGCCATCTATAAGCTAAATGACCTTGGCCAAATTGGTCACTGTCCTCCTCTCTCAATAGGTATAATAAACAATTCTGATAGAATGCTGGCAGTACTATAGTTGCTTTATAGTAACCAAAACATTTACTCAATCTTGTTGTTCTTGACTACCTCCTATGTCTAAGAGGCTCTACTAGAAGCTGGGGGTACAAACTCTAAGCCTGCACTTCCTCTCCATTATGGGGATAATAATACTATGAAATGGGATGTTGAGAAGATTTCATCAAATCATTCATGGAAGAGATTTGGTGTAGTGGTTAACACATAATAGATAATCAGCGTTTTAACTCTGGTCATTGTGACACAGACACATACAGCTTAGGATAGTAATAGCTACCATTTGCTGTGCTCCCAGGAGTTTCCCTACTCTCTATTCTTTCAATTTATTTTCTTAGTTTAGTTTTGACTGTGCTGGGTCTTTGTTGCTGTGCAAGGACTTTCTCTAGTTACCGTGCACAGGCTTCTCTTTGTAGTGCCTTCTCTTGTTGCAGAGCACAGGCTGTAGCCCATGCAGGTTTCAGTAGTTGTGGCACATGGGATTTAGTCCCTTAGTTCAATTCCAGGGATTGAACCTGTGTCCCCTGCCCTGGCAGGTGGATTCTTAACCACTGGACCACCGGGGAAGTCCCTGTTGCTTTCCATTCTTGACAGCCAGAGCCCAGGGCCACTGTGTCTTGACCAGCATCCATCTTGACCTGACAGTACTGTGTACTTGAAGGTATCCTTTCTGAATAATCAGGTATTGTGTGTATCTGTGGTTACACATTTTTAACAGCTCCCAACCTTTAACTTTGTGTCAGAGGCTCTCAGGCCTCTCCATGGGGATGATATTTCAGTTGAGCATTGTGAGAAAGAGAAATAAATATTCTGTTGCTTTGTTGTTTTATAGACACCATCAAGAGAAGCTGGAGGCCAGTATCTGTGATCCCCAGCAGAACTCACCTGTGCTGGAAAAGCCTGGACGGAAAAGAAAGTGGGCTGAACAAAAACAAGATTTTAGTGAAAAGAAATCCCTAGAGCAAACAAAAACGAAAGGTCTGTATGTTTTCCCAGGACTTAGCAATGAGGGCTGTTAAGACTCTAAGGCTAGGCAAGCCCCCTTTGTATCTGCTTTCATATTCAATGTGTCTGGGTGCCTGGAAAATGCCCCTTGTTAGTTTTCTTTTTTCTTTCTCTTTTTGTTCTTCCTTTGGCTGTATCACACAACTTGTGGGATCTCAGTTCCCCAAACAGGGATTGAACTCAGGCTGCGGCAGTGAAAGCCCAAATTTGTAACCACTAGGCCACGAGGAAACTCTCTGCCCCGTGTTAGTTTTCTGATAGGAGGAAAGAAGAGTCAGAGGCACCCTGAGTTTATTTCTCCTGCGGTAGGTCAGGTCTGGATCTCTTTTTGGAAAAGCTGAATCTGATAAAAATTATGAATCCTCAGAAAAACAGACATACACATTTTTTTTTTTCTGCACTGGATCTTTGTTGCTGCACCAAGGCTCTTTGTAGTGGCAGTGAACAGGGGCTACTGTTTGTTGCCGTGCATGGGCTTCTTATTGAGGTGGCTTCTCTTGTTATGGAACACCAGCTCTAGAGCTCAGGCTCAGTAGTTGTGGCCCATGGGCTTAGCTGCCCCACCGCATGTGGGATCTTCTTGGACCAGGGGTTGAACCCATGTCCCCTGCATTGGCAGCTGGATTCCTAACCGCTGGACCACCAGGGAGAGTCCTACACATTCATTTTGATGCCAGGAGTTATTAAAAAAACAATCCCTGAGGCTCTATTTTCCCTTTTTCCCAGGTGTGCCAAAGGTGAAGCTGCTGTGTGGAGCAGATTTTTTGGAGTCCTTTGGTGTGCCCAATCTATGGAAGAGTGAGGATATCACCAAAATCCTGGGAGACCACGGGCTCATATGTATTACTCGGGCTGGGAATGATGCCCAGAAGTTCATCTACGAATCCGACGTGCTATGGAAACACCAGAACAACATTCACTTGGTGAACGAATGGATCACCAATGACATCTCCTCCACGAAGATCCGGCGAGCCCTCAGGAGGGGCCAGAGCATTCGCTACTTGGTCCCCGATCTTGTACAAGAATATATTGAAAAGCATAATCTGTATAGCTCTGAGAGTGAGGAGAGGAATGTTGGAGTGGTCCTGGCTCCTTTGCAGAGAAACACTACAGAAGTTAAGGCATAAGAAATTCTATAGCATGGTATTTTAGACTTCTTTTTTGGGAGTTTGAAACCATGTGGGTGTTAGTAACTAGGGGAAGAAATTGTTATCCTCTTTAATAAAGTTTAACAGTTTGGTAAAATCAGCAGTAAATAAAGTTAGGTTTATCTTTTTACTAGAAGCTGCTAAGATGAATGTGTTCAATATGTTGTTTTTAGTTTGGCCATGCCATGCAGCATGCAGGATCTTAGTTCCCCAAACAGGGATCGAACCAGTGCAGTGGGAGCACAGAGTCTTAACCAATGGACTACCTGGGAAGTCCACAAATTCCTTTATCTTTAAAACAAGAGATTAGCAGGACTAAAACCAGAAGAACATTCCATCAAACTAAGTACAAAAACAATTCAAAAAGAGCACCCTGACTTTACCACATAAAGAGAAGTGAAGTGCGAAAAGTGGTCTAGGAATTTCCTGGTGGTATAGTGGTTAGGACTGCACTCTCACTGCCGAGGGCCTGGCCTTCCTTAATCCCTGATCAGGAACAAACATCCCACATGCTGTGCAGCGAAAAAAAAAAAAAAAAATAGAAGAAAATTAAGAGTCCACTTAAGATCCTGACTTAAGTTATGAAAGGAATGAACATTTTATGCATGCCTATTTCTGGGCACCCCCCCCCCGCCCGCCACCCAAAGTGGCCAAACAACTCTTAAAATAATGATCTTGTAAAAGGCATCAGCTATCTCCCGCTGTGCAGAATACAACCTGTGAATGATCTGGAAGACACTTTACACCAGTTGTTCGTTCTCTCTGACACATCTCAGAAGGCCAATGAAGCTTTGCTAAGGCATGTTGCCTGCAGCATCACTTTTGGAGGTAGGAAGAGGCGTCCAGGCCCTGGAACGTTTAGAAAGGTACACAGGTGTTTCTGATGCCCATGACAGATAGGGAGCCTCTGCTGTCCACATGTTATGCACGGATTCTCTTAGCACATAAGAGACCTCTGAGAGTGAGGTCCCTTATTCAAGGAGTCTCATGCCAGAGAATCAAAGAGGCCTCATTCAAGGATTTTATGAAGTGTGAATGCTCTTAGCTTTTACTCATAGCTTAATAATCAAACAATGAAGGGACATGAGAAATACCATACTGAGTCAGCCCAGCAGTTCCTTTAGCTCAGAGTTGAGGCCCTGATGAATGGTTTGTGCAAGAAAGCTCCACAGTCTCAATCTAAAACTCTTGAGTTTTGAAAGACCCTTGCAGTTTCTGTTCCATTCCCTGTGAATCTGCCATTTGTGAATTTAAGCAGAAAAAGAGCCTGTTTTTTATGCTTTGTCTCTTGTTCTTTTGTATGAACTTTAACCAAAGTAGAACACTCAAATAATAATTGAAGTCATAACATTATGTTAAAAAGACAAACTTGTTATATGATTTGCTACTGATTAAAATTCTATGGCAGTTTTACCCATACCGCATAATTGCACTCATCTCACATGCTAGTAAAGTAATGCTCAAAATTCTCCAAGCCAGGCTTCAGCAATACGTGAACCGAGAACTTCCAGATGTTCAAGCTGGTTTTAGAAAAGGCAGAGGAACCAGAGATCAAATTGCCAACATCTGCTGGATCATCAAAAAAGCAAGAGAGTTCTAGAAAAACATCTATTTCTGCTTCATTGACTATGCCAAAGCCTTTGACTGTGTGGATCACAATAAACTGTGGAAAATTCTGAAAGAAATGGGAATACCAGACCACCTGACCTGCCTCTTGAGAAACCTATATGCAGGTCAGGAAGCAACAGTTAGAACTGGACATGGAACAACAGACTGGTTCCAAATAGGAAAAGGAGTACGTCAAGGCTGTATATTGTCACCCTGCTTATTTAACTTATATGCAGAGTACATCATGAGAAACGCTGGACTGGAAGAAACACAAGCTGGAATCAAGATTGCTGGGAGAAATATCAATAACCTCAGATATGCAGATGACACCACCCTTATGTCAGAAAGTGAAGAGAAACTAAAAAGCCTCTTGATGAAAGTGAAAGAGGAGAGTGAAAAAGTTGGCTTAAAGCTCAGCATTCAGAAAATGAAGATCATGGCATCCAGTCCCATCACTTCATGGGAAATAGACAGGGAAACAGTGGAAACAGTGTCAGACTTTATTTTTTTGGGCTCCAAAATCACTGCAGATGGTGACTGCAGCCATGAAATTAAAAGACGCTTACTCCTTGGAAGAAAAGTTATGACCAACCTAGATAGCATATTCAAAAGCAGACATTACTTTGCCAACAAAGGTCCCTCTAGTCAAGGCTATGGTTTTTCCAGTGGTGATGTATGGATATGAGAGTTGGACTGTGAAGAAGCTGAGTGCCAAAGAATTGATGCTTTTGAACTGTGGTGTTGGAGAAGACTCTTGAGAGTCCCTTGGAATGCAAGGAGATCCAACCAGTCCATTCTGAAGGAGATCAGCCCTGGGATTTCTTTGGAAGGAATGATGCTGAAGCTGAAACTCCAGTACTTTGGCCACCTCATGCGAAGAGTTGACTCATTGGAAAAGACTCTGATGCTGGGAGGGATTGGGGGCGGGAGGAGAAGGGGCCGACAGAGGATGAGATGGCTGGATGGCATCACTGACTCAATGGACATGAGTCTGAGTGAACTCCGGGAGATGGTGATGGACAGGGAGGCCTGGCGTGCTGCAATTCATGGGGTCGCAAAGAGTCAGACACGACTGAGCGACTGAACTGAAAGCACAAAGGCCAGAAATAGCTTTTTTTAGAATAGTTTTATTGTTCATGAAAATCATTCTGTGATAGAAACAGGACTAAAGTTAACTTTCTAAAGAAAGTAGAATAATTTACCTTTGCTTACCTACACCGAATGATTCACATTTCATACTACACTACTCTGGATGAAGGATTTATGCCTCTGCAGAAGAAAAAAAAAAAAAAACCACTTAAATCTGTGTAGTTGAATAGTCTTATCTGAAGCCACAGTTTTAAAAAGGAAATAAAGTTGGCAAATGTAAATTATATGGCTCTTGGCCTCTTCTTTTAATTTTTACTTATTTATTTATGGCTGCATTGGGTCTTGGTTGCAGCCTGTGGGATCTTTCATTGTGGCATGCAGACTTCTTTCTAGCTGAGGCCCCCAGGGTCAATAGTGGCAGCTCACCAACTGTGGCATGTGGGATCTAAGTTCCCCAACCAGGGATTGAACCTGTGTCCTTTGCATTGGAAGGTAGATTCTTAACCACTGGACCACCATGGAAGTCCCCATTCCTGGCTTATTCTTACTGAAGTCAATGGATCTGTTTCTCAAAGACAGAGAATACAAAGCTTGACACTCAGTGGTTTCAGTCTCTTAACCTGCTGAATGAATGAAAGGTCATAACCTCAGATCATAGAAATGAGAATCGTTCCCCTGCTCCTCAGTTTTTTGGAGTTTAAAAATTGGAGCAGTACTGAAAAATAGCAATAGAACTTGCTAGAAGTCGATGAAGTTATCAAAATTTAACTTTGATTTCTTCTCCTGGAAAATTACACAAGTTTATCTGAAGTATGTCTGAACTGCAGGAAGGTTCCAGTGCTAGAAACTTCTTTTCTACTATGAAGCCTTTTCATCTAGAAGTGCCCAAAGTTTGCTGACTGTATTGACCTCAGGGCCTGCTGGGTAAGGCTCATAGGGACCCTCCCAGGAGACCTGGTAACAGTGAAATGGTCCTATTGTTGTGGCATTTATGAATCAGCAACTTTGTACACAGAAGGAGCTGCTTGGCTTTTTGTCCCCATACCAGGATGCTGCTAATGCCATGCATAATAGCATGTTTTGGGGCCTCCTTAAGGACACAGGTTCCTCTTTGGATAATGAAACTAGGACAGTGAATTGAACAAGAAAATAAATAGTAACTGTTGCAGCTTTCATTGAGGAAGAAGGGAAAATGCCATTGTTTATTCTCTATCATGTCTCATATTTGGCACTTATAATGTGAATTTAGTTTAGGAATTATGCAGAGCTGGTGTATTATTTGATGCTGGTAGGGGTGGTGGTTTTTTTGTTTATATGCTGCTGCTGCTGCTAAGTTGCTTCAGTTGTGTCCAACTCTTTTCAACCCTATAGACTGTAGCCCGCCAGACTCCTCTGTCCATGGGGTTCTCCAGGCAAGAATACTGAAGTGGGTTGCCATGACCTTCTCCAGGGGATCTTCCTGACCGGGGGGGTTGAACCTGGGTCTCCTGCATTGCAGGCAGATGCTTTACCACTGAGCCACCCAGAATGCCTAATAAATACTACAAATTATTTATCATGTATCTGAAACTTGAGAATCCTGTTTCTAGTTTATTTGAAGAACAAATCTGAGAGGAAGTATGGAGAAGCCCATTCATGGAGCCAGCCCGACTGAAGTCAAGTGTGTGGGGTGGGATGTGGGGCTCATAGGAGGGAAGCTTGGTGGGGTCCACATACAGTTTTTGACCGTTACAGTAGCACCAGCACATGGTGGGGAATTCCTGTCTGTTGGACTCCTCCTCTGGGACAATACCCCCACTCCGCTCAGGAAATCACCTTGGTTTCAGTGCTGAGATTCAGATCCATGTCTGCCTCAAGTGCCTTATCAGTCAATAATGCAGCAGACAGTGTTTCCCAAATCAAGTGCCCAAGTTTTTCCAGACCAGTGGGTAACATGACAACAATGACATGTTTAAAAATGTTAGGGAAATTTTCAAACAGAATTAGTGATAAAAGTATAATAGGGGCTTCCCTGGTGGCTCAGTGATAAAGTGAAAGTGAAGTAGCTCAGTCGTGTCTGACACTTTGCAACCCCAGGGACTGTAGCCTACAAGGCTCCATGGGATTCTCCAGGCAAGAATACTGGAGTGGGTTGCCATTTCCTTCTCCAGGGGATCTTCCTGACCCAGGGATCAAACCCAGGTCTCCTGCATTGCAGGCAGACACTTTAACCTCTGAGCCACCGGGGAAGCCCTGGTGATAAAGAACCCTCCTGCTAATGCAGGAAACATGGGTATGATCCCCAGTCTGGGAAGATCCCACATGCCTTGGAGCAACTAAGCCCATGCGCCACAACTACTGAGCCCATGTGCACCAACTACTGAAGCCCGTGCACCTGGAGCCCATGCTGTGCAACAAGAGAAGCCACCGCAGTGAGAAGCCCGTGCTCCACAACTAGAGAGTGGGCCCCGCTCATTGCAACTGAGCAAAGCCCGTGCAGCAACGAAGACCCAGCACCGCCAAAAAGAAGTGTAATAAATCCCCTGTGTATCTAGGTCTTATCCCCGAAATGGGACCAAGCTCCCTCATGGCGCTGCCTCCTTGTGTTAGGAGGGGAGGTATAGTTAAGGTGAAGTTTATTTTATGTCTTTACTGAATGCACTGTTCTTTCCTGGACCAGTGTCAGATTCCATCAAATGCCAGAAAAATGCTTCCACTACAAATGCCCCTCATCATTCCTGCTCATCACTGTCTAGGAGAAAGCACTGCTCGTCCACAAGCATAGGACTGCATCTTGGCTCTTAATTTTATGGTTCACTTTGCCAGTATCAAATGGAAGGAAAGAAAGCACAAATTTGGACAAGTAACATTTGTCTTTCCTTTCCAGACATAGCTTTGGTCCTAGTCAGGAAGAAAGATCTTGGAATTGTAGAGGAGAAGATTTCTCCTTCTCCCATGGGCAAGTCCAATCTATGTCCAATCTACTTCAACATCCATTCAACCCTACCCATAATAGATGGTCCTTGCCCAAACTGGCCAAGAGCCATACTAACCAGCACAATTGCTGACACTATTATTCCTATGAATTTCATTTTCAGGCCAACATTTAGAACAATAAGATTTTAAGGGTAGGAAGGAAATATGATTTCTCCATGTCCTGTTCCCTTAGTTATCTGGAATTTAAATAGGTTTCATGCTCCAGAAATCTGGTCAGAGTTCATAGTTCTGTGCCCTTAAAGTGGTAAAGTTTATCTAATCTCAGGACTTGATATCATCCCATCATATTCCACCAAAGGAATCAATGTTTTGTACTTATGAGAATCAGTAGCCTCATTTTGAGTAAGGCAATGTCACTATGGGCCTTAGGAAGCATCACTACTAACAAAGCTAGTGGAGGTGATAGAATTCAAGTTGCAAATCCTAAAAGATGATGCTGTGAAAGTGATGCACTCAATGTGCCAGCAAATTTGGAAAACTCAGCAGTGGCCACAGGACTGGAAAAGGTCAGATTTCATTCCAATCCCTAAGAAAGGCAATGCCAAACAATGTTCGACTATTGCACAATTGCACTCATCTCACATGCTAGCAAAGTAATGCTCAAAACCCTGCAAGCCAGGCTTCAACAGTACATGAACCAAGAACTTCCAGATGTTCAAGCTGGATTTAGAGAAGGCAGAGGAACTAGAGATCAAATTGCCAAGATCCGCTGGATCATAGAAAAAGCAGAAGAGTTCCAGAAAAATATCTACTTCTGCTTAGTTGACTACACTAAAGCCTTGACTGTGTGAATTACAACAGACTAGAAAATTCTGAAAGAGATGGGAATACCAAACCACCTCACCTTGCCTCCTGAGAAATCTGTATGCAGGTCAAGAAGCAACAGTTAGAACTGGACATGAAACAACAGACTGGTTCCAAATTGGGAAAGGAGTACATCCAGGCTGTATATTGTCACCCTGGTTATTTGATTTCTATGCAGAGTACATCATGCGAAATGCTGGGCTGGACGAAGCACAGGCTGGAATCAAGATTGCCAGGAGAAATATCAATAACCTCAGATATGCAGGCAACACCACCCTTATGGCAGAAAGCGAGGAGGAACTAAAGAACCTCTTGATGAAAGAGGAGAGTGAAAAAGTTGGCTTAAAGCTCAGCATTCAGAAAATGAAGATCATGGCATCTGGTACCATCACTTCATGGCAAATAGATGGGGAAACAATGGAAACAGTGACAGACTTTATTTTTATTTTCTTGGACTCCAAAATCACTGAAGATGGTGACTGCAGCCATGAAATTAAAAGACACTTGCTCCTTGAAAGAAAAGCTATGACCAACCTAGATAGTGTATTAAAAAGCAGAGACATTACTTTGCCAACAAAATTCCATCTAGTCAAAGCTATGGTTTTTCCAGTAATCATGTATGAATGTGAGAGTTGGACTATAAAGAAAGCTGAATGCCAAAGAATTGATGCTTTTGAGCAGCATGTTTTCTAAATAAAACAAAGGCTATTAGTTTTGACACTCTTTCTGCTACTGCTGCTGCTGCTAATTCGCTTCGGTCGTGTCCGGCTCTGTGCAACCCCATTGGACGGCAGCCCGCCAGGCTCCGCTGTCCCTGGGATTCTCCATGCAGGAACGCTGGAGTGGGTTGCCATTTCCTTTGCCAGTGCATGAAAGTGAGGGGTCGGGGTGGAGTCGCTCGGTCGTGTCCAACTCTTGGCGACCCCATGGACTGCGGCCTACCAGGCTCCTCCGTCCATGGGATTTTCCAGGCAAGAGTGCTGGAGTGGGGTGCTATTGCCTTCTCCGCTCTTTCTGCTAGAGCACTAATTAATGTAGCGTTTGCCTAACAGTAAAGAAACACTTCACTTAAAAAAAACCCCAACAACTGTATATATATATATATATATATATGCTTAAATGCTCAGTCGTGTCTGACTCTTTGCAACATGAATTGTAGCCCTCCAGGCTCCTCCGTCCATGGGATTTTTCAGGCAAGAATACTGGAGGGGTAGCCATTTCTTCCTCCAGGGGATCTTCCCCACTCAGGGATTGAACCCGCGTCTCTTACATCTCTTGTATTGGCAAATGGATTCTTTACCACGAGCGCCACCTGGAAAACCCAGTGTGTGTGTGTGTGTGTATGTGTGTGTGTGCACAATAAAATTATAATTGTTTACTATTTGAATTTTATTAGTAAAACTAGTACTGTAAATAGCCTCTTCTTGGTTTGACAAGCAGTAGAGAAGAATCCTCTGACTTTCCTTCCACACAAATGTAAAAATGTACAAATAAACATTTATCTGTGCTTTTTCTTTTAAACCTAAAAAAAAAATTGATGCTTTTGAACTGTGGTGTTGGAGAACAGTCTTAAGAGTCTCTTGAAAAAAAAAAAAAAAAAGAGTCTCTTGGACAGCAAGGAAATCAAACCAGTCAATCCTAAAGGAAATCAGTCCTGAATATTCATTGGAAGGACTGATGCTGAAGCTGAGGCTCCAGTATCTCGGCCACCTGATGCAAAGAACTGACTTATTGGAAAAGACCCTGATGCTGGGAAAGATTGAAGGCGAGAAGAGAAGGGGACGACAGAGGATGAGATGGTTGGATGGCATCACTGACTCAGTTGACATAAGTTTGAGTAAGCTCCAGGAGTTGGTGATGGACAGGGAAGCCTGGCGTGCTGCAGTCCATGGGGTCACAAAGAGTCGGACATGACTGAGTGACTGAACTGAATGTCACCATGTGAAAGTGTTAGTTGCTCAGTCATATCTGACTCTTTGTGACTGTAGCCCGCTAGGCTCCTCTGTCCATGGAGTTCTCCAGGCAAGAATACTGGAGTGAGTAGCCATTCCTTTCTCCAGGAGATCTACCTGACCCAAGGATTGAACCTGGGTCTCCTGCATTGCAGGCAGATTCTTTACTGTCTGAGCCACCAAGGAAGCACAATGCTGCTATGGTTTCCTCAGTAAAAATAGCATCTTTCCTCTGGAAAGTTCATAGCCATTCACTCAACAAACATTCAATAATCACTTGCCAGGCATGCTAAGTACTGGGGATACTGTAGAGGTGAATAAGATGAACACAGTCTCTACTCTTGACATTTTAATGAAAAAGGTAGTCAGTAAACAAAGCAAAAAAAAAAAAAGATAATTATGGACTATGGTAATTACAAAGGATATAAGCAGAGTTGTGATGCAGAGTAATTGTATACCAGAAGGTTGCTCTGAAAAGGTGACTCAGATTTTTTAAGAGATTCAAATATTTACACACTGAAGCATTTGAATCTTGGGAGTAATGAAATCTGAATTATATTTCTCAAAAGCTTTCTTGGCTGCAGAATGGAAAATAGTTTGGTTGGATAAGAGTTGAAGCAACAAGCCCAGGGAGGAGGCAAGACATGATGGTAGCTTGGAAGAACCAACAGGATTTGCTGGTGGATTGGATATGGGTGAGTAGAAAAGGGGAAAATCCAGTGTTTACTGGGCTTTGGGTTTAACAGGTGACTAGTGGTACAATTTATAGAGATGAGGAAAGCTGAGGAATAATTTTATTTTATGCTTTCTGCTTTGGATATATTACATTTGAGTGCCTTTAGGACATCCAAGAGGCAGCTTAAGTGGTGAGATGTGACGCATGAGCTTGGTAGTCGAGCTATCTGAGATTGAAACTAGACTCTTCCACCAACTGTACGACCTTGGGTAAGTCACTTAACCTCTCTTTGTCTCAGGTTTTGGCTTTTTCAAATGGAGATAAATAAAGTAACTATTGGAGAGGTAGGATTTTGTAATAAATGATAATACACATAGTAATCACTCAATCAGTTCAGTTCAGTTCAGTCACTCAGTCCTGTCCGACTCTTTGCGACCCCATGAATCGCAGCACGCCAGGCCTCCCTGTCCATCACCATCTCCAGTTCACTCAGACTCAACGTCCATTGAGTCAGTGATGCCATCCAGCCATCTCATCCTCTGTTGGCCCCTTCTCCTCCCGCCCCCAATCCCTCCCAGCATCAGAGTCTTTTCCAATGAGTCAACTCTTCGCATGAGGTGGCCAAAATACTGGAGTTTCAGCTTCAGCATCATTCCTTCCAAAGAAATCCCAGGGCTGATCTCCTTCAGAATGGACTGGTTGGATCTCCTTGCATTCCAAGGGACTCTCAAGAGTCTTCTCCAACACCACAGTTCAAAAGCATCAATTCTTTGGCGCTCTGCCTTCTTCACAGTCCAACTCTCACATTCATACATGACCATAGGAAAAACCATAGCCTTGACTAGATGGACCTTAGTCGGCAAAGTAATGTCTCTGCTTTTGAATAAAGACTAATAGAGTTTTGCCAAGAAAATTCACTGGTCATAGCAAACACCCTCTTCCAACAACACAAGAGAAGACTCTACACATGGACATCACCAGATGATCAACACCAAAATCAGATTGATTATATTCTTTGCAGCCAAAGATGGAGAAGCTCTATACAGTCAACAAAAACAAGACCAGGAGCTGACTGTGGCTCAAATCATGAACTCCTTATTGCCAAATTCAGACTGAAATTGAAGAAAGTAGGGAAAACTGCTAGACCATTCAGGTATGACCTAAATCAAATCCCTTATGATTATACAGTGGAAGTGAGAAATAGATTTAAGGGCCTAGATCTGATAGATAGAGTGCCTGATGAACTACGGACGGAGGTTCGTGACATTGTACAAGAGACAGGGATCAAGACCATCCCCATGGAAAAGAAATGCAAAAAAGCAAAATGGCTGTCTGGGGAGGCCTTACAAATAGCTGTGAAAAGAAGAGAGGTGAAAAGCAAAGGAGAAAAGGAAAGATATAAGCATCTGAATGCAGAGTTCCAGAGAATAGCAAGAAGAGATAAGAAAGCCTTCTCCAGCAATCAGTGCAAAGAAATAGAGGAAAAGAACAGAATGGGAAAGACTAGAGATCTCTTCAAGAAAATTAGAGATACCAAGGGAACATTTCATGCAAAGATGGGCTCGATAAAGGACAGAAATGGTATGGACTTAACAGAAGCAGAAGATATTAAGAAGAGGTGGCAAGAATACACAGAACTGTACAAAAAAGATCTTCACGACCCAGATAACTATGATGGTGTGATCACTCATCTAGAGCCAGACATCCTGGAATGTGAAGTCAAGTGGGCCTTAGAAAGTATCACTACGAACAAAGCTAGTGGAGGTGATGGAATTCCAGTGGAGCTGTTTCAAATCCTGAAAGATGATGCTGTGAAAGTGCTGCACTCAGTATTCCAGCAGATTTGGAAAACTCAGCAGTGGCCACAGGACTGGAAAAGATCAGTTTTCACTCCAATTCCAAAGAAAGACAATGCCAAAGAATGCTCACACTACCGCACAATTGCACTCATCTCACATGCTAGTAAAGTAATGCTCAAAATTCTCCAAGCCAGGCTTCAGCAATACGTGAACCATGAAGTCCCTATGTTCAAGCTGGTTTTAGAAAAGGCAGAGGAACCAGAGATCAAATTGCCAACATCCGCTGGATCATGGAAAAAGCAAGAGAGTTCCAGAAAAACCTCTATCTCTGCTTTATTGACTATGCCAAAGCCTTTGACTGTGTGGATCACAATAAACTGTGGAAAATTCTTCAAGAGATGGGAATACCAGACCACCTGACCTGCCTCTTGAGAAATCTGTATGCAGGTCAGGAAGCAACAGTTAGAACTGGACATGGAACAACAGACTGGTTCCAAATAGGAAAAGGAGTACGTCAAGGCTGTATATTGTCACCCTGCTTATTTAACTTCTATGCAGAGTACATCATGAGAAACGCTGGACTGGAAGAAACACAAGCTGGAATCAAGATTGCCGGGAGAAATATCAATAACCTCAGATATGCAGATGACACCACCCTTATGGCAGAAAGTGAAGAGGAACTAAAAAGCCTCTTGACGAAAGTGAGAGGGAGAGTGAGAAAGTTGGCTTAAAGCTCAACATTCAGAAAACGAAGATCATGGCATCTGGTCCCATCACTTCATGGGAAATAGATGGGGAAACAGTGGAAACAGTGTCAAACTTTATTTTGGGGGGCTCCAAAATCACTACAGATGGTGACTGCAGCCATGAAATTAAAAGACGCTTACTCCTTGAAAGAAAAGTTATGACCAATCACTCAATAGATGTTGGCTATTAATGTACTTGAGCCTGGCGCTTATGTGAGAGATCAGAAATGGACAGATAAGCTGTACACCAACTAACACAACATTGTAAATCAACTCTACAGCAATAAAAAATAAAAAAAAGAAAGAAATGCCTCGTGTCCAGAGAACAAAGCCACGGATTCCATTATCTTCCTCCAGTTTTGTTCCTTCTCCAAACTCTGTTTTCCCAGGTGGCTGGACTGCGTGAAGGCCGGGGGAGGGTCCCTGAGCAAGCCAGCACTCAGCATGTGAGGGAGGCCATGGAAACTCTGCCCAACTGCATTTTACCTCACAGGGCTGGTGTCCAGAGCTTCTTCAAGGCAGCAGATGAAACTCTTGCCACAGTTGAGAAATTGACAAAAAGCTTCCGTACTGTGTACATGTTTCTCTTTCTCTCTCTCTTTTTTACCTTTAAAAAGAAAAACCCAGAAAAACGTATCAGATTTGTGTAAATGAGGGTATGCCAACAGGGTGGCCAGTTTTGCTTCAGGTTTTATGAAGGATAATTTGTGACCGTATACACACACATCTCCCAAACCATCAACAGGACTTTGTTTATAATGCAAATAAATATTATTTTTTGTTTAAAGAAAAAAAAAAAAGAAATGAACAGGTAAGTCTTGGAGCCAGCCTATAGAGATGCTATTTGGGGCTAACGTTATAGGTTAGCCCATATCCCCAACACCCTCCTCTTTTGCCCTTCTCTACTGTCAAGACTGAAGACTGAATGCTAGATTTCCCAGGTTCCCTTGCAATTAGAAGTAGCCTATGACATGGTTTTGGCCAACGAGTGTAAACAGGAATCTGGTGAAGGGACAATGGCAGGTGGTTCTCTGCCTCTTCTTTCCCACCTTGAATGTGGATGTTCCAGCAGCCAACTCATGACAGTGAGGTAACCAGCAGGGATGAAAGGCCAGGAGAATACAGAGATGCCACTTTTAAATATGTAATATTTTAAATTAATAAGCTTTTTTTGGCTGTGCTGGGTCTTCATTGCTGTGCTCAGGCTTTTCTCTAGTTGCAGAACGGGGGACTACTCTCTAGTCGCGGGCTGTGGGCTTCTCCTTGCGGTGGCTTCTCTTGTTGCAGAGCATGGTCTTTAGGGTTGGGGCCAGGTAATTGTGGCGCACCTGCTTAATGGCTCATGGCATATGGAATCTTCCCAGACCAGGGAGGGAACCCATGTCCCCTTTTATGGCAGGTGGATTTTTAACCACTGGACCATCAAGGAAGTCCAGAGATGCCACTTCTATGTCATGGAGTTGCCACTTATCCCAGGACAGCTTGATAGGTAAGGAAGATAACCGCCTCTTTATTGAGACCACTAGCATTGGATTTATTGGTATATTATTTGCAGTTGACCCAGCAATCCATGCCATGTATTTGAAGGAGGTCTCTTGGTTATTAATGTGTGTGCGTGGGCTCAGTCGTGTCCAACTTTGCAACCCCAGCAACCCCACGGACTGGAGCCCGCCAAACTCCTCTGTCTGTGGCTTTCCCAGGCAAGGATATTGGAGTGGGTTGCCATTTCTTTCTCCAGGGGATCTTCCCAACCCAGGGATCTGACCGGGTGTCTCCTGCATTGCTGGTGGAGTCTTTACCACTGAGCCACCTGGGAAAGGCATATTAACATGTAGGCAGAGAAAAAAGTGTAGCTCTGATCCCGGTGTGGGGTACGTCCACTTTGGAGTTAAAACAGAAGAGGACAGAGGCCCAGGAGCACGTCGACAGGAGGCTGGAAGTGGACCGGATTTCCAGGAGGCCTGTGCCCAAAGCTCCCCGCAAGGCCCCTCCCTGCTCTGTCCCCTCACGGTCCCTCCGGGCCTGCCTCCCCGGCCAGACATTGGCCTCCCAGTCCCCGCTGCCCCTGGTCAGTGCCGTCCTCAGCCCCGCCATGGCTTCCGACCTCAGCGGCACCTGGAACCTGCTCAGCAGCGACAACGTCGAGGGCTACATGCGGGCGCTAGGTAGGCGGGAGGGGCCGTGCGGGAGCCACCGGCTCGGCCACGCGTCCAGTTCGGGGCAGAGGCGGCCGGGCTTGCCTGCTGGTCCGTCTCCCTGCGTCCCCTCACCTGCACCCGTGTGTCCCCCGCGTCTTACTACGGGTTCACCGGGTCCCCCACTTCCCCACCCTCGTCTATCCTCCATCCCCCTGAACGTCCATCTGACTGTCGTCGGTCTCCCACCTCCGTCCGTCTGCCAGTCCTTCAGTCCAGCCGCCTGTCCCCCCATCCTTCGGTCTCCCGCATCCCCCTGTTCTCCACGCGTCTGGCCGTCTCCTGGTCCCTCCCGTCCTTTCTCGCCTACTCCGCCAGTCTGTCTGCCCTCTCCTCTGTCCGCCGGTGCCCGGTCCACGCGGCCAAGGCTCCTGTCCCATCGCGGACTCCCAAGCAGGTGGGGGCGACCGTGGCGTAGGCCACCTCGCAGGGAGAGCTGGGGACACGATGGGGTTCCCCATGGGTGTCGGGGGAGGCGCCGCGACCCGAAGCCCCTCCCCGGAGATCCTAGCCCCGCCGCCGCTTTAACGCGGGTCTCTGGGCAACGGGCTGAGGGAATCCCCGAGTCCAGGGGAGGTCCCGGCCCGCAGCATCAGCGCCCCCTGGAGATGCTCCGGGACGCAGATTCCGGGGCCCCAGAGTAGCGTCCCGAGCCAGGCCTCCGGCCCCGCCCTCGCCCCGCCCCCCGCCCCGAGACCTCCGGCGGCTCTAGTGCGGGTTAGAGTTCTGGAGACATATTTGAAATCTTTAGTTTTCTGGTTTTCTCTTCTCATCGAGGGGCGGGGGTTAATAAACCCAGACCCTTTAGAAGCCGCTACCCCCTCCCCGCCCTCCCCCCGGGGCCCAATTCCAGCCAGGAGGACTGTGGGTCAGTGCTTGGAGGGTTTGCTTCCACTTTCCCCTGCGGGGCAGGGAGAAAGAAGTACGGGAGGGGCCTCAGGGGGTGTAGGGGGGCGACGGAGTCCGCAGAGTTTCTTTCCTGCCCTGACGGTAGAATGCTTCCCTTTGGTACTGATGCTCAGTTCCTCCTGCGGGTAATTTAATTCGTCAGCGTTGGTGGTTCTGAGCACCTGCTCATGCCTAGCGCTTCTGACTAAATACCAGCAATCAGAGGCACCTTTTTGTGTTGCTGTTGTTAAATAGGAGTTCATTTTAAGCTGGCAGCACACCTCAAGTCAGAAGTAGCCATGTTTCTAATATTCAACGGACACAAGTGGAAGTTGGCTACCCTACCAGCCAGCAGAACTTGCGAAGGCTATAGGAATGGTGAAAGGAGATAGGGCATCTTCTTTGAACTTTATTTTTTTATTTGGCTGCGCTGGGTCTTAGTTGCAAGATGTGAGATCTTTAGTTGCAGCATTCAAACTCTTAGTTGGGGCAGGTGGGACGTGTTCCCTGACCAGGGATGGATCCCAGACCCCCTGCATTGGGAGCATGGAGTCTTAGACACTGGCTCACCAGGGAAGTCCCTGATCAGGGGCAATTTTGATAGGGCCGGAGCTTCCAGAAGTCTGGCTGACTGGGGGCTGCTCTGGCTCCTCTTCTGCATTATCTGACCTGGGCTTGGGTTTCTCCATCTGCAAACTGAGAGTAGCGGGTCCATTTTTTTTTTCTTTTAACCACACCTAAAAAAAAAAAAAAAAAAAACATAAAATCAGGTACGTTAGCCATTTTGGAATGTACCATTTTGGTCTTCCCAGGTGGCTCAGTGGTAAAGAATCAGCCTGCCAACACAGGAGATGCAGGTTTGATCCCTGGGTTGGGAACATCCCCTGGAGAAGGAAATGGCTACCCACTCCAGTGTTATTGCCTGGAGAAACCCATGGACAGAGGAGCCTGGCAGGCTACAGTCCTTGGGGTTGCAAAGAGTCAGACATGACGGAGTGACTAAACAGCAATTCTAAGGTTCCAGCGTGTCTGTAAGATCTCCCAACCTATGGTAGAATTTTACTCTCCCTTTCTCACACTAAGCAGGGAGGCCTGGAACTTCTCAAACTAAATCAGATTAATACTGACAGAAACCTTATAGGCAAGGAAAAAAATGTTAGTTCTCTACCTTTCTTAGTTTCATTGGTTGCGACCCTGTAAATTATACTAAGAGACAGAGTAACACGGAGAAGGCGATGGCACCCCACTCCAGTACTCTTGCCTGGAAAATCCCATGGATGGAGGAGCCTGGTGGGCTGCAGTCCATGGGGTCATGAAGAGTCGGACACGACTGAGCGACTTCCCTTTCACTTTTCACTTTCATGCATTGGAGAAGGAAACGGCAACCCACTCCAGTGTTCTTGCCTGGAGAATCCCAGGGACGGGGGAGCCTGGTGGGCTGCTATCTATGGGGTCACACAGAGTCGGACACGACTGAAGTGACTTAGCACAGAGTAACAAACAAACAGAAACAAACAACAAACAGAAGCTTGTTAACACATGCATGGTGAATACACTCAGGAGCATTCAGTGATGTGTATCTCAGAGTGGTTAGAAGCTGAGCTTAGGAAACTTCCCTAGTGGGCCAGTGGTTGAGATTTGACTTCCAATGCAGGGAGCATGGGTTTGATCCCTGGTTGGGGAACTAAGATCCCACATGCCACCAGGTGTGGCCAAAATTTTTTTTAAAAGAAGAAGAAAGAAAAGAAAAAAAAAAAAAGGAAGTTATATGGCACCTGAGCAAAGAGTAATAATTCTGTAGAGAAATGACAAGACAAAGAAAAGGGCTTTGAGATTCCAGGGGTGACAAATTGTGGGAAGATAAATACATGCAGGAACTAATGGTAAATAGGAACGAGTTAGTAAAGTTTGTTATGTAAATTCTCCTGGTGCCATCTCTAGACTGATAGGAGTTCAGAGTTGTGTCCCTAATTTCTGTCCAACCTGGTACAGGGAGAGCAGGGGACACGTTTACAAAATGATGTCCTGCTCTGGGGGAGGGCAGGGCTTTTCTGCTTTCCCATGGCCTTCATTTCAAAATAGTCAATATGAAAAAGTGGCATATCTTGGAGTGGCATATTCTGCTACCCTTAATCCGAATCTCATTTCCTCTCTGTTTCTAATTCATAAGGAGGAATTAATGATTATTTTTCCTAAAGGTAGTAAGCCCTGACAATTTACTTATCACCTCACCCTCAAATTAGTGGGGACATATGATCATAAGCGCTTTATTTTTCTGCTTGTTTGTGGTTTTTTGGTGGGGAGGTTGTTTTTGGTCACAACCCATGGCATGTGGGATCTTAGTTCCCCATGTAAGGATCAAACCTGTGCCCCTACATTGGGAGTTTATGGGTTGTTAATCACTGGACTGCCAGGGAAGTCCTCATAAGTGCTTTCTTCCCTGGTTTCTCTGGCTAGCATTTGACGTCTTTGTGGAGGAAAAAGTGTTAGAGATCAGGGCATGGCTTTGAATTTTGCCTTGCAATGCTTTCTTTTTAGTCATTCCCATGGCTTTTAGAGCAAATTTCTTAGAGAAGAAAACAGGGAATGGAGTCAGGGTGACTGTTTCAAGTGTGTGGAAACATCTTTTGTTAAGCCTGTTGAGTATCGCAAAGCAGCCTTCTGACTGTTGTAATCAGTGTTTTTCTTTTTTTTTTTTTCCACAGTATTTGTTAATTGTTTATTTATTGAGAGACTATTTCTCACCCCAGAGAGTCACAGTTTCATAGTTCAGGAGCACAGCAAAGTGACAAACTTCCAAGGAACTCAACCCAAAGAGATTCTTTTTATTCCAAATCACTTTGCACTCTGAAAGATACCAGCCTTCCTCATCTCCTCAAAATCTTTCATGGAATCATAATTTCTGTAGAAGTCTGCATATGCCTTCTTTCTTTTTTCAGCCACAGCAAACTTATAGAAAGTTGCAAACCCCAGGGAGACCATGAATGCTCCAACAATATGAAATCACAGACGTTTGGCCAGGAGGCCACGCATCTGGGGTTTTGCCAAAGCAGTGGACATGGCAGTTTTTCTTCTCGACAGCTCAACCGCGACGTCCTCTCAGGCTGATGGAGAAATGGACCTAATCAGTGTTTTTCAAATGTGTATTCGTGAAATCCTTCACCTGTCCCCAATACTGTCTTACTTTTCTGTACGTTATGCTGTGACTCCTTGTTTGAGACTTCTTTTTTCATGATTTCTGTAGAAGTTTATCCATTATCTACCATTGTATGAGATCCTAGAGGCTAACAGAGGCTCTATTTATTTATATTGCACGCATTCATGCTAAGTCAGTTCAGTTGTGTCCAACTCTTTGTAACCCCATGGACTGTAGCCCGCCAGGCTCCTCTGTCCATGGGATTCTCCAGGCAAAAATATTGGAAGGTTGCCATATCCTATTCCAGGGGATCTTCCCGATCAGGGATTGAACCATCAAACCTGTGTCTCCTGCACTGGAAGGCGGATTCTTTACCACTGTACCACCTGGAAGCCCTTATTCACATTAGTGTATTCATTTATCATCCAACCCATTTCACAAAGGATTAAACCAAATAGTATTGAATCAATATCCTGCCTCACAGCTCCTATTTTTTAAAGTTTTAATTTTGTTTATTTATTTTGGCTGTACTGCATGGCCTGTGGGAGACTAGCTCCCCAACCAGGGATTGAACCTGTGCTCCTTGCAATGGCAGCATGGAGTCTTAACCACTGGACCACCAGGGAAGTCCCACAACTTCTTTTTTAATGTTTGGTTCTGGTTCCAGAAAGATGCTGGATCCAGACAACACATTGACTCTTATTTGCAGTCTGTTTCCCAAAAGAAATGTAAGTGTGCTAGGGATTTCTGGAATAGAGAGGCTACTTAGTATAGCAGAGCACCAAACTGGAAACCCAGAAATAGCCATTGATTGTTGGTAATAGAATCAAAGCTATACAGCCTCTGAATTCTGTTAGATTCCCAATTTGTTAAAGGTGGTTGGATGATATTTGATATTCTAAGAGTGTCTAAAATACAAACCAAGAGATCTTGCAGTGTCACCTGAAAATCGAATTCAACTCTTTGTGGGCATGCATCCAAGAGAAACAACAAGCCAAATATCAGGAGAAGAAAGGATTTATAATTACTTAAAGCAAATAAGGACAACAGTGGAGATCTTTCTCAAAGTAGTGTCTCCTTGAATGGCAAAATTGGGGAATTTTTAAGCTATTCTAGTAGGGACTTGAGCAGAGGAGATTCCAGAGAGAATTGGGGCAGAGTCCAAGCTTTCACTTCAGTTCAGTTCAGCCACTCAGTGGTGTCCCACTCTTTGCAACCCCATGGACTGCAACATGGCAGGGTTCCCTGTGCATCACCAACTCCCAGAGCTTGCTCAAACTCATGTTCATCGAGTCAGTGATGCCATCCAACCATCTCATCCTCTGTCATCCCCTCCTCCTCCTTCCTTCAATCTTTCCCAGCATCAGGGTCTTTTCCAGTGAGTCAGTTTTTCCCATCAGGTAGCAAAAGTATTGGAGCTTCAGCTTCAACATTAGTCCTTCCAATGAATATTTACCACTGATTTTCTTTAGGATGGACTGGTTGGATCTCCCTTCAGTCTAAGGGACTCTCAAGAGTCTTCTCGAACACCACAGTTCAAAACCATAAATTCTTTGGCACTCAGATTTCTTTATATTCCAACTCTCACATCTGTATATGACTACTGGAAAACCATAGCTTTGACTAGACAGACCTTGGTTGGCAAAGAAGCTTTTTAATATGCTGCCTAGGTTGGTCATAGCTTTTCTTCCAAGGAAAAAGTGTCTTTTAATTTCATGGCTGCAGTCACCATCTGCAGTGATTTTGGAGCCCAATAAAATAAAGTCTGTGACTGTTTCCATTGTTTCCCCATCTATTTGCCATGAAGTGATGGGACTGGATGCCATGATCTTAGTTTTTTGACTGTTGAGTTTTAAGGCAGCTTTTCCATTCTTCTCTTTCACTTTCATCATGAGGCTCTTTAGTTCCTCTTTGCTTTCTGCCATAAGGGTGGTGTCATGTACATATCTGAAGTTATTGATATTTCTCCTGGCAGTCTTGATTCCAGTTTGTACTTCATCCAGCCTGACATTTTGAATGATGTACTCTGTATATAAGTTAAATAAGCAGGGTGACAATATACAGCCTTGACGTACTCCTTTCCCAATTTGGAACCAGTTTGTTGTTCCATGTCTGATGCCTGACGAAGAATCCATGTTGCTTCTTGACCTGCATACAGATTTCTCAGGAGGCAGGTAAGGTGGTCTGGTATTCCCATCTCTTTAAGAATTTTCCACATTTTTTTGTGATCCACACAGTCAAAAGCTTTAATGTAGGCAATGAAGCAGAAGTAGATGTTTTTCTGGAACTCTCTTGCTTTATTGATGATCCAATAGATGTTGCCAATTTGATCTCTGGTTCCTCTGCCTTTTCTAAATCCAGCTTGAACATCTGGAAGTTCTCGGTTCATGTACTATTGAAGCCTGGCTTGGAGAATTTTTAGCATTACTTTGCTAGCATGTGAGATGAGTGCAGTTGTGCAGTAGTTTGAACATTCTTTGGCATTGCCTTTCCTTGATATTGAAATGAAAACTGACCTTTTTCAGTCCTGTGACCACTGCTGAATTTTCCAAATTTGCTGGCATATTGAGTGCATCCCTTTCACAGCATCATCTTTTAGGATTTGAAATAGGTCTGCTGGAACTTCATCACCTCCACTAGCTTTGTTAGTAGTGATGCTTCCTAAGGCCCACTTGACTTCGCACTACAGGATATCTGGCTCTAGGTGAGGGATCACACCATCGTGGTTATCTGGGTTGCTAAGATCTTTTGATGGTCAACACTGAAATCAGATTGATTATATTGTTTGCAGCCAAAGATGGAGAAGCTCTATACAGTCAACAAAAACAAGACCAGGAGCTGACTGTGGCTCAGATCATGAACTCCTTATTGCCAAATTCAGACTGAAATTGAAGAAAGTAGGGAAAACCGCTAGACCATTCAGGTATGACCTAAATCAAATCCCTTATGATTATACAGTGGAAGTGAGAAATAGATTTAAGGGCCTAGATCTGATAGATAGAGTGCCTGATGAACTATGGATGGAGGTTCGTGACATTGTACAGGAGACAGGGATCAAGACCATCCCCATGGAAAAGAAATGCAAAAAAGCAAAATGGCTGTCTGGGGAGGCCTTACAAATAGCTGTGAAAAGAAGAGAGGCGAAAAGCAAAGGAGAAAAGGAAAGATGTAAGCATCTGAATGCAGAGTTCCAGAGAATAGCAAGAAGAGATAAGAAAGCCTTCTTCAGCAATCAGTGCAAAGAAATAGAGGAAAAGAACAGAATGGGAAAGACTAGAGATCTCTTCAAGAAAATTAGAGATACCAAGGGAACCTTTCATGCAAAGATGGGCTCGATGAAGGACAGAAATGGTATGGACCTAACAGAAGCAGAAGATATTAAGAAGAGGTGGCAAGAATACACAGAAGAACTGTACAAAAAAGATCTTCACGACCTGGATAATCACGATGGTGTAATCACTCATCTAGAGCCAGACATCCTGGAATGTGAAGTCAAGTGGGCCTTAGAAAGTATCACTACGAACAAAGCTAGTGGAGGTGATGGAATTCCAGTGGAGCTGTTTCAAATCCTGAAAGATGATGCTGTGAAAGTGCTGCACTCAATATGCCAACAGATTTGGAAGACTCAGCAGTGGCCACAGGACTGGAAAAGGTCAGTTTTCATTCCAATTCCAAAGAAAGGCAATGCAAAGAATGCTCAAACTACCACACAATTGCACTCATCTCACATGCTAGTAAAGTAATGCTCAAAATTCTCCAAGCCAGGCTTCGGCAATACGTGAACCATGAACTCCCTGATGTTTTAGCTGGTTTTAGAAAAGGCAGAGGAATCAGAGATCAAATTGCCAACATCTGCTTGATCATCAGAAAAGCAAGAGAGTTCCAGAAAAACATCTATTTCTGCTTTATTGACTACATTAAAGCCTTTGACTGTGTGGATCACAATAAACTGTGGAAAATTCTTCAAGAGATGGGAATACCAGACCACCTGACCTGCCTCTTGAGAAATCTGTATGCAGGTCAGGAAGCAACAGTTAGAACTAGACATGGAACAACAGACTGATTCCAAATAGGAAAAGGAGTACATCAAGGCTGTATATTGTTACCCTGCTTATTTAACTTCTATGCAGAGTACATCATGAGAAATGCTGGACTGGAAGAAACCCAAGCTGGAATCAAGGCTGCTGGGAGAAATATCAATAACCTCAGATATGCAGATGACACCACCCTTATGGCAGAAAGTGAAGAGGAGCTTAAAAGCCTCTTAATGAAAGTGAGAGGGGAGAGTGAAAAAGTTAGCTTAAAGCTCAACATTCAGAAAACGAAGATCATGGCATCCGGTCCCATCACTTCATGGGAAATAGATAGGGAAACAGTGGAAACAGTGTCAGACTTTATTTTTTGGGGCCCCAAAATTACTGCAGATGGTGACTGCAGCCATGAAATTAAAAGATGCTTACTCCTTGAAAGAAAAGTTATGACTAACCTAGATAGCATATTCAGAAGCAGAGACATTACTTTGCTGACTAAGGTCCATCTAGTCAAGGTTATGGTTTTTCCAGTAGTCATGCATGGATGTGAGAGTTGGACTGTGAAGAAGGCAGAGCGCCGAAGAATTGATGCTTTTGAACTGTGGTGTTGGAGAAGACTCTTGAGAGTCCCTTGGACTGCAAGGAGATCCAACCAGTCCATCCTGAAGGAGATCAGCCCTGGGATTTCTTTGGAAGGAATGATGCTAAAGCTGAAACTCCCATACTCTTGGCCACCTCATGCGAAGAATTGACTCATTGGAAAAGACTTTGATGCTAGGAGGGATTGGGGGCAGGAGGAGAAGGGGCCGACAGAGGATGAGATGGCTGGATGGCATCACTGACTCGATGGACGTGAGTCTAAGTGAACTCTGGGAGATGGTGATGGACAGGGAGGCCTGGCGTGCTGCGTTTCATGGGGTTGCAAAGAGTCGGACACGACTGAGCCACTGAACTGAACTGAACTGTGTATTCTGGCCACCTCTTCTTAATATCTTCTGCTTCTGTTAGGCCCATACCATTTCTGTCCTTTAATGTGCCCATTTTTGAATAAAATGTTCCCTTGATATCTCTAATTTTCTTGAAGAAATCTCTAGTCTTTCTCATTCTATTTCTTCCTCTATTTCTTTTCATTGTTCACTTGGGAAGGCTTTCCTATCTCTCCTTGCTATTATTTGTAACTCTGCATTCAGATGGATATATCTTTCCTTTTCTCCTTTGCCTTTCGCTTCTCTTCTCTTCTCAGCTATTTGTAAGGTGTCCTCAGACAACCACTTTGCCTTTTTGCATTTCTTTTTCTTGGTGATGGTCTTGATCACTGCCTCCTGTACAATGTCACAAACCTCCGTCCATAGTTCTTCAGGCACTCTGTCTATCAATTCTAATCCCTGAAACTATTTGTCACTTCCATATAATTATAAGGGATTTGATTTAGGTCATACCTGAATGGTCTAGTGGTTTTCCCTACTTTCTTCAATTTCAGTCTGAATTTGGCAATAAGGAGTTCATGATCTGAGCCACAGTCAGCTCCTGGTCTTGTTTTTGCTGACTATATAGAGCTTCTCCATCTTTGGCTGCAAAGAATATAATCAATCTGATTTCAGTATTGACTATCTGGTGATGTCCATGTGTAGAGTCAACTATTGTGTTGTTGGAAGAGGCTGTTGGCTATGACCAGTGCATTCTCTTGACAAAACTCTATTAGACTTTGCCCTGCTTTATTTTGTACTCTAAGGTCAAACTCCTACATTTGCATTCCAGTCCCCTATGATGAAAAGGACATCTTTTTTTTTTTTGGTGTTAGTTCTAGAAGATCTTGTAGGTCTTCATAGAACTGTTCAACTTCAGCTTCTTTGGCAGTGGTTGGGGCATAGACTCGGATTACTGTGATATTGAATGGTTTTGCCTTGGAAACGAACAGAGATCATCCTGTCATTTTTGAGATTGCACCCAAGTACTGCATTTCAGACTCTTTTATTGAATATGAGGGCTACTCCATTTCTTAAGGGATTCTTGCCCACAGAAGTTGATATGATGGCCATCTGAATTAAATTCACCCGTTCCAGTCCATTTTAGTTCACCGATTCCTAAAATGTTGATGTTCACTCTTGCCATCTCCTGTTTGACCACTTCCAATTGACCTTGATTCATGGACCTACCATTTCAGGTTCCTATGCAATATCGCTCTTTATAGCATTGGACTTTACTTCCATCACCAGTGACATCCACAACTGGGCGTTGTTTTCACTTTGGCTCCGTCTCTTCATTCTTTTTGGAGTTATTTTTCCACTCTTCTCCAGTAGCTTATGGAGCACTTACCATCCTGGGGAGTTCATCTTTCAGTGTCATATCTTTTTGCCTTTTCATACTATTTATGGGGTTCTTAAGGCAAGAATACTGAAGTGGTTTGCCATGCCCTTCTCCAGTGGACTACGTTTTGCAGAACTCTTCATTATGACCCGTCCATCTGGGGTCATCAGAAGTGACTTAGTATGCACACATATACACAGTGTGGTGGGGAGGGAGGTAGAGGGGAAGGCCAAAAGACAAAGAATTTTTATGTTTAAATTTCCCTTTTCTTGTCATAAACTATGAATTTTATTTTATGATGGTGAGACCAAATAAACTGAAACATCAGAGTTTGGAGCAGAGAAAGCTTTATTGCAGAGCCAAGCAAGGAGAATGGGTCACTCATACTCAAAACCCCTGAACTTACTGATGATTTCCAGTCGCTCAGTCATGTCTGACTCTTTACAATCCCATGGACTATAGCCCACCAGGCTCCTCTATCCACGGGATTCTCCAGGCAAGAACACTGGAGTGAGTTGCCAGGCCCTCCTCCAGGGAATCTTCCCAACCAGGGATTGAACCTAGGTCTCCCACACTGCAGGTGAATTCTTTACTGTCTGAGCCACCAGGGAAGCTGAATGAAGTTTATTTTCTACAAAAAAAAAAAAGAAAGGAAAGACACAGAAGATATTTGCAATGAGTTGGGCCCCACAGAGTTTGTTTCAATGAGTCCCAGCCAGCATCTCTTCTGAGGAGGGAAATAACTCCTTTTTGAGTAGAGCCGATCCTGCAAATCCAACAATATTGCTCTTTCCTAGCTTCTGCCAAATCGAAGGGAAAAGAAAGGCAACTTGTCCTTTGGACACTGAAGGAAGTTTGCTTGGGTTCTATAGTCTGGAGAAGTTGGCTGCGGATTTGAGAGTTCTTGGTGGGCCCCACAATAGCCAAGGATGACCCAGGGTATGACACTCTAGGCAGGAAGGAAGCTAATGCCTACAGAGCTTGACCATCTTGTCCAGGACTTCCCTTTAATCTCATCATGAACATGAGAACATAAGGATGTTACTACCAACTTATTGAAAGTTACTACATAAGCTGGGATTTAAAGCCCAGTTTCTGTTGGCTCCAAGACCCACATGGCCTCAAAATTAGAAGTAGCTTTGGGGGACTTCCCTGGTGGTGCAGTGGCTAAGAATGAGTGCCCAAGGCAGGGGGCCCGGGTTTAATCCCTGATCAGGGAACCAGATCTCACATGCTGCATGTTTCACATGCCACAGCTAAAGATCTTGCTGTAAGACAAATTAATCAAATCTGACACAATATTCACATGTAATGGGATAAAAGTTTGACAATATTAAATGGCTATTTTTTATTTTTTATTTTTTTACATGAGATTTAAACTCTGTGTATGAATGCACTTTTAAAACATAGTTTTGGTCACATCACATTACACACTGTTTATTTTGTCACTCACAAACTATAAAATTTTTTGAATGAAACGTTTCAGTTATATATGTATAAAAGATCCTGTATGCTTCAAGCAAAAATCCCACATGCCACAACTAAGACCCGGCACAGCCAAATAACATAAATAAATAAAAATAAAAAAATTTTCAAAAAGAAGTGGCTGTGAAATAAAGGGTTAATGTGAACAGATGAAGTTTTAAAAAGTATGTGTTTGTGTTGGCCTCTTTGAGATCCTGCCCTAAAATGTATATGCTCACATGCTTATAATGGTATGTGCGCCATGTAGATTGTTACCTGGGTTCCGTCCCTGGGTTGGGAAGATTCCCTGGAGAAGGGAAAGGCTACCCACTCCAGTATTCTGTCCTGGAGAATTCCATAGACTATATAGTTCACGGGGCCACAGAGTCGGACATGACTGAGCGACTTCCACTTCACTTTCTTCTGCTGGAATGTCATACTTCCTACTTAAAATTTAAAGAAAAAAAAAAAGTTTCTCACCAAGAATAAATGTAAATATATATAAATATTACAGAAATGTTGTAATAAAATATTTGAAATTGTACCTAGAGATCTTGGAAATGACACACGCAAAAGTGAAAGAAAGTTCAAAAAAAATAAAAAAAAATAAAAAAATAAAAAATAAATGGTGTGGAAAAGTATGGTTTGACCTGGACAAAAGCCTTGTGAGCAATTTGGTCACTGAGGTCATGTGTAGACCTGGCAGAAAATGACCAGAACCTAAGCTAGTTTGAATTTTGATCTTTAAAAAGCCAGCCGGCAACCACCAATCTGTTAACTGACAGTCTTATAATGTGGTAGTACCAATTATAAATTTACTAGCAACGAATCATCTCACTGATTGTAAAAGCATAATTGATATACAGTAATCATCTAAAGTTTGGTTTCTTATTTGTTTTTGTTATACATAAAGAAAAGGCTTTAAGGAAAGTCAGTGATAACTATTTTAAATTTGGCTTGATCATATTAATAATCAGATAAATATTTTAAGGGTTTAGCCTCCATGTTTAAAGATTGCTGAAAATAAGTAAAGACTGGATCATTTGCATTTCATGCTAAAAGCTAGAGTTCTAGGTTAAAAGTTTTTTTCATTTTATTGAAAAAAGTTGATCTATAATATTCTGTTAATTTCCACTGTATAACAGTGACTCAGTTAAATATATGTATATATTCTTTTTTATATTCTTTTCCATTATGGTTTATCACAAGATATTGAATATAGTTCCCTATACTATACAGTAGGACTTTGCTGTTTATCCATCCTATATATAACAGCTTCTTCTGCTTATCTCAAACGGGAAATATTTTCCTTCTCTACTCCCTGACTCTCCACAACCACAAGTGTATTCTCTACGTCTGTTAGTCTGTTTCTGTTTCATAGATAAGTTCATTTGTATCATATTTTAGATTCCACATATATTAGTAACTGATATCATACAGTATTTGTCTCTTTCTGACTTATTTCGTTTAGTATGATCATCTGTAGGTCCATCCAATATGTTGCAAATGATGTTGTTGTTCAGTTGCTAAGTTGTGTCTGACTCTGTGACCCCATGGACTGCAGCATGCCAGGCTTTCCTACCTTCACTGTCTCCCAAGGTCTGCGCAAACTCATGTCCATTGAGTCAATGCCATCCAACCATCTCATCCTCTGTCGCCCCCTTCTCTTTCTGCCCTCAGTCTTTCCAAGCATCAGGGTCTTTTCCGATAAGTCAGCTCTTCCCATCAGGTGGCCAAAGTATTGGAACATGAGCTTCAGCATCAGTCCTTCCAATTAATACTCAGGGTTGATTTCCTTTAGGATTGACTGGTTTGGTCTCCTTGCAATCCAAGGGACTTTCAAGAGTCTTCTCCAGCACCACAGTTCAAAAGCATCAATTCTTCAGCACTCAACGTTCTTTATGGTCCAGCTGTCATATCCATGGGCTTCCCTGGTAGCTCAGCTGGTAAAGACTCCACCTGTAATGCGGTTCGATCCCTGGGTCAGGACGACCACCTGGAGAAGGGATAGACTACACACTGCAGTATTCTTGGCCTTCCCTGATGGCTCAGATGGTAAAGAATCAGCCTGCAATGCAGGAGACCTGGGTTCCATACCTGGATTGGAAAGATCCCCTGGAGAAGGGCATGGCAATCCACTCCAATATTCTTCCCTGAAGAATACTCATGGTCAGAGGAGCCTGGTGAGCTACAGTCTATGGGGTCACAAACAGTCAGACACAAAGGGTAATTAAGCATAGCACATTCATACATGACTACTGGAAAAAGCATAGCTTTGACTATATGGACCTTTGTCAGCAAAGTGAGGTCTCTGCTTTTCAAGATGCTGTCTAGGTTTGTCTTTTAAGGAACAAGCATTTTTAATTTCACGACTGCAGTCACTGTCCTCAGTGATTTTGGAGCCCAAGAAAATAAAATCTGCCACTGTTTCCATTTTTTCCCCATCTATTTACCATGAAGTGATGGGACTGGATGCCATGGTCTTAGTTTTTTGAATGTTGAGTTTCAAGCCAGCTTTTTCACTTTGCTCTTTCACCTTCATCAAGATGTTCTTTTAGTTCCTCTTCACTTTCTGCCATTAGGTTAATATCATCTGCATATCTAAGGTTGTTGATATTTTCCTGGCAATCTTGATTCCAGCTTGTGATTCATCCACCCTGGCATTTGACATGATGTACTCTCCATATAAGTTAAATAAGCAGGGTGACAATATACCAAAAATGACATTAGTTCATTCTAAGAAAGCCTTTCTTTTCTTTTTTCCAGGCAGCTAGCATTTTAAAAATTATTTATATATTTATGGCTGCACTGGGTCTTTGCTATCGTACATGGACTTTCTCTAGTTGCAGAGAGCGTGGGTGTGGGGGGGTTACTCTCTAGCAGCAGTGTGCCAGCTTCTCATTGCAGTGGCTTCCCTTGTTGGGGAACATGGGCTCTAGGGCACACGAACTTCAGTAACTGCTGAACATGGGCTAGTAGCAGTGGCACAGGGGCTTAGTTGTCCTGTGGCATGTGGGACCTTCCTGGACCAGGAATCAGACTGGTGTCCCCTGCATTACAAAGCAGATTCATGACCGCTGGACCACCAGGGAAGCCGAAAAAACCCAGCTTTCTTAAGACAAGGACATTCACACCATCATCGAGCTTAGAAATGCATAAAACTCGAAGCTCCCTGGTGGTCCACTGGTTAAGACTCAGCACTTTCACTGCTGAGGGCCTGGGGTTCAATCCTAGATTTGCGGGAACTAATAACCTGCAAGCTGTGTGGTGCAGCCAAAAACTACATTTAAAAAATAAAAACAAAAAAAGAAATGGGTAGGGGCTAATGTGATGCTCATGGAGCCCTATGAAGGGCTTGGCCACATTTTCTAGGCTGGAAATGGAGATGTGAGGCACCCAGCCCTGAAAAGCACAGCTAGCTCTGAGGGCCAGTCATGTCAGAAAAAAAAGAATCTGTTAGGCAAACAAGTTAAAACAGGGACAACTCTGGGACCAAGCTATCTGCAACGAAGTACATAAATCTCTGAAATGATTCCTGAAACTTCATTCTGCATGAACAGGACATTCCTTAAATAGGAGAACCATGTCCCATGACTCATAGGAATGTTCAGGATGACAAGCCAGCAGTTGTGGCTGCCTGCCAATGAGATCATGTCACCTGCTCTAAATATTCCAGTGGCTCCCATCCAACTCCATCATGCTCTGAATTAAAGCCTTATGGTCCCTTATGCTACCCTGAATCTCATCTCTAGGTCCTCCCCTCCTCCTCATTCTCCCTCATTCTTCTTCAGCCACCCCAGTCTCCTGAAGGTTCCTGAGGCCATCTGACATGCACTTCCTGAGAGTTCTAGTGAGCTCTGTTGTACACTTGCTGTTGCTGGTCAGTTGCTAAGTAGTGTCCGACTCTGTGACCCCTCTGATTGTAGCACATCAGACTCCATGGGGGTCTCCAGGCAAGAATACTGGAGTGGGTTGCCATTTCCTTCTCCAGTCCTATATTTCTTTCCCCCCAAGATCTGCACAACTCACCACTCACTTTGTCACCTCCCTCAGCTCTAGCTAAAATTGCACTTTGCTTCCTAGTGGCTCAGCTGATAAAGAATCTGCCTGCAATGTGGGAGACCTGGGTTCAATCCTGGGGTTGGGAAGATCCCCTGGAGAAGGGAACCCACTCCAGTATTCTGGCCTGGAGAATTCCATGGACTGTAGTCCATGCAGTCACCAAGAGTCAGACATGACTCAATGACTTTCACTTTCACTTTTTCTCTATTTAAAATAGCAACCTTGGGACTTCCCTGCTGGTCTGGTGGCTAAGACTGCTCTGTTAATGCAGGGAGCCCTGGTTTAATCCCTGGTCAGGGAACTGGAGTCCACATGCTCCAACTAAGAGTTGCAGGCCACAGTTAAACATCCCACGTGCCACAACGAAGACTGAAGATCCCGCCTGTTGCTAACTAAGACTCGAGGCAGCCAAATAAATATATATTAAAGCAAACAAACAAAATAAGCAGCCTTTATCTTTAGTTCATAATGCGTTCAAAGCCATTGAATGGGAACTGTCTATACCCAAACTCTGAGAAACACTAGCCATCAGATGCAATGATTTTGAGGTCACTGCCAAATCCTTAGCTTTTGCATCTCTAGTAAATGTTTAAATGTCTTTCCTTTCTAAAAAATTATTTTTAAGATACTGATTTTGTCACTCATAAGATAGCCAAGATGCTGAAGCCACAGAAAGTTATTGAGCAGAATGGGGATTCTTTTACCATCCACACGAACAGCACCTTCAGGAACTATGCTGTGAAATTTAAAGTTGGAGAAGAAGTTGATGGGGATAACAAAGGCATGGATAACAGAAAATGCAAGGTAAAAATCATTTATTTAGTCTTGGCTGTGCTGGGTGCTTGTTGCCATGTGGGCTGTTTTCTCTAGTTGTGGCGATCATGGCTACTCTCTAGCTGTGGTGCAAAGCCTTCTCATTGCAGTGGCTTCTCTTGTTGCAGAGCACAGGCTCTAAGGCACATGGGCTCAGCAGTTGTGGCTCTCAGTCGCTAGAGCACAGGCTCAACAGTTGTGGTGCATGGGCTTAGTTGCTCCGAGGCATGTGGGATCTTCCCCGATCAGAGATCGAACCTGTGTCTCCTGCACTGACAGGTGGATTCTTTACCACTGAGCCACCAGGGAAGCCCGCAAGGCAAAAATTAAAGTCGTGACATAGACTTTTAGTTTTGCAAGGTCCTTGACACCTTCTCTAGTCATATCTGAGGATGCTGCCAGAGCAAATCAGTATTTTCTCCCATCCCTCATGCAGAGCTTGGTCACTTGGGACAATGACAAATTCACCTGCGTGCAGAAGGGGGAAAAGAAGGATTGAAGAGGACCAGCTTCACCTGGTACTGGCCCTGTTTTGTTCCTGTATTTTTTAAATTGACATAGTTGACTTACAATGTGTGAATTTCTGCTGTACAATAATGTGGCTCAGTTATACATACATTCATGCGTGCATGTGTGCTAAGTTGCTTTAGTCGTGTCTGATTCTGTGCAACCCTAGAAACTGTAGCCCACCAGGCTCCTCTGTCCATGGGATTCTCCAGGCAAGAATACTGGAGTGGCTTGCCATGCCCTCCTCCAGACATACATACATACATATATATATGTGTGTGTGTGTGTGTGTGTATACACACATTCTTTTTATGTTTTTGTCCCATTGTGGTTTATCCCAGGACATTGTAGTTCCCTGTACTATACAGTAGGACGTTGTTGTCCATACATTCCATACATAATAGTTTTTATCTTTTAACACCCAACTACCAGTCCATTCCTCCCGCATCCCCACCTGCACCCTGTTGGCAATCACAAGTCTGTTTTCTATGTCTGCGAGTCTGTTTGCGCTTCGTTGAGAAGTTCATTTGTGGCATATTTTAGACTCCATATATAAATGACATCATATGGCACTTGTCTTTCTCTTTCTGACACTTCATTCAGTGGGATAATCTCTAGTTGCATCATGTTGCTGCACATGGCATTATTTTGTTCTTTATTATGGCTGAGTAGTATTCCATTGTATACATGTACTACATCTCCTTTATCTGTACATCTCTCAATGGACATATAGATTGTTTCCACGTTTTGGCTATTGCGAATAGTGCTGCTGTGAACATAGGGGTGCATGTATCTCTCTGAATTATAGTATTGTCTGGATATATTCCCAACAGTGGGACTGCTGGATCCTATGGTAATTCTATTTTAGTTTTCTAAGGAACCTCCATACTGTTTTCCATAGTGGCTGCACCAATTTACATTCCCACCGACAGTGTAGTAGGGTTCCTTTTTCTCCACGCCCTCTCCAGCGTTTGTTATTTGTAGACTTCATTGACTTTTGTGAGGTGGTACTTCATATAGTTTCAATTTGCATTTCTCTAATAATTAGCAATGTTGAGCATGTTTTCATGTGCCTACTGGCTATTTGCATGTCTTCGTTGAAGAAATGCCTATTTAGGTGTTCTGCCCATTTTCAGGTTGGGTTGTTTGTTTTGTTGTTGTTAAATGTTCTTATTTTTAAAATGAGGTTAGGAAACCGTGATCAGCATCCTACCATCCCAACGCAACTGTTTTCAATTTGATGTCTTGCCTTCCAGTCTGAGAGAGTATTCTGCCTTTTCATTTAATAGAAAAACATATTCCAACTTTCTAACAATTGTCCTGTTGTATTCATTTTGTGTTAGTTGAATCCATATAATAAGGTAGCCAACACTGTGTACTATTCCATCAGATTCATGAACTTTCATTTTAGTAAAATGTTTTCTTAATTGCAATGTCCAGAAATATTGTTTCAGAGTGTTTTCTGCTGTCTCTTAAATTCACATAAATAGAGCTTTTTGCATCCATGGATTTATTCCCTTAGGAAAAATTTACAGAGGGAATCAGTGTTGTCCCAGACATTGTTGCTTCTTGCTACTTTGTTGCCTTATTCACTTCCAAAAGGGGTATATCAATTTCTTAAGCCACCAGCACTTTAAGACCATACAAGTTATAGGTCAACCTAATCAATAATTTCTAAATATAATCTATAAAGTATAAAATTGTGCATAAAGGCTTAATTATGGCTTTTAAAATGAGAATTCCTTCTTGCCATATATGTGTGTTACAATGGCTTACATTTTCGAATGATGACTTTGTGTGCGATTACTTAGTTAAATCCTTTGAGTGCATTTTCTGACTTAGTCTTCAAGCCAATCCTGTGAAAGAGACACTATTTTTTTCCCATTTACAAATGATGAGATTTAGGTTTAGAAATTCCCCAAGGTGCAGAGTGAAGATTCAAACCTAGGTCTGACAAGAATGTGTGCTTTCAGCTCTATGCCTTTTTGGTCCCAATGTACATGTGAAGTCTAGGTCAGATCCATGAAAACAAAATTAGAGCACTTAGAGTGGGATATGGGTGGTCTTTGAGGTGGTGGTCTTTGATTATGAAGGCATTGAAGATACTTCAATTCTTAGATGGACAAATCTCACACTCTTCTGGCAATAAAAACAAAGTTAAGAAACTTGCCATCACAAAAATGTAGTACGGAACTACAAAGGAAATACAAATATGTTTAAGAATTCAGATTATGTGGCTGTAAGGAGTAATGTTCAAATTGCTGCATCCTTCTTTGGCATGTCCAAGAACTCTGCCCAAGCAGAGGGTAGAAGGACCCTTGGTCTAAGGACATTCTTGGGATGATTCTTATTGTTGCTTTTGTTCAGCTGCTCAGTCATGTCTGACTCTTTGCAACCTCAGGGACTGCGGCACACCAGGCTGCTCTGTCCTTCACTATCTCCTGGAGTTTGCTCAAACTCATGTCCATTGAGACAGTGATGCCATCCAACCATCCCATCCTGTGTTGTCCCCTTCTCCTCCTGCCTTCAATCTTTCCCAGCATCAGGGGCTTTTTCAGTGAGTTGGCTCTTCCCATTGGGTGGCCAAAGTATTGGAGCGTTAGCTTCAGCATCAGTCTTTCCAATGAATATTCACAATGGATTTCCCTTAGGATTGACTGGTTTGATCTTCTTGCTGTTCAAGGGATTCTTAAGAGTCTTCTCCAACACCACAGTTCAAAAGCATCAATTCCTTGGTGCTCGGCCTTCTTTATGGTCCAACTCTGACATCTGTACATGACTCCTAGAAAAACCATAGCTTTGACTATATGGACATATATCAACAAAGTAACATTTCTGCTTCTTAATATGCTGTCTAGGTTGGTCATAGCTTTTATTCCAAGGAGCAAGCGTCTTTTAATTTCATGGCTGCAGTCACCATCTGCAGTGATTTTGGAGCCCAAGAAAATAAAGTCTGTCACTGTTTCCATTGTTTCCCCATCTATTTGCCATGAAGTGATGGGACCAGATGCCATGAGCTTAGTTTTTTGACTGTTGAGTTTTAAGCTAGATTTTTCACTCTCATCTTTCTCCTTCATCAAGAGGCTTATGATTTTTATAAGCTGTGATATAATGAAAACCAATGAATATTTGGCCTTTGTACCTGGTTCTTAAAACCCCTGGAATCTCCAGAGTAACGAGAGTGTCTTCTGTATGCTACTGAGATGAATGGTGGCTGGGAACCCTAGAGAGCTTCAGGATGGGACTAGTCCCAAGAAAGATCAAGGTAGGATTAGAAGGTTGGAACATTCAGCCCAGCCCCTGAACTCAGGAGAGGGGAGAGGGATTAGAGATTGACCATTACCAATGGCCAATGATTTAAGCAATCATGCCTATGTAATGAAACCTCCATAAAAACCTTTACATAAATGAGTTCATGGATCATGGAGAAAGCAAGGGATGTTCCAGGAAAACATCTACTTCTTCATTAACTACACAAAAGACTTTGACTGTGTGGATCTCAATAAACTGCGGAAAATTCTTAAAGAGACTGGAGTACCAGACCACCTTACCTGTCTCCTGAGAAACCTGTAGGTGGGTCGAGAAGCAACAATTAGAACCTTACATGGATTAACTGACCTAGTTCAAAATTGGGAAAGGAGTACAACAAGGCTGTATATTGTCACCCTGTTTATTTAACGTCTATGCAGAGTACATCATGTATGTGAAATCCTGGGCTGGATGAATCACAAGCAGGAATCAAGATTGCTGGCAGAAATTATCAACAACCTCAGATATGCAGATAACTCCACCCTTATGGCAGAAAGTGAAGAGGAAGTAAAGAGCCTCTTGATGAGGGTGAAAGAGGAGAGTGAAAAGCTTGCTTGAAACTCAATATTCGGAAAACTAAGATCATGGCATCTGGTCCCACCACTTCATGGCAAACAGAAGGGAAAAAAACTGGAAGCAATGACAGATTTTATTTTCTTGGGCTCCAAAATCACTGTGGATGCTGACTGCAGGCATGAAATTAAAAGACGTTTGCTCCTTGGAAGGAAAGCTATGACAAACCTGTGTGTGTGTGTGTGTGCTCAGTCAGTCAGTCATGTCTGACTCCAAGGACTGGACCCCAGGCTCCTCTGACCGTGGGATTTTCCAGATAAGAATACTGGAGTGGGTTGCCATTTCCTACTCCAGGGGATCTTCCAGACCCAGTGTTCAAACCCACATCTGCTGCATCTCCTGCCCTGGCAGGTGGATTCTTTACCACTGTGCCACCTGGGAAGCCCCATGACAAACCTGGACAGTGTACTAAAAAGCAGAGACATCTCTTTGCCAACAAAGGTGTGCATAGTCAAAGCTATGATTTTTCCAATAGTCGTGTGTGGATGAGAGAGTTGGACCCATAAAGAAGACTGAACACTGAAAAATTGATGCTTTCGAATTGCTGTGCTAGAGAAGACTCTTGAGAGTCTGTTGGACTGCAAGAAGGTAAAACCAGTCAATCCTAAAGGAAATCAACTCTGAATATTCATTGAAAGGACTGCTGCTGAAGCTGAAGCTCCAATACTTTGGTCACCTGATGTGAAGAGCTGACTCATTGGAAAAGCCCCTGATGCTGGGAAAGATTGAATGCAAAAGGAGAAGGGGACAACAGAGGATGAGATGGTTAGATAGCATCACTAACTCAGTGAACATAAATTTGAGCAAAATTAGGGAGATAGTGGAGGACAGAAGAGCCAGGTGTGCTACAGTCCATGGAGTCACAAAGAGCTGGACGTGACTTAGCCACTGAACAACAAAAACAAAGGGGTTCAGAGAACTTTCCAGTTGGTGAAGACATAGAAGTGCTGGAAGGGGGCTCTGCTAGACTGGTCATGGAAGCTCTGTATGCCCCACCCCTACCACAATACCTTTTCCTATGCCTCTCTTCCATTTGGCTGTTCCTGAGTTGCATTCTTTATAATAAACCTGTAAGTGAAAGCAAAAACTGTTTCTGTGAGCCATTCTAGCAAAGTATTGAACCTGAGAAGGGAGTTGTGGGAATCCCCGATATGGGATGATCAGTCAGATGTACAGGTGACTTGTGATTGATGTCTGAAGTAAGGGCAATCTTATGAGACTGAGCCCTTGACCTGTGGAGCTCTGATCCTCAGTGTCCAAACTAAATCAAATTGTTGGCTGTCCAGTTTGTTGTAAGAGGGTTGGAGATGTGCAGTTGGAAAAGACATCATGTACCTGGTGTCAGAAGTATGACTGATAATAATAATAGCTGCTGCTGCTGTTCAGTTGCTCAGTCATGTCTGACTCTTTGCTACTCTTTGGACTGAAGCCCACCAGGCTCCTCTGTCCATGGGATTCTCCAAGAAAGAATATTGGAGTGGGTTGCTATTTCCTTCTCCAGGGGATCTTCCTGACCCAGGGATCGAACCTGAGTGTCCTGTGTCTCCTGCATTACAGGTGGATTCTTTACCTGCTGAGCCATCGGGAAAGCCCCAATAATAATAGACTATATGCCAACTCATCTCTGTTCTCCCTTCCTCCCTGTCCCTAGGAACTATTCTGTGAAGGCCAAGTGTGCAAGCAGATGTTCCAGAGAGCTTGATCTGTATCCAACAGCAGAGTCCACATGTGGGGGCAGCTTGATGAATTATATCCCAGAATGAACAGGACAGGAATGATCTGTTGGGGTTTGGTAGATGGGGCCTTGTGATCAAAGAGACGTCACACAGCCTATACCAGAAGCCATTTGGATTGTGAGAAAAACTCTCAGCTTCAATAAACCTGTCCATTGATTCTGACTTTTTCCTTGTAACTTTAACGTATCTCCTTATTTTCAGAAATATTTGGAAGCCTTCTAGGCACACCATTGACACACCAATGATGAACAAGTTGTAATTCCCACCTTCCAGGGGGTGAGCAAGTGGTGGTAAGGGCCTGGGGTATTTCTGGAAGTGATCTTTAATCTGGGACCTGAAGTAAATGTAGGCAGGAAGTATCAGGAAGCACTCTAGTCAAAAGTTGGAGGAATGTTTGAAGAACTGAAAAGATTACTTTAACTGTAGCTTAGGGTGTATTGGGTGGGATAGGGTGGGGAGAGATGGCAGGGGTAACTGACATGTCAGTGGCTCTACAGTGAAGTATCTTGAATGCGAGGGTAAAGAGGTGAGATTTTTGTCCCTCAAGTAATAGGAAGATGGTGACCTGTATTCAGCAGATATGTACAACCAGGTTGGCTCACAGAAAGTAACTCTGGAGACTCCTATGGTGGTCCCATGGTTAAAAACCCACCTTCCAATGCAGAGGATGCAGGTTCAATCCCTGGTCAGGGAACTAAAATCCCATGTGTCCCAACTAAACAGAAGCCCACGCACTGAAACTAAAACCAGATGCAGCCAAAAATAAATATATGCCTTAAAAATAACAACAAAGTAATTCTGACTGCTGAGGGAAGAAAGGATTGTAGGTGGGGGATGCAAATCAAGAGGCAGTTTAGAAACCCAATAGAAATCAGAGTGTAAGGTGACATTGTGCAGGATCATCCAGAGCCCAGGTCTGAAAAATAGAGAAATAGACTATTGGGCCTCGGAGAGAAGTAACAAGGTATTTAGGAGGCAGAATCTATAATCCAAAGAGACGGATGTGATGGAGGGATGCTGGCTAGGGGAAGAATCAAGGAGGTGTTCTGTTTTGGATCAGGCAGTTATAGCAAGGTTGAGGCCCATCAAAAGAAAATAACAGGGCTTCTCTGGTGGCTCAGTGGTAAAGAATCCAGCCGCCAACTGTTGACTTAAAAAAGGTGTACAACTTGAGAGTTGTGAGTTAAGTTTTATCTGGGGCAAAATGAGGACTGCAGCCCGGGAGGCAGCATCTCAGATAGCTCTGAGAGACTGCTCCAAAGCGGCAGTGGGGGAAAGTCAATACATAAGGTTTTGGTGAAGGAGGAGTTCAATGCCATGAAACACTCATTTTAAAAAAGGTTTTTTGTTAGTCATGAGGGTCTGATGTCACCAAGAAGGGATTTAGTGCTTCTCTAGATATGAGGAGATGCAAGGATTGAGATCATAAGTTCTGTTGCTAAAAACATCCAACTATCTAAAGACCTGTCCCACCAGATTCCTTGGAGCACAGAATGCCTACTCCCTCAGGGACTGTTAAAGGGCAGCAGCTCTGGCAGCATGGGGTTCAATCTCTGTAGAGACAGATGGCAAAGGCCTTTGTTCTTCAGTCATTGGCGATGCTCTTGGTAAGTGCCAATTTGTAGTTGACACTATGCAGAAGGTTCGCTCTCTGATCTGGGAAGATCCCACATGCCACGAGCAACTAAGCCCGTGCATCACAACTATTGAACCCATGCTCTAGAGCCTGTGAGCTGCAACTGAAACCTGTGTGCCCTAGAGCCCACGCTCCACAACGAGAAGCCACTGCAGCGACAAGCCCACACACGGCAACTAGAGAGCAGCTTCCCACTCTCCGCAACTGGAGAAAAGCTCAAGCAGCAGCGAAGACCCAGCACGGCCAAAACAAACAAATAAATAACACTTTGGAGGAAGAAGAAGCGAAGCCAGAGCTTCAGCTTCCGAGCTGGCTGTGCCCAGTGAGAGCCAGGCTGCTGGGAGACAATGAATAGATGACTCCAGAGACACAAACAAGTTGTTGATGGCTTCTGGTGAACTGTGCTGGATTCGTGATCTCCAAGGAAGATTTAACTTTGGGACCGGGGACCAGGACTGATCACTCAAGAGCTTTTGTATAGCAGAGTTTTATTAAAGTTAAAAGGGACAGAGAAAGCTCCTGACATAGACATCAGAAGCGGGACGGAGAATGTCCCCCTCACTAGTGTTAGCAAGGGAGTTATATACTTTTTAATTAATTATTACAATAATTCAAAAAGATGTCTCAAGTTTGTGATAATTTTACCAGACCCACTTCCACAATTTACATTTTAGGATAACAGGACTAGAATTTAACAATAGAGAGATCCTACCAGACCCACTCCCATGATATACAGTCTAAGATATTGGGATTAATCAGAAGGTTTTCAGGAAGGAAAAACTGTCCTCAAGCATATACACTGTTGTTATATAATCTCTGAAAGTGAAAGTGAAGTCGCTCAGTCATGTCTGACTCTTTGTGACTCCGAGGACACCAGGCTCCTCCATCCATGGGATTCTCCAAGCAAGAATACTAGAGTGGGTTGCCATTTCCTTCTCCAGGGGATCTTCCTGACCCAGGGATCAAACCCAGGTCTCTTGTATTGCAGCCAGACCCTTTAACCTCTGAGCCACCAGGGTACTCCCTAGCACAGAGTTTAAACTGAGTTGTTTGTTGTGTAATCATCAGTTCTGGACTTAAAGAAAAAAACGTTTTATGTGACTAAGACTAAGAAATGTAGAGGGGGAAAAAAAATTGTCCTTTCCTTCTCCTTGAGAACCCCAGACCCCTCTCTCCTCGGGGACCCCTGGACTTCTTATCAACCTGCCTAGGAATTGGCTCTCTCATTGTGAAGCATATAAACTATGCATATGGATGACACATAAACTATGCAATGTCTGGGACATTGTATTTAGAGAGAGAAGAGAGAAACCTGAGGTATAAATCCCACAGTCCTGGGACCAGAAGGGCTGGAGAAATAAAGATGGCATCAGGGAAGCAAAGGAAGGAAATATTTCAGGGTTGAGGAGTGTCGAGCATTTGCTGAGATGACCAAGGTATCCATAAGGTGAGACAGAGGATTTTGCCATGTGGGTGAGGATGGTTTAACAGTGCAACTGGTCCTGAAGATGCACACGAATGGTTATGGAACCAGAAGAGGTGAAGGGGTACAGACAGTGAGAAGCCAAAGGAATGAGGCGGTAGGACTTTCCTGGTGGTCCAGTGGTTAAGAATCTACCTGTTAATGCAGAGGACATGAGTTCGGTCCCTGGGCCAGCGAGATCCCACATCCCCTAGGGCAACTAAGCCACAACAACTCTAGAGCCTGTGTTCTGCACCAGAGCAGCCACTACAATGAGAAGCTTGCATATCGCAACTAGATAGTAGCCCCTACTTGCTGCATCCAGAGAAAGCCTGCTTGCAGCAATGAAGACCCAGCACAGGCATCAATAAATAAGTAATAAAAATGGTTAAAAAATAAAAAAGAAGGAAGGTGGTGGTAGTGTCAGGGAATCTTTGCAGGGAGCAACTTGGTAAGATGGGCAGAACTGATGGACTATAGAGCCCCTGCCAGATAAGGCAAGTAAGGAAAGGGTTACAGTTAGCACTTGGCAGTCACTGCGTGCTAGGCTCTAAGCTGGGCTTTAGGGATTCCATGGACAACAGCAGAGGAAAGGTCTGTGCCCCTAAGGAGCTTACAGTCTGCTGATGATGACAGAAATTTATAGGAAGTTAAAGTCTGAGTATCAGATACAACTCTTGTTTTAAGTATGGATGAAAAATATGGCCTGCCATTTCAGTAAACCAAAGATATTCCAGCCATCAAGCCATCAGCCACTGCAGCCACCCCCAACTGTGCACCCTGAGGGGACTCAGGATGGAGAAAAATAGGATACTGGCCCAGGAGAGTTAAACTGCATATCAAGGGAATGATTTCAATGAGCCCACACTCTGGCATCTTCCCATACATAGAAAAGTGCTAAATTCATTAACTTGAGATGTCTGCTTAGAGATGAGATGTCTTAATTCAAGAAAAAAAAAATTAACTAACAATAATCTTTTCATGTCCTGACTACCTGGTTTGCAAAAACTACTATACATCCTGGCTCCCACCTTACTTCTCCAGAGATGTCTCTCAGAGCTGAGAGGTGGTATCCCGGGCTAAGTCCTTGGTAAGTTGGCCAAATACAACATAATTCTCAACTTTTAGGTTGTGCATTTCAGTTTACATGAATAAACAGACACCAAGTTGTTAGTTTGACTTTAGAAGCAGTGAGCTTGCAGCCAAATGAAGTCAGAAGACAATTGTAGATTCAATTAGATATTGTGATCCCACCATATAGAAAGAACATGAGATTTTCTTTCCAGGATGTTATTTTGTTCATTGTTCACATGCTAAGTTGTGTTGGACTCTTTGCCACACCATGGATTACACACCAGGCTTTCCTGTCCTTCACTATCTCCTGCAGTTTGTTCAACCTCGTGTCCATTGAGTCAGTGAGGCAGTCCAACCATTTCATCCACTCTTGTCCCCTTCTCTTCCTGCCCTCAATCTTTCCGAGTATCAGGGTCTTTTCCAGTGAGTCAGTTCTTCCCATCAGGTGGCCAAAGTATTGGAGCTTCAGTTTCAACGTCAGTTCTTCCAATGAATATCAGGGTTGATTTCATTTAGGATTGACTGGTTTAATCTCCTTGCTGTCCAAGGGACTCTCAGGAGTTTTTGCCAGCACCACAATTAAAAAACATCAGTTCTTTGGCACTCAGCCTACTTTATGGTCCAACTCTCAAATCTGTACATGACTACTGGGAAAATCATAGTTTTGACTGTACGAACATTTGTTTCCAAAGTAACGTCTCTGCTTTTTAATACATTGTCTAGCTTTGTCATAGCTTTTCTTCCAAGGAGCAAACGTCTTTTAATTTCGTGATTGCAGTCACTGTCCGCAGTGATTTTGGAGCCCAAGAAAATAAAATCTGCCACTGTTTCCACTTTTTTCCCATGTATTTGCCATGAAGTGATGGGACCAGATGCCATGATCTTAATTTTTTGAATGTTGGGTTTTAACCCAGCTTTTTCACTCTCCTCTTTCACCCTCATCAACAGGTTTTTAAATTCCTTTGTTTTCTGCCATTAGGGTGGTGTCATCTGCATATCTGAGGTTGTTGATACTTCTCTCAGCAATTTTGATTCCAGCTTGTGATTAATTCAGGCTGGCATTTCGCATGATGTATTCTGCATATAAGTTAAGTAAGTAGGGTGACAATATACAGCCTTGAAGTACCCCTTTCCCAATTTGGAAGCAGCCCATTGTTCCATGTCCGGTTCTAACTGTTGCTTCTTGACCTGCATACAAGTTTCTCAGGAGGCAGGTAAAGTGATCTGGAATTCCCATCTCTTTAGAGAATTGTCCACAGTTTGCTGTAATCCACACAGCCAAAGTCTTTAGAATAATCAATAAAGCAAAAGTAGATGTTTTTCTGGAATTCTCTTGCTTTTTCTATGATCCAACAGATGTCGGCAATTTGATCTCTGGTTCCTCTGCCTTTTCTAAATCCAATTTGTACATCTGGAAATTCTCAGGTCACGTACTGTTGAAGCCTAGCTTGAAGGATTTTGAGAATTACCTTGATAGCATGAGAAATGAGTGCAACTGTACAGCAGTTCAAACATTTTTTGGCATTGCCTTTCTTTGGGACTGGAATGAAACTGACCTTTTCTAGTCCTTGGCCACTGCTGAGTTTTCCAAATTTGCTGGCATATTGAGTGCAGCACTTTCACAGCATCATCTTTTAGGATTTGAAATAGTTAGGATGGAATTCCATCACCTCCACTGACTTTGTTCATAGTAATGCTTCCTAAGGCCCACTTGACTTTGGACTCCAGGATGTCTGGCTCTACGTGAGTGATCACACCATTGTGGTTATCTGGGTCATTACAATCTTTTTTGTATAGTTCTTCTGTATATTCTTGCCACCTCTTCTTAATATTTTCTGCTCTGTTAGATCCTTGCCATTTCTTTCCTTTATTGTATCCATCTTTGCATGAAATATTCCCTTGTTATCTCTAATTTTCTTGAAGAGATCTCTAGTCTTTTCCATTCTATTGTTTTCCTCTATTTCTTTGCACTGATCACTGAGGAAGGCTTTCCTGTCTCTCCTTGCTATTCTTTGGAACTCTGCATTCAGTTGGGTATATCTTTCCCTTTCTCCTTTGCTTTTCACTTCTCTTCTTTTCTCAGCTATTTGTAAGACCTCCTCAGACAACCATTTTGCCTTCTAGCATTTCTCTTTCTTTGGGATGGTTTTAGTAAGTGTATTAACTAAGGCTGCAGACCTAATAGTGAAGTGAAGTGAAAGTCGCGCAGTCGTGTCCGACTCTTTGCGACCATGATCTATACAGTCCATGGAATTCTCCAGGCCAGAATACTGGAGTGGGTAGCATTTCCCTTTTCCAGGGGCTCTTCCCAACCCAGGGATCGAACCCAGGTCTAATAAGATTTGAGAAATTACATAGTGAGTAACCCAAATCAGAGACTGTGGGCCATTAAATCACCATTTTTTATTTATAGAAAATTCCTAACATAACAGCATTGCTTTGAGGCAGTTTGAAACAATAAGCTTTGGTGGGAAGGCAAAGTTTTATCAGCATTTATTAATTTATCCAAATATGGAAATCCCCTGGTGGTCCAGTGGTTAGTACTCCTCACTTTCACTGTCATGGCCCCTGGTTCAATTCCTGCTCTGGGAACTAAGATCCTGCAAACCATATAGTACAGCCAAAAAGACTCCCCCCACCAAAAAATAAACAAAAATTCTGAAGGACCTGCTATCCCCAGGACTGTGCTATTTCTTGGAATTTTTTAGCAATGAAAAATTCTTCCCCTTATGGACCAAAGGGAGGAGACAGATAAAAAACATGTTTTAAAAAATGCAGTGATATGTGCTGTAAAAAAAGTAAGAAATCAGGATAGATAAAACAGAACGTTGATGGTGCCCCTTTAAGCAAGACGGTTAAGAAAATCTCATAATAGTGACATTTAGGCAGAGGCATAAGGCAAGGAAGTGCTTCCCTGGTGGCTCAGATGGTAAAGAATCTACCTGCAATGCAGGAGACCCAGGTTAGATCCTTGGGTCGGGAAGATCCCCTGGAGAAGGACATGACAACCCAATCCAGTATTCTTGCCTGGAGAATTCCATGGACAGAGGCGTCTGGCGGGTTACAGTCCATGGGGTCGCAAAGAGTCAGATATGACATAACGACTAACACATTCACAGTTTCACTTTCACATTAGACAAGGAAACAAGTTTTGTGGAGAGATGGAGGACAAGAGAACAAGCTCAAAGGGCCTGAAGTGAAAGGCTATTTGCTCATGGGATGCAGCAAAAGGCAGAGGAAGCAAAAGGCCTAGAGTAGGAGGAGACGAGGTGGCTTTTGGCAGAGCGAGGTGACTTTGGACAATCTTATCTGCTAGACCGCTGCTTGGGAGCACCTGGAACTTCAGCTTATGAGAGAGAGCAGTTTTTGTTGTTTGCTTGTTTTTTTCAGCCCTTCAAGACACCAAGTTATGGGACTCAAAGGTCACAGGAAAAGAAAATCACTTTTAGCAAAGGCATGCTCTCTTCCAGCTTCCCAGGTGGCTCAGTGGTAAAGAATCTGCTGGCCAAGCAAGAGATGCCGGTTTGATCCCTGGGTCAGGAAGATCCCCTGGAGAAGGAAATGGTTTCCCACTCCAATATTCTTGCCTGGGAAATCCCATGAACAGAGGAGCCTGGAGGGCTACTGTCCATGGGGTCGAAAAGAGTGGGAAGAGGCTTATTGACTAAACAACAACATGCTCCCTTCCACCTCCATCTGCAGGTTCACCAACTCTAGAATGGCTGGCTCTGCTCCATTCCTCTATCATAGGACTTGAATTAAAGCTGCAACAAGTAATCAGCAATAGCTAGTCCTTGTTTTCTCTTTCTCTTTCCTCTCACCTTATGACTTGGAAACATTTCTTAAAAAAAAAAAAAAATCCCCATTTATCCCACGTACCAAATCAAGGTAGGAGCTGTTGTACTTTGAACCCTCATTCCTTCACCCTTGCAGATGTGTGTTTCTTCAGGCATTTTATTAAAAGTTTTAAGCGTTAGAAATTACTCTTCTGTTCCAAGGACAAATCTGGTATACAGCTTCCAATGGGTCTCATTTTGGCTCCAGTGATGAAGGGCTCAGAAACTAGTCACGACGAGGGCGTTTTTGTTTCAATCAGGAGAGATCCACCGAGGGAGGGCTGCTGGGATTTTTCTGGGCGGCTCTGAGAGCAGCTGCTACGCTTCCCGCCACGTGGGAGGGTGAGGCACTGAGGCTGTTTATTCCCCAAAGTTACCGCTGGCCCCCATGCCGGCCCCTGCAAAGAGCTGACAGTGTGGGAGAGCAGCAGTGAAATAGATGAACGGGCGCGGGCTCTGCCAACCTGGGAAGCAAAGGAAGGCTTCCGGGAGGGCAGGAGTTTTCGGGCAACCGTGCGCGCTGCAGATCAGGCAGCATCTTGCGCCACCCAAACAGGAGGAGGGCCCGGAGAGTCCAGAAGAGGAACCCCTCCAGGGAATTTGCATTTACGGCAGCCTGGGGTGGAGTGACTCGTCTTACGTAGCATGCGGATGCTGCAGAGGAGCAGGGGGACCTCAGGGCGCCCCCTTCTGGACGATCCTCGCATCCTCTTCTCCATGGCACTGGAGGAGGGAGGGCCCTTAATGTTCTTATGTTCTTTTCTTTTTTCTTTTGCTTCTTTTCTGTGATTTTTAAAAATTATGGTAAACTATACATAACCCCAAATTTAGCCATTTGTAAGAGTACAGTTAAGTAGCATTAACCCATTCACATTCTTGTTAAACTACCACCACTAGCCATCTCCAGAACTTTTTCATTTTCCCAAATTGAAACTCTGTCCCCATGAAACAACTTTCCAATCCTCCTCCTCCTAGCCTGTGGCAACCTCCATTCTACTTTCTGTATGTGGAATCATACATTTATTCTTTTGCGTCTGGCAACTTTTACACAGCATGTCTGCAAGGTTCATCCATGCTGTAGCCGGTGTTAGAATTTCCTTCCCTTTAAAGGCTCCACTGTATCCTATGAATGTGCCACATTTTGTGTACCCATTCATCTCTCAATGGATATTAGGGTTGTTTCAACCTTTTGGCTGCTGTGAATAACTCTGCTGTGAACATAGGTGTACAAATACCCATTCGAGTCCCTGCTTTCAATTATTTTGAGTATATTTGTTGTTGTTTAGTCCCTAAGCTGTGTCTGACTCTTTTGTGACCCCATGGATTGTAGACCAGCAGGCTCCCCTGTCCATGAGATTTCCCAGGCAAGAACACTGGAATAGGTTGCTATTTTCTGCTCCAGGGGATCTTCCCAATCCTTGGATTGAACCCTCCTCTCCTGCATTGCAGGTGGATTCTTAATTCTGCGTTTAACTTTTTGAGGAACTGCCAGCTGTGTACCATAGCAGCAATGCAGTTTACATTCTCACCAACAGTGCACAAGGGTTCCAGTTTCTTCACATTCTTACTGACAAGTGTTTTCTGCTTTTTTAGTACAATAGCCATCCTAGCGGGTGCATTTTTTAAAATTGTGGTAATTTATTAATACACATAACAAAGTTTACCATTTTAACTTTTTTGTGTGCAGTGCACAGCATCTGGGATCTTAACCCAATTCTTCAGCAGCAGAAGCTCAGACTCTTAATCACTGGATCACCAAGGAAGTCCCCATTTTGACTATTTTAAAATGTACAATCTGATAGCAGTAAGTACACTCACAATGTTGTGCAGTCATCACCACTGTCTAATTCTAGAATTTTCTTATTACCTCACATGGAAACCCCTTACCCATTAGCAGTCAACTCCTTCCCCACAGCCCCTGGAATTCATGAATCCACCTTCTATGGAACGGCCTTTTCTGGAGTTTTCATATAAATGGAATTCTATGATACGCAGTGTTTTGTGCTCCCACAACAGTCCCCTCAGGTTCAAGTGGAATGACTGACAGAACTCAAGAGAGGACTTTACTTACTGTTACTGATGTTGAAAACATGGCCTCTGTGCTGAACTGAATCTTCAGTTCAGTTGCTCAGTCGTGTCCAACTCTTTGCGACCCCATGGACTGCAGCATGCCAGGCTTCCCTGTCCATCACCAACTCCTAGAGCTTGCTCAAACTCATGTCAATTGAGTCGGTGATGCCATGCAACCATCTCATCCTCTTAATCTCCAAGAACTGAATCTTGGATGAGTTTTGGGCCAAGTAGAAAAGAACAGCTTTATTGCTTTGCCAAGTAAAAGGGGATACAGCTGGCCCCTTCTCTCAAACACTGTGTCCTAACGCAGGAGGATTTGATGAGGGGTTTATAGCACCAATTCTAAGGTGCGGTTGCTGATAAGATTAGGGTATATGAACCCTGCACACATTCTAATCTTGTCAGCAATCCCTCTCCATTAATCTGGCCTCAGGTGGGCTCCTAATAATCTGGAAAGATGCTTCTTTCGTTCCTTTAATGGTTCCTTTAAGATGAAATAAAGAGTAGGAATACCTTTCACTTATTGAGGGTTTTTTAGTTCTGTGAAAAGTTCAAAGGTATTATTACCTATATCCCTTGGAGCAGAACCAAGACCCTGCCTCAAGGCTGCTCCTTCTTTGTCTCCATATCCCCTCCCTTCTCTGATTAGCAGCCATTCCATTCTATCCTTTGGGACTCAGGGAAGGTCGTGGAGGCTGGAATCTATTCCCTACAAGTAACAATGGGGGACAGAGAAAGGCTTTGCTCCTGCTTGGTTTCATTACTGGTTTATAACAAAGGACATAAATAAGGGACAGCCAAAGGGAAGACATGCATAGGGGAAGGGTAGGGAGACATGGAGTTTCCATGTCCTCTTCGAGTCCATCCCCCTCCTGGAATATCCATGTTTTCACCAATTTGGAAGCTATCCTGAACCTCAGACTTTTTAAAAATAGATCTCAATCTCCAGTCCTCCTTCTCCCAGAGGCTGGCTCCGAAACTCCGATAAAGTATTTGGTGGTTCTGATGACCAGCTCTCATCCTGGGGTACCTGGGGTGGGCAGGGGAATGGCACTAGTGGTAAAGAACCTGCCTGCCAGTGCAGGAGATGTAGGAGACACAGGTTCAATCCCTGAGTCAGGAAAAGCCCCTGGAGAAGGGCACGGCAACCCACTGCAGTATTCTTGCTTGGTGAATCCCATGGACAGAGGAGCCTGGTGGGCTACAGTCCATAGGGTTGCAAAGAGTCAGACATGACTAAAGTGACTTAGCACAGCAAACAGTGCCCTTAGCTATCCTGTTAGCACAAACTCAAGTGTGATCCACAGTTGTGCCTTATGAATGACAAAGACATGCCTGCTGAAACTGTTTACCACAGATTGGGACTTGAACCCATGTGCTGGGACTCAAACCCAGTGAAAACTCACTCTGGGACTTGAACCCACATGACCAGGACTTGTGCTGTGTTTAGTCGTTCAGTCGTGTCTGACTCTACAACCTCACGGATGTAGCCCGCCAGGCTCCTCTGTCCATGGGGATTTTCGAGGCCAGAATACTGGAGTGGGTTGCCATGCCCTCATCCAGGGGATCTTCCCAACCAGGGATTGAACCCAGGTCTCCGCATTGCAGGCAGATTCTTTACCATCTGAGCCACAAGGGAAGCCCAAAACTGATGTAAGCATGATGCATTGGCCGGGAATTGAACCCGGATTTCCCCTGGGGGAGGCAAGAATTCTACTGCTGAACCTCCAGTGCAAACAAAACTTAAACCCAGCCAAAACCCTGCTTGGGACTTGAACCCACCTGGCTGGGACTCAAACCCAGCCAAAACCCATGGTACCTGGTTTCAGGACCTAATGAAGCTCAGGTTCTTGATGTCTCATCACAGAAAGAATTCAGTGAGAGACAAAATGGTAGGTAAGAAGTGGATTTATTCAGATTCAGAGAGAAGCACACTCCACAGACAGAGTGTGGGCCATCCCAGAGGGCAAGTAGGGCTGAGAAATGTGACATGGTTAGTTTTAATGGGCTGGGTACAATTGATATGACCATTACATCTACTAATGGGGGCAAGAACCCCTTAGAAGAAATGCAGTAGCCCTCATAGTAAACAAAAGAGTCCAAAATGCAGTACTTGGGTCCAATCTCAAATTTGAAAGAATGATCTCTGTTCATTTTCAAGGCAAACCACTCAGTATCACAATAATCCAAGTCTATGCCCCAACCAGTAATGCCAAAGAAGCTGAAGTTGAACGGTTTGATGAAGACCTACAAGACCTTCTAGAACTAACACCCAAAAAAGATGTCCTTCTCATCATAGGGGACTGGAATGCAAAAGTAGGAAGTTAAGAGATACCTGGAAAACAGGCAACTTTGACCTTGGAGGACATATTGAAGCAGGGCAAAGGCTAACAGATTTTTGCCAAGAGAATGCATTGGTCATAGCAAACACCCTCTTCCAGCAACATAAGAGAAGACTCTACACATGGATATTATCAGATACTCATTACCAAAATCAGATTGATTATATACTTTGCAGCCTAAGATGGAGAAGCTCCAGTCAGCAGAAACAAGATCAGGAGCTGACTGTGGCTCAGATCATGAACTCCTTATTGCCAAATTCAGACTGAAATTGAAGAAAGTAGGGAAAACTGCTAGACCATTCAGGTATGACCTAAATCAAATCCCTTATAATTATACAGTGGAAGTAACAAACAGATTCAAGGGATTATATCTGACAGACAGAGTGCCTGAAGAACTATGGACAGAGGTTCATGACACTGCACAGGAGACAGTGATCAAGACCATCCTCAAGAAAAAGAAATGCAAAAAGGAAAAATGGCTGTCTAAGGAGGCCTTACAAATGGCTGAGAAAAGGAGAGAAGCTAAAAGCAAAGGGGAAAAGGAAAGATATATCCATCTGAATGCAGAGTTCCAAAGAATAGTGAGGAGAGATAAGAAAGCCTGCCTCAGTAATCAATGCAAAGAAATAGAAGAAAACAGTAGAATGGGAAAGACTAGAGATCTCTTAGAAAATTGGAGACCCCAAGGGAACATTTCATGCAAATATGGGCACAATAGAAAAAAGAGAAATGGTATGGACCTGAAAGAAGCAGAAGATATTAAGAAGACCTGGCAAGAACACATCGAAAAACTATACAAAAAAGATCTTCATGACCCAGATAACCACGATGGTGTGATCACTCACCTAGAGCCAGACATCCTGGAGTCCAAAGTCAAGTGGGCCTTAGGAAGCATCACTATGAACAAAGCTAGTGGAGGTGATGGAATTCCAGTTGAGCTATTTCAAATCCTAAAAGATAATGCTGGTAAACTGCTGCACTCAATATACCAGCAAATTTGGAAAACTCAGCAGTGGCCAAAGCATTGGAAAAGGTCAGTTTTCATTCCAATCCCAAATAAAGGCAATGCCAAAGAATGTTCAAACTACCACAATTGTACTCATCTCACATGCTAGCAAAATAATGCTCAAAATTCTCCAAGCCAGGCTTCAGCAGTACATGAACCATGAACTTCCAGATGTTCTAGCTGGATTTAGAAAAGGCAGAGGAACCAGAGATCAAATCGAAAACGTTTACCACAGATTGGGACTTGAACCATGTGGTTGGGACTCAAACTCAGTCAAAACCTTGCTTAGGACTTAAACCCACATGGCGGGGACTTGAACCCAGCCAAAACCCACAGTATCTGGTTTCAGGGCCTAATAAAGCTCAGGTTCTTGATGTCTCATTGCAGAAAGAATTCAGTGAGATGCAAAGTGTAAGAAGTGGATTTACTCAGATTCAGAGAGAAGCACACTCCACAGACAGAGTATGGGCCATCCCAGAGGGTGAGTAGGGCTGAGAAATGTGATATCAGTCAGTCATTGAGTACAGTGCTCAGTTGTGTCCAACTCTTTGCAACCTCATGGACTGCAGCACGCCAGGCCTCCCTGTGCATCACCAACTCCCGGAGTCTACTCAAACTTATGTCCATTGAGTTGGTGATACCATCCAACCATCTCATCCTCTGTTGTCCCCTTCTCCTCCCACCATCAATGTTTCCCAGCATCAGGGTCTTTTCAAATGAGTCAGTTCTTCGCATCAGGCAGCCAGAGTATTGGAGTTTCAGCTTCAGCATCAGTCCTTCCAATGAATATTCAGGAGAAATGTGACACGGTTAGTTTTAATGGGCTTGGTACAATTCATACAACCATTGTATCTACTAATGTGGGCAAGAATCCCTTAGAAGAAATGGAGTAGCCCTCATAGTCAACAAGAGTCTGAAATGCAGTGCTTGGGTGCAATCTCAAAAACTCAGGGCAAGTGTGGCTCTGAAGTTTGATTTGGTTAGTTTTTATAGGCTAGGTAATTTTATAGCTTATTGAGTTGGAGGATTATTCCAACTATTTTTGGAAAGGGGTGGAGATTTCCAGGATTTAGGCCATGGCTCACTCCTTGGTCTTTTAACATTGCCTTGGAACTGTCATGGCATCTCTGGGTGCATCATTTACTTGCTCTTTGAGGATCAAGGTCTAGTCTTGTCTGCCATCTTGGTCCCATTTGATTCTAATTGGTTTATGTTGTTTCCTTGGGCTATGTCATTATTTCAGAAGTTTTGCCCTGCCCCTTTCCCTCCTGTTACAAAATTGCCAACATCCATTGGATCATGGAAAAAGCAAGAGAGTTACAGAAAAACACCTACTTCTGCCTAAGCCTTTGACTGTGTGGATCATAACAAATTGTGGAAAATTCTGAAAAAGATGGGAATACCAGACCACCTGACCTGCCTCCTGAGAAATTTGTATACAGGCCATGAAGCAACAGTTAGAACCCGACATGAAACAACAGAGTGGTTCCAAATTGGGAAAGGAGTATGTCAAGGCTGTATATTGTCACCCTGATTATTTAATTCTATGCAGAGTACATCATCCAAAATGCCAGGCTAGACAAAGCACAAGCTGGAATCAAGATTGCTGGGAGAAACATCAATAATCTCAGATATGCAGATGACACCACCCTTATGGCAGAAAGTGAAGAGGAACTAATGAGCCTCTTGATAAAAGTGAAAGACGAGAGTGAAAAAGTTGGCTTAAAACTCAACATTCAAAACACTAAGATCGTGGCATCTGATCCCATCACTTCATGGCAAATAGATGGGGAAACAATGAAAACAGTGAAAGACTATTTTGGGGGGGTTCCAGAATCATTGCATATGGTAATTTCAGCCATGAAATTAAAAGATACTTGCTCTTTGGAAGAAAAGTTACAACCAACCTAGACAGCATATGAAAAAACAGAGACATTACTTTTCTGACAAAGGTTCATCAAGTCAAAGTTGTGGTTTTTCCAGTAGTCATGTATGGATGTGAGAGTTGTGTAACAAGAGGGAAAGCGGCAAGACACAACTTTAGAAAGAATGACAAAGCCCAAGAACACAACATAAACTGATTAGAATCAAATGGGACCAAGATGGCAAACAAGACTAGACCTTGATCCTGAATCCGCAAGTGAAATACACAGAGGTGCCATAAGAGTTCTAGTTCAGTTCAGTCACTCAGTTGTGTCCAATTCTTTGTGACCTCATTCAATGCAGCACGCCAGGCCTCCCTGTCCATCACCAACTCCTGGAGTTTACTCAAACTCAAGTCCATTGAGTCAGTGATGCCGTCTAACCGTCTCATCCTCTTTCATCCCCTTCTCCTCCTGCCTTCAATCTTTCCCAGCATCAGGGGCTTTACAAATGAGTCATTTCTTCACATCAGGTGGCCAAAGGATTGGAGCTTCAGCTTCAGCCTCAGTCCTTCTAGTGAATATTCAGGACTGATCTCCTTAAGAATGGACTGGTTGGATCTCCTTGCAGTCCAAGGGACTCTCAAGAGTCTTCTCTAACACCACAGTTCAAAAGCATCAATTATTTGGTCCTTAGCCTTCTTTATGGTCCAACTCTCACATCCATACATGACTACTGGAAAAACCATAGCTTTGACTAGAGCAGACCTTGGTTGGCAAAGTAATGTCTCTGCTTTTTAATATGCTGTCTAGTTTGGTAGTAACTTTTCTTCCAAAGAGCAAGTATCTTTTAATTTCATGGCTGAAATTACCATATGCAATGATTCTGGAACCCCCTCAAAATAGTCTTTCACTGTTTTCATTGTTTCCCCATCTATTTGCCATGAAGTGATGGGATCAGATGTCACGATCTTAGTGTTTTGAATGTTGAGTTTTAAGCCAACTTTTTCACTCTCGTCTTTCACTTTTATCAAGAGGCTCGTTAGTTCCTCTTCACTTTCTGCCATAAGGGTGGTGTCATCTGCGTATCTGAGGTTATCGATATTTCTCCCAGCAATCTTGATTCCAGCTTGTGCTTTGTCTAGCCTGGCATTTCAGATGATGTACTCTGCATAGAATTAAATAATCAGGGTGACAATATACAACTTTGACGTACTCCTTTCCTGATTTGAAATTGGTCTGTTATTCCATATCCAGTTCTAACTGTTGCTTCTTGACCTGTACACAGGTTTCTCAGGAGGTAGGTAAGGTGGTCTGGCATTCCCATCTCTTTAAGAATTTTCCACAGTTTATTGTGATCCACATAATCAAAGGCTTTGGCATAGTCAATAAAGCAGAAGTAGATGTATTTCTGGAAATCTTTTGCTTTTTCTATGATCCAACTGATGTTGGCAATTTGGTCTCTGCTTCCTCTGCCTTTTAGAAATCCAATTGCTACATCTGGAAATTCTCAGGTCATGTACTGTTGAAGCCTAGCTTGAAGGATTTTTAGCATTACCTCAATGGACGAGTTTGAGTGAACTCCGGGAGCTGGTGATAGACCAGGGAGGCCTGGTGTGCTGCAATTCATGGGGTCGCAAAGAGTCAGACACGACCGAGCAACTGAACTGAACTGAACTGAACTGAGTCTCTTTCTGACCTGGGTTTGATTTCTGGGTCAGGAAGATCCTCTGCAGAAGGAAATGGCAACCCACTCCAGTATTCTCGCCTGGAGAATCCCATTGGCAGAGCAGCCTGGCTGGCTACAGTCCATGGGATCTCAAGAGTAGGACACAACTTAGTGACTAAACTACCACCACAGTCTCTTTCTTATTTTAGAGAATTTAACAGCCATTACTATCAAAAGGGGAAAATAGCTCATTTATCTAGTCAAGGCTATGGTTTTTCCAGTGGTCATGTATGGATGTGAGAGTTGGACTGTGAAGAAAGCTGAGTGCTGAAGAATTGATGCTTTTGAACTGTGGTGTTGGAGAAGACTCTTGAGAGTCCCTTGGAGTGCAAGGAGATCCAACCAGTCCATCCTAAAGGAGATCAGTTCTGGGTGTTCATCGGAAGGACTAATGCTAAAGCTGAAACTCCAATACTTTGGCCACCTCATGTGAAGAGTTGACTCATTGAAAAGACTCTGATGCTGGGAGGGATTGGGGGCAGGAGGAGAAGGGGCCGACAGAAGATGAGATGGCTGGATGGCATCACCGACTCCATGGACATGAGTTTGGGTGAACTCTGGGAGTTTGTGTTGGACAGGGAGGCCTGGCGTGCTGCAATTCATGGGGTCACAAAGAGTTGGACATGACTGAGCGACTGAACTGAACTGAACTGAACTTGACAGCACCTGAGATAAGTGCAACTGTGTGGCAGTTCAAACATTCTTTGGCATTGCCTTTCTTTGGGACTGGAATGAAAACTGACCTTTTCCAGTCCTGTGGCCACTGCTGAGTTTTCCAAAGACATTGTTATAAGACCAAGGAGGGGGCGGTGACCCAAATCCAGGAAATCTCCGCCCCTTCCCCAAAATAATTGGAATAGTCCTCCCACTCATTAGCATATGGAATTACCCAGCCTTTAAAAACTTACTATGCCACATTTCACAGCCGCCACATTCACCATTTGCGATGGCCCACACTGTCTGTGAAGTGCGCTTCTTTTCGTATCTGAATAGATCCACTTCTTACCTATCATTTTGTCTCTCACTAAATTCTTTATGTGATGAGACATCAAGAACCTGAGCTTCATTAGGTCCTGAAACCAGGTACTATGGGTTTTGGCTGGGTTTGAGTCCCAGCCAGGTGGGTTCGAGTCACAATCTGTGGTAAACGGTTTCAGTTGGACTATAAAGAGAGCTGAGTGCTGAAGAATTGAGGCTTTTGAACTGTGGTGCTGGAGAAGACTCTTGAGAGTCCCTTGGACTGCAAGGAGACCCAACCAGTCCATCCTAAAGGAAATTAATCCTGAGTATTCATTGTGTCAGGGGAGTGTGTAATTTCCTTGGTTCTGTCTTGCCGCAGCAAAAATTTGAAACAGTGGACCAGTGTTACAGCTCATTTACAGCTCAGTTTTATTTGGCAAGCAAAGGAAAACACAACCTCAAGGCATGTGGGCAGGCCGACCCAAAGAGGAAGAGAAGAAAGAAGCTCAGTTTTGGCTCCTCTTTTTATGTTTTTTCCTCCTCCCCCTGAGCCTGCCCTATGTAAATTGGGCTAGCCAGAAGGGCTGTTTGTTTCACCTGAGGTTCTCTCTCTAGTCCTGGTCCTCGGACCTTCCTTTGTTCTATGTTCATAGGCTTTTTTCTTTGTCTTTTAGCCACTGCTATTTTGGACTCCTTTTTCCTATTCTAACTACCTGACAATTAGAAGGACCGATGCTGAAGCTGAAGCTCCAATATTTTGGACACCTGATGTGAAGAGTTGATTCATTGGAAAAGACCCTGGGAAAGATTGAAGGCAGGAGGAGAAGGGGATGACAGAGGACGAGATGGTTGGATGGCGTCCTTGACTCAAAGGACATGAGTTTGAGCAAGCTCTGGGAGTTGGTGATGGACAGGGAAGCCTGGCGTGCTGCAGTCTATGAGGTCACAAAGAGTCTGACGGGACTGAGTGACTGAACAACAACAATCTTGCAAATATTTCCTGGAATGGCCAACCTCAGGGAGGGGCAGGGTTCCCAGAGGCAGGTCTTTATGTATGATTATAATAACAAAAGCAACTAAAAGCAAAGGTTAAAGTCAAAGAACCAGGTCTATCATGGAGTCAGAATTGGCTCTTCCCTGCAACACTATCACTCAGTAAACTCCAAGGGTTTTTGGACCTCTGTGCTAGGAATCAAAGACAAAGACAAAAATATATTGTAAATTAGGCCCCACTGCTTTAATGTCAATTTGGAAAGACATTTTGGAATGCTTCCATAAAACAAGCAAGAAAATATATTACGCCAAGGATCCCTCTGTCATTTTAAAATGCAAGAGGCCATCTTCATGAAGATTTACTATAGTTAACTGTCAGATGCCTTTTTATCACAATTGCTTAGATTTAATTCAATTCAGTGGGCATTAGGAGATGTTCAACAAGTATTACTAACTAGGTACTGAGAATATGAAGCAAAAGTCATAAAAAGTGAAGTCATAAAAAGAGCCACATAAATGACTCTAACATTAAGAGGGCTTCCCTGGTAGCTCAACTGGTAAAGAATCCGCCTGCAATGCAGGAGACCTGGGTACCTTAGATCCCTTAGTCAGGAAGATCCCCTGGGGATGGGCATGGCAACCCACTCCAGTATTCTTGGGCTTCCCTAGTGGCTCAGCTGTAAAGAATCCACTGCAGTGTGGGAGACCTGGGTTCAATCCCTGAGTCAGGAAGATCCCCTGGAGAAGGCCATGGCCACCCACTCCAGTATTCTTGACTGGAGAAACCCATGGACAGAGGACGCTGGCGGGCTATGGTCCACAGGGTTGCCCAGAATCCGACATGACTGAAGTGACTTAGTGCACAGCACACCCCTGTGCGCCAGTGGTTAAGAATCCGCTTGCCAATTCAGAGGATACAGGCTCAACCCCTGGTCCAGGAAGATTCCACATGCCAGGAGGCAACTCAGCCTGCACAGCAACTACTGAGCCCACGTGCTCTAGAGTCTGTGCTTGGAAACAAGCCACCTCAATGAGAAGCCCGAACACCACAACTAGAGAGTAACCCACTCACTATAACTAGAGAAAGCCTGAGCACAACCAAAATAAAAATAAATAAAATCTAAAAAAAGGAGTGAATTGTAACCCCCTAAAATTGTTTTTAAGTTATACCCAAAGAAGCAGCTTATTATATGGATAATTTTTGAACAAGTGTGAATAGTTCCTGAAATTATGTGATAACCCACTTAAGAAAAGGAGGGAGTCCAGACATAGAGAGCAGACGTGATTGCCATGGGGAAAGGATGGATTGGGAGTTTGGAATTAGAGGATGCAAACTACTATATATAGAACGGATAAAGAGCAAGGTCCTACGGTATAGCAGGGGAACTTTATTCAATATCCTGTGATAAACCATAATGAAAAAAAATATGAAAAAGAAATTATAACTGAATTGCTTTGCTGTACAGCAGACATTAACACCACATTGTAAATCAGCTATTCTTGAATAAAATAAATTTTTTTAAAAAAGGGAGTGAGTTGAAAGATTTAAATTTCTGGCTAAACTTCAATATTTTGGCCACCTAATGTGAAGAGCTGACTCATTTGAAAAGACCTTGATGCTGGGAAAGACTGAAGGCAAGAGGAGAAGGGGATGACAGAGGATGAGATAGTTGGATGACATCACTGATTCAATGGACATGAGTTTGAGTAAACTCTGGGAGTTGGTGATAGACAGGTAGGCCTGGCATGCTGCGGTCCATGGGGTCGCAAGGAGTTGGACATGACTGAGCAACTGAACTGAACTGAACTGATGAAGAGGTGATGAGTATGTTGCAGAAAACAGTTATTTAGAGGCAGTTAATAAACTTGTTATTTTTCTGATTTTTAAAATTGACATTTGAGGCTAATTTTATATTCTGTTTTCTTAAAGAAAACTTCCAAAATTGTTTGTTTTAGGTACTACAAAACCTAGCTCTATCCTTGATATCATCAAAATTAGCAACTTACCACAATTTACTTAGTCACTTATTTCTCAGAAGGAGCTGTCATTTAGCTTTCTAACTAATGAAGTGGATGATGGGATTTTCATTTTGCTTGGGGGATTTCATTTGGCTCCGCTGAAGTTAACATGGCAATGTCGTCTTAGTCCCATTTTACAGATGAGGATACTGAGTTTCAGAAAGGGTAAGTGCAGGTCACAAAGTTGGTTAGTGACGGAGGACACGATATCAAGCTGAGGAGAGATATCTTTGGTAGTGAAGAATGAGTCTCAGTATGGAAGGGTATGTATGGTATATAGGGAAGAATGGAAAAGGCTAAAAGGGAAGTTGAAAAAATTGTTGATAATAATAAAACACTTATATATGTTTACAATGGGTCAAGCAAAGTTCTAGTACTTTACAGAGCTCAACTCATTGATTTTCATAACATATGTAAGAGCTACCATTCTTATTTCCATAATTATTATTATGGCCATTTGGCATGTGAGATCTTAGTTCCCTAACCAGGGATCAAACCCATGCCCCCTGTGGAAGAAGCAAGGAGTCCTAACGCTGGACTGCCAGATAAGTCCCTTGTTCCAGTTTTACACGTGAGAGAGTTTAGACATAAATTGTCTTATTTACCTACATTAAGTAACTTGCCCGAGATCACAGAGTCAGTATTGATAGAATGTTCGTATATACTCGCTAAGTCGTATCCAACTCTTTTCCGACTACAGGCACTGTAGCCCGCCAGGCTCCTCTGCAACAGGATTTTCCAGGCGAGAATACTGGAATGGATTGCCCTTTTCTTCTCCAGGGGATCTTCCTGACTCAGGGTTCGAACCCTCATCTCTTGTGTCTTGTGCATTGGCATTCAGATTCTTCATCACTGTGCCGCATCTGTAAATTTTAGGACAGTGTTTAAACTTCTTCAAATTTTTTTCTTTCTTTCCTTTTTTAGACACACTGTTTTTGCATCCAAGTACTGCCTTTCGAACTCTTTTGTTGACCATGATGGCTACTCCATTTCTTCTAAGGGATTTCTGCCCACAGTAGTAGATAGAATGGTCATCTGAGTTAAATTCACCCATTCCAGTCCATTTTAGTTCTCTGATTCCTAGAAAGTTGATGTTCAGTCTTGCCATCTCCTGTCTGACCACTTCCAATTTGCCTTGATTCATGGTCCTGACATTCCAGGTTCCCATGCAATATTGCTCTTTACAGCATCGGACCTTGCTTTTATCACCAGTCACATCCACGACTGGGTATTGTTTTTGCTTTGGCTCCATCCCTTCATTCTTTCTGGAGTTATTTCTCCACTGATCTTCAGTAGCATATTGGGCACCTACCGACCTGGGGAGTTCCTCTTTCAGTATCCTATCATTTTGCCATTTCATACTGTTCATGGGGTTCTCGAGGCAAGAATACTGAAGTGGTTTGCCATTGCCTTCTCCAATGGACCACATTCTGTCAGACCTCTCCACCATGACCCGTCCATCTTGGGTGGCCCCACATGGCATGGCTTAGTTTCACTGAGTTAGACAAGGCTGTGGTCCATGTGATCAGATTGGCTAGTTTTCTGTGATTATGGTTTCAGTGTGTCTGCCCTCTGACGCCCTCTTGCAACACCTACCATCTTACTTGGGTTTCTCTTACCTTGGACGTGGGTTAGCCTTCCTCAGCAATCAATGCAAAGAAATAGAGGAAAACAACAGAATGGGAAAGACTAGAGATCTCTTCAAGAAAATTACAGATACCAATGGAACTTTTCATGCAAAGATGGGCTAGATAAAGGACAGAAATGGTATGGACTTGACAGAAGCAGAAGATATTAAGAAGAGGTGGCAAGAATACACAGAAGAACTATACAAAAAAGATCTTCATGACTCAGATAACCACGATGGTGTGATCAATTACCTAGAGCCAGACATCCTGGAATGTGAAGTCAAGTGGGCCTTAGAAAGCATCACTATGAACAAAGCTAGTGGAGGTGATGGAATTCCAGTGGAGCTGTTTCAAATCCTGAAAGATGATGCTGTGAAAGTGCTGCACTCAATATGCCAGCAGATTTGGAAAACTCAGCAGTGGCCACAGGACTGGAAAAGGTCAGTTTTCATTCTAATCCCAAAGAAAGGCAATGCCAAAGAATGCTCAAACTACCACACAATTGCACTCATCTCACATGCTAGTAAAGTAATGCTCAAAATTCTCCAAGCCAGGCTTTAGCAATATATGAACTGTGAACCTCCTGATGTTCAAGCTGGTTTTAGAAAAGGCAGAGGAACCAGAGATCAAATTGCCAACATCCGCTGGATCATGGAAAAAGCAAGAGAGTTCCAGAAAAACATCTATTTCTGCTTTATTGACTATGCCAAAGCCTTTGACTGTGTGGATCACAATAAACTGTGGAAAATTCTTCAAGAGATGGGAATACCAGACCACCTGACATGTCTCTTGAGAAACCTATATGCAGGTCAGGAAGCTACAGTTAGAATTGGACATGGAACAACAGACTGGTTCCAAATAGGAAAAGGAGTACATCAAGGCTGTATGTATATTGTCACCCTGTTTATTTAACTTCTATGCAGAGTACATCATGAGAAATGCTGAGCTGGCAGAAGCACAAGCTGGAATCAAGATTGCCGGGAGAAATATCAATAACCTCAGATATGCAGATGACACCACCCTTAAGGCAGAAAGTGAAGAGGAACTATAAAGCCTCTTAATGAAAGTGAGAGGGGAGAGTGAAAAAGTTGGCATAAAGCTCAACATTCAGAAAACGAAGATCATGGCACCTGGTCCCATCACTTCATGGGAAATAGATGGGGAAACAGTGGAAACAGTGTCAGACTTTATCTTTTGGGGCTCCAAAATCACTGCAGATGGTGATTGCAGCCATGAAATTAAAAGATGCTTACTCCTTGGAAGGAAAGTTATGACCAACCTAGACAGCATATTAAAAAGCAGAGATATTACTTTGCCAACAAAGGTCTGTCTACTCAAGGCTGTGATTTTTCCAGTGGTTGTGTATGGATGTGAGAGTTGGACCGTGAAGAAAGCTGAGCGCCAAAGAATTGATGCTTTTGAACTGTGGTGTTGGAGAAGACTCTTGAGAGTCCCTTGGACTGCAAGGAGATCCAACCAGTCCATTCTAAAGATTAGTCCTGGGTCTTCATTGGAAGGACTGATGCTGGAGCTGAAACTCCAATATTTTGGCCACCTCATGCGAAGAGCTGACTCATTGGAAAAAACCCTGATGCTGGGAGAGACCAGGGGCAGGAAGAGAAGAGGTCGACAGAGGATGGGATGGCTGGATGGCATCACCGACTCGATGGACATGAGTTTGAGTAAATTCTGGGAGTTGGTGTTCGACAGGGAGGTCTGCCATGCTGGGATTCATGGGGTCACAAGAGTCGGACACAACTGAGCAACTGAACTGAAACATGTTGGATCTTAGTTTCCTGACCAGGGATTGAACCCATGTCCCCTGCATTGGCAGGTGGATTCTTCATCACTGGATCACCAAGGAAGTCAGACTTAAAAGTCTGGGTTCCAGAGTCTATACTTGTAATTGTAAACTTTTGCTGGAGAACATTTAATATTTCCCACATAATGCATCACTTCATCCTGGGTCAACTTTGCTGCTTCATAAAATGTTGCCCCTTGTTCCTCATGCATGCTTCTCCCCTTACATCTGCTATCTTGGCCACTAGAACACCAGGAGACTCTGTCTATGAGAAAACTCTCAGTTACTCATTTCTTCATTCCTTCCATAAGCACTTTGTGCTTGCACGTGCAGGTTGTTTGGAACCCAGGGACACTTAAGATGCTATGAACTTTGTATATTCCAAGGCTCCATACAAACAACAGTTTTATCCCTAGGTCCAGGTCACTGGTCCTGAATTCAGATGTGTTGGTTTCTAACTATAGTAGTGAGGTGAGGAAAGAACTTGACAAAAAGGGAGTTGAAAACAGCACTCTCCATCTTCGGATTCTGTGAGTTACATGTTTTTTTCTCAAGGCTCCACATCATCTCCCAGGATAAGGCATGGCCTTCGGGACAAGATGTGCCAGATTCCGGTTTTGACTTGCCAACCAGCTGGGTCAAATAGAAAACTTGATTAAGACCACTATTATATGTCAATTATACCTCACTAAAACTGAAATGAAAACATAAGCTCAATGTTTCTATTGTTCATAAAGAAACTTCATGGATTTTGACTCTGCATCTCTCAAGTTTTTATTTAAAAGGAGCACTGATCAAAGATCTTTCCATGAAATCACTAGCAGATGTTGGCACTTCAGACAACCAGCAAGAAAGGCTCATCCTCAGCAAAAGAATACCTCTGTTATCTACATCCTCTGGATGCACTTGAAGGAAAAAGAAGAAGCAACAGGATGGGGAGGAGGACAAGCAATTCAATGTGGCTTGTAATAAAAATGCAATTACTTAGAATAAGATTCTTGTTTGTGGTTTTTTTCTTAATTTTAATAGCTTTATCAAATTGCAATTTACATACCATAAAATTCACCTATTATAAAGTGTACAGTGTGATCATTTTTAGTCCATTTATAGTTGTGCAACCATCCTTACCATCTAGTTTCAGAGCAAGTCCATCACTTCAAAAAGTCCCCTCGATCCCGCTTGCTGACTATTACTACTTTACTTTATATAAAAAAATTATTTATTTATTTAGCTGCCTCGGGTCTTAGTTACAGAATCGTTTACTTATGACATGTGAACAAAGCTGCAGCATGTGGAATCTAGTTCCTTGACCAAGGATTGAACCCAGGCCCCCCGCATTGGGAGCGCTGACTCTTAGCCACTGGGCCACCACGGAAGTCCCACTATTGTTACTTTATAACCTCTTCTTCTGGAGTTTCAGAGCTTGACTTCAGTAGATACACTTGAAATGAATGCTATTTATGTTGCACTGCAGTTTGTAGATCTTCTTTCCAGACCAGGGATTGAACTGGGGCAGGCAGTAAAAGCACTGAGTCCTTGCCACTGGACCGCCAGGGGATTCCCAATGAATGCTTTCTGTATTCACTCTTGTTTCTTCCCAGGGCAAGAAGCTCCACTTTATTTTCTGAGATCTTTTATAGGATATTATTTTCCCTAATTTTCCCGGCCTCCCTTCTTTTGAAAGTTCTTCAGTTTGCCACAGATGACAGGTTGTTTCTGAGACTTACCTGATGTACTCATTAGTAATGAATTATATCTTCTGGGTGCAATATTTTGGGCCCTTTGCAAAAGAGTCTTCTAACCAGTAACAATAAACAAGCTTTGGTTTAGGCTGTTTAACAGGTACATTTCCAATCCTATCTCCCTCCATGAAAATGTTTTCTGTGAATATAAAAGTCAGTAGCCATAAAATTAGGTGAATCTTTTTTTTTTTTAATGAGGAGTTGTAGGTTTACCTCATCACTTTGAAGAGTGTTTATCTGTGAATAAAAGCAAGGAAACGATCACCATGGAAGTCAGGACAGTGACCTCACTAGACATAAAGGACAGGGTTGTGATTGAGAGGTGACTAAGGTCTACTAATGCAGGCTTCTTTGGAAGGTGGTGAATATACAGGTTTAACTTATAATCATCTTTATGCCTATTTCTGTATATGTGTTATATTTCACAAGAAAACAGTTTTTTAAAATAGAGAAAAAAAGATACCCTTAGAGAAATGGGTAAGAGTTAAAGATCTTTCACTGTTTGCTCTGCTATTTTTATCGTTGGCACAATTTTCCAGAAACAAAGGCACTACCTCCGTGATTAAGTTCAGTTGCAGAGAAATGTTCTAGAACATCACTTAAAAACCTGTTTCTCAGAATTGTGCAAACTAAAACTGTATCCTGGAACCTCATACACATTTTCGGATCTCTTAAAACATAGATATAATGTTGATGAAAACGTGATTCTTATGTGATTGCAAAAAGTTGAAATGCATGTATGTTTTACAGTGTACATCACTGATTTGCCTTCTTTGTAATGGTTCTATTTCCTCTCCAATTGCTGTTTTTTAAAAAAAATTTTATTTATTTATTTGGCTGCATCAGGTCTCAGTTGCAGCACGTGGGATCTTTGTTGTGATACACGTGGTCAGTAATTGCCTCGAAGGCTTAGTTGTCCCAAGGCATGTGGGATCTTAGTTCCCTAACCAGGGATCAAACCTATGTCCCTGCATTGCAAGAGGATTCTTAACCATTGGACCACCTCATACACTGCTGGAAGTTGCCAGAGGCAGGAATATGCTGTCTTTATCCTTCCCTCATATTCAACTTTTAGCCTTATAAAACAAAACAAATTATACTTTTTTGAATGCTTTCCCAAATTCAGTGTATAAATTTTTTTGGCCTCTGTTGGGTCTGTTGTGATGTCAGCCAGGTCACATTTGAAGCTACTGGAAATATTAAGAGAGGAGAAGTAGGGGAATGGGACACAATTAGTATTTTTTTAGTTTGTGATGTACTTTACTCTTCTCCCCAACCCCCTTTTTTTTAATTAAAAAAATATTGTTTCCAAACCCTTTGAATCTGATGTGAGTGACATTCCTCTGTGAGGTGGTTTCTTCTACCATGTTCCATTGTTACGCTCGCTGACACATTTATCAGTTCTTTTCTAAGAGCAGAGAGAGAGGAAAGTAGGTGACATGACGAAAATATAGACAACAGGAGTTTTATGCAGGTAATACCCTTCACTTAATGAGGAAATGTAGATATTGAGTTTGAGAGTAGTTCATCTGATTGCAAACATGTTAAATCTTGTTTTTGTTCAAATACAACTGTTCATTAGGTTTTAAAAATTAAGTGAAACTTTTAATATTAAATTTTAAGTACATATAACAGGAATAGAAATTTTTTTATTGAAAAGAGATGGAGTCAGCTCATTTGGCTGTAAAATGAAATGTGGGGTCAAGATGCTCTGGCTTTTCAGGAGATCATGTTTTAAAATGTGGGAAAATACTGACATTAGTTGAGATCGTTGGGAGGAAGGCTGTTGAGTAGATTATCTTCAGAATATCTGCCTGCTTCAGTGAGTCAGAGCAATGCCCTCCAAATCAGAAGTAATAGTCTCTTTACCCTATTGGTTTCTCTAGTGCTTTCCTGGAACGTGTGTGTGTGTGTGTGTGTGTGTGTGTGTGTGTGTGTGTGTGATCTTAGCTCTCTGGGGATTGAACCCAGGCTTCTGTCAGTGAAGGTGCAGAGTCCTAACCAGAAGACTGCCAGGGAATTCCTCGTTATAATTTCTTTTATGGCACTTAAACACTTTGTGGGCTTCCCTGACAGATCAGTTGGTAAAGAATTCGCCTGCAAGACAGGAGATCCCAGTTTGATTTCTGGGTTGGGAAGATCCTCTGGAGAAGGGATAGGCTACCCAGTCCAGTATTCTTGGACTTCCCTTGTGGCTCAGCTGGTAAAGAATCTGCTTGCAATGCAGGAGATCTGGGTTGGATCCCTTGGTTGGGAAGTTCCCCTGGAGAAGGGAAAGACTACCCACTGTATAGTCCATGGGGTCGCAAAGAGTTGGACATGACTGAGCAACTTTCACTAACACTATGTACCATTTCTTATAGTTGTGTATGTGTTCTGCAGTTTGTTTTTAACTTTTACATTTTTTAACTTTATTGAAGTATACTTGATTTACAATGCCATGTTAGCTTCAGGTATACAGCACAGTGATTCAGCTATATAAATATATATGTGCATATACATATATTATTTTTCATATTATTTTCCCTTATAGGTTATTACAGAATATTGAGTATAATATTGTGCTACACGTAGATCCTATTTTATATACAGTAGTGTATATCTGGGGCTTTCCTGGTGGCTCAGATGGTAAAGAATCCACCTGCAATGTGGAAGACCTGGGTTCAATCCCTGGGTTGGAAGGATCCCATGGAGGAGGGCATGGCAACCCACTCCAGTATTCTTGCCTGGAGAATCCAACGGACAGAGGAGCCTGGCAGGCTACAGTCCATGAGGTCACAAAGAGTTGGACATGACTGAGTGACCAAGCACAGCACAAGACAGCGTGTGTCTGATAAGCCCAACCTCCTAGTTTTTCCCTTCCTCCCCTTTCCTTTCCGGTAACCATAAGTTTGTTTTCTATGCCTGTGGGTCTATTTCTGTTTTGTAAATAAATTCATTTGTATCTTTTTTTTCAATCCCGCATATAAGTGATGTCATACAATAATTTATCTTTATCTTTGCTTACTTCACTTAGTATGATAATCTCTAGTTCCATCCATGTTGGTATAAATGGCATTTTTAAATTTTTTATATGGCTAAGTAGTATTCCATTTATATATGTATCACATCTTCTTTTCCTATTCATCTGTTAATGGACATTAGGTTGTTTCCATGTCTTGGCTATTGTAAATAGTGCTGCAGTCAACATTGGGATGCATGTATCTTTTTGAATTATAGTTTTCTCTGGATATATATATGCCCAGGAGAATTGTGTAAGTGTTTGATTTCTCTCCTTGACTGTATCTTATGGGTAGGAGAACACTTAGCATGCCTTATTCACCAGTTCATTTTTGTATTTTGCATAGTGCTTTGCTCATCACGCTGGTAAGTCGCTTCAGTCGTGTTCGACTCTGTGCGACCCCATAGACAGCAGCCTACCAGTCTCCCCCGTCCCTGGGATTCTCCAGGCAAGAACACTGGAGTGGGTTGCCATTTCCTTCTCCAATGCATGAACGTGAAAAGCGAAAGGGAAGTCGCTCAGTCATGTCCGACTCTTAGCAACCCCATGGACTGCAGCCTACCAGGCTCCTCTGTCCATGGGATTTTCCAGGCAAGAGTACTGGAGTGGGGTGCCATTGCCTTCTCTGTTGCTCATCATAGGCTTTCAATAAGTGGTTACTAAGTTCATGAATAGACGACAGACTGAGTCAGCAGCACTGGTTTTCTTTCTTGGCTTTGGTTAACCACATCTGCTGAGTATATCAAACAACCCCAGACATGAAGCAAAATCAAGTAACCTTATGAAAATAAAACCATACTCCAAGCAAGAGAAATTCTGAATCTTAAGCCCAAGTAAGAGTCACAATAGACAATTTTGATGTCCCAGGGCTCAGTCTGGAGACCTCTTTTCTTACTGGGCTTCCCTGGTGGCTCAGACAGTAAAGAATCTGCCTGTAATGCAATAGACCCAGGTTTGATCCCTGGGTTAGGAAGCTCCCCAGGAGAAAAGAAGGGCTACCCACTCCAGTATTCTTGCCTAGAGAATTCCATGGACAGGGGAGCCCTATGGGGTTGAAATGAGTCAGACATGACTTAGTGACTAACAGTTTCAATTTCTAACTATAGTCACTCAACACACCTCATGACTTTGGATTTCATCTATGCGTCGGAGATGCTCAACTGATGTCTCTAGTCTGGATTTGTCTCCAGATCTATATGGCCAGCCACCTATTTGACGTCTTTACTTCGAAGTCTAGTAGATATATCTTAGACTTAATATGCCCCAAACTGAACTCCTAATCTCCCCTTAAAGTCTACTCCATCCATAGTCTTCCCCATCTAATGAATGGCAACTTCTTTCTCTAATAGTAGTTGGAATCATCCTTGACTTCTCTCATTTTTCTCATTCTCCTGCCCTACTCCCAAATTCTGTTGGCTGTTTCTTCAAGACATATCCAGAGTGGCTGATTCACTTTGCTGTGCAGCAGAGGTTGACATGGCATTGTAAAGCAAGTATACGCCAATCAAATTAAAAAAAAAATCCACTTCTCTCTGCCTTCATTGCTGCCACCTTAGTCTGAGCCCTCAGCACCTCTTACCTATAGCACTGCATCTCTCACCTGACTGGTCTCTGTGCTTCTCTCTCTCGTTCCCTACAGTCTGTTTTCAATATAGCATCGAGAGAGTGATCCTTTTAAAACACCAGGGAGATCAGATCACTCCTCTGTTCAAAATATTCCAATAGGTCCCATCTTAGAGTAAAAAGCCACAGACATCCCCTTCTACTTTCCCCAACACTCATTCTGCTTTGGGCACACTGGCCCCTTGCCAGGCCTATTCCTAACTCAGGGCTTTCTATTCCCTCTACTCCTCATGCTCTCCCACTGATGTCTACTTGGTTCACTTTTTCCATCCCTTCAGGTCTTTCTTCAAATGCTACTTGCTGAGTTAGATCTTCTCTGATCACCTTTTTTTTTTAAATTAATTTTTTACTTGGAGTATAGTTGATTTATATTGTGCTAGTTTCTGCTGTACAGCAAAGTGAATCGGCCATACATTTACTTATGTGTGTGTGTGCTAAGTTGCTTCAATTGTGTCTGACTCTGTGCGACCCCTATGGACTGCAGCCTGATAGGCTCCTCTGTTCATGGGATTCTCTAGACAAGAATACTGGAGTGGTTTGCTGTGCCCTCCTCCAGGGGATCTTCCCAACCTAGGGATTGAACCTGCATCTCTTACATCTAACTTGCATTGGCGGGTGGGTTCTTTACCACTAGCACCGCCTGGGAAGCCACATCCACTCTCTTCTAGACTCCATTCCTATATAGGTCATTACAGAACCATGAATAGAGTTCCCTGAGCTATACTATAGGTTCTTATTATTAGTTACTTTTTATATATGTAGTGTGTACATGTCAATCCCAATCTCCCAGTTTATTCCCCACCCCATTATCCCCTTTGGTCACCATAAGTGAGTTCTCCACATCTGTGACTCAATTTCTGTTTTGTAAAAAGGTTCATTTCTATGACCATCCTCTTTAAAATAAAAACACTGATCTCCAGCATTATTTCCCTTTTTGGACTTATTTTAATCTCCAGCACTTATGTTGGCAGACAGAAGAGGGCTTGGCACTGAGCCTGCGGCTCTACAATATTTAAAGCTTGGGGGAAGAAAGCAGCAAATGAACCTAGAGAAGAACTTTCACTGAGGCAAGAGGAAACCCAGGAAACTGTGACCTTATGAAAGGCAATAATGGGGAAAGTGTTTCAGAAGTGCTCATCTGAATCGAATGTGACTGAGATGCTGATAAATATTGGACACAGAAGTGAAACTGGTCTTAGGAGATCTCAACAAGAGAATTTTCTCAGAATGGCACAGACAGAGGATAGACTGGACTGAAGAGTAAGGGAGGAATGGAAATAATACATATATATGTGTGCTCAGTCGTGATCCACTCTTTTGCGACCCTATGGACTGTAGCTGCCAGGCTCCTCTGTCCATGGGATTCTCCAGGCAAGAATACTGGAGTAGGTTGCCATTACCTTCTCCAGGGGATCTTCCAGACCCAGTGATCAAACATGCATCTCTTACATCTCCTGCATTGGCAGGTGGATTCCTTACCACTATGTCACTTGGGAAGCCTGGAAATAACATGCCAAATACCTTTTGAGATGTTTTGCTGTCAAGGGAATCGAAGAAAAGAGACATAGCCCTAAGTAGATGTAGGGTCAAGGTAGGGTTTTTAAAGTTAGTGTTCCTAGAGCAGAAATGTGTCCAGTGGGGAGACAGAAAATGATGGTGCAGAAGAAAGAGGATAAATCTTGGACCAAAGTCCTTAAGAAGGTGGGAGGGAGAGGAATCCAGAGTTCAGTGCAGGGGTTGACCCTTGATGAAAGTGAAAGTGTTAGTTGCTCAGTTGTGTCCCACTCTTTGTGACCGCATGGACTATAGCCCACCAGGTTTCTCTGTCCATGGTATTCTCTGGGCAAGAATACTGGAGTGGGTTACCATTTCCTTCTCTAGGGAATCTTCTTGATGCAGGGATTGAACCCAGGTTTCCCACGCTGCTGGCAGATTCTTTACCATCTGAGCTACCAGCCAGTTGTGTTCCCTGATGGTTCAATGAGGAAAGAACATGCCTGCAATGCAGGAGACACAGGAGATGCAGGTTCAGTCCCTGGTTGGGAAGATCCCCTGGAGAAGGAAATGGCAATCCACTCCAGTATTTTTGCCTGGGAAATAAATAAATTAAAAAATAAAAAGTAAAAAAAAAAAAGTGGTGAGATAGCTTTAAAGGTGAACTCTCTCAGAAATTCATAATGTCATAAATCAGACTTCCCTGGTAGATCAGTGGTGAAGAATCTGCCTGCCAATGCAGGAGACATGGGCTCAACCTCTGGTCTGGGAAGATCCCACAAGCCATGGAGCAACTGAGCCTGTGTGCCACAACTACTGAGCGAGTACTCTAGGGCCCAGGAACCACAACTACCAAGCCCACGTGCTGCGACTACTGAAGTGCATGTGCCGTAGAGCCTGGGGTCCACAACATTACATGCCACAACAAGGAGAAGCCTGAGCACCACAGCCAGAGAGTACCCTCACTCATGGCAACGGGAGAGAAAAGGCCATGCAGCACAAAGACCCAGCACAGCTGAAAGCAAATAAATAAGGTTACTTTAAGAAGTCATAAATCATAAAATGTTAAAGCAGGATAGGACATGGAGTTCCTGGTAAACAAAATACTGCGGCATAATCTTCACAGTATCACTACTCAGTAAATAGTAATTTATCTTGTGTTTTTTGAATACTCATTTTGTGCTAGATATCGTGTCCTTGTAAATACATAGTCAGAGATAGTTGGGTGATAGGGAAAGAATTCAGAAGGAAGATTCCTAATCATTTCCCCATTTCATTTGGGGCAGCCCATTTAATATTAACAGTTTCACTTTCTCGAACAACAAAATGAAAAGGATCTTTCCTATGACATTTGAATATTATTATGGTGGAATGTTTGTGTCCCCTTTCAAGTTCATATATTGAAACCCCACCAACGTAATGGTATTAGTTCAGGAGGTTATTAGGATTAGGGCTTCCCTGGTGGATCAGATGGTAAACAATCTGCCCACAGACCAGGGTTCAATCCCTGGGTCAGGAAGATCGCCTGGAGAAGGGAATGGCTACCCATTCCAGAGTTCTGACAAAACATGGTCCGCAGGAGACTAGAATGGAAAACCACTTTAGTATTCTTGCCTTGAGAATCCCATGAACAGTATGAAAAGGCAAAAAGATAGGACACTGAAAGCTGAACTCCCCAGGTTGGTAAGTGCCTAATATGCTACTGGAGAAGAGTGGAGAAATAACTCCAGAAAGAATGAAGACACAGAGCCAAAGCAAAAACAATACCCACTTGTGGATGGGACTGGTGACGAAAGTAAAGTCTGATGCTATAAAGAACAATGTTGTAGAGGAACCTGGAATCTTAGGTCCATGAATCAAGGTCAATTGGAAGTGGTCAAACAGGAGATGGCAAGACTGAACATAAACATTTTAGGAATCAGGCTCCTCTGTCCATGGGATTTCCCAGACAAGAATACTGGAGTGGGTTGTCATTTCCTTCTCCAAGGGATCTTCCTGACCCAGGGATTGAATCTGCATCTCTCACTCCTCATGCATTGATAGGCAGGCAGGTTCTTTACCACTAGTGCCATCCATGAAATTACCCAAAACAGATTAGTGGTTGCCCCAAGAGAGGAGAGGGAAAAATGGGAAGTGACTGTTAACAGGCATAGGGTTTCTTTCTGGGGTGATGAAATGTTCTGGAATTAGTGATGATGGTTGAATAACTGAATTTTCTAAGACCATCATATACTTTAAATGGGTGAATTGTACGAAATACAAATTATATTGCAATGACTATGTTAAATGTACTAAATACCAATGTCACCAGAAGTCTCACTTCTGACTTACACAGAATTTCTTTCTTGGAGAGCAGATAATATGCAAAGACACACAGTCTAATTTTACTTACAAATTCCTTACATACCTAGGTGTCAGGTTACTATTTTAAGTAAGTAGCAGAAAAAAAAATTGTGGCTCTTTAAATTCTGGAATGCAATTTTTTCTTGCCTGGAGAATCCCAGGGACGGGGGAGCCTGGTGGGCTGCTGTCTTTGGGGTCGCACAGAGTCGTCGGACACAACTGAAGTGACTTAGCAGCAGCAAACCATCCCAAACAGTATATTCTTCATACAAGGAAAAATCTGTAACTTCATGATACTGTTAAACATTGACTGCTGTTTAGGTTTGTATATTACAAAATATTTGCATTCTTCAGAGACCAGATTGATGGTCGCCAGAGACGGACAGTGCGTGGGCAAAATGGAGGTCAAAGGGTACCAACTCAGTTATAATAGTCCCTGGGAATGTTATGTACAGCATGGAGACTATAATTAGCAATACTGTAGCATACATTTTGGAGAAGGTAATGGCAGCCCACTCCAGTACTCTTGCCTGGAAAATCCCATGGACGGAGAAGCCTGGTGGTCTGCCGTCTATGGGGTCGCATAGAGTCGGACATGACTGAAGCGACTTAGCCGCAGCAGCATACATTTGTGAAGGCAATCGCACCCCACTCCAGTACTCTTGCCTGGAAAATCCCATGGATGGAGGAGCCTGATGGGCTGTCGTCTATGGGGTCGCTAAGAGTCGGATACGACCGAGCGACTTCACTTTCATTTTCATGCATTGGAGAAGGAAATGGCAACCCACTCCAGTGTTCTTGCCTGGAGAATCCCAGGGACGGGGGAGCCTGATGGGCTGTCGTCTATGGGGTCACACAGAGTTGGACACGACTGAAGTGACTTAGCAGCAGTAGCAGTAGCGTACATTTGAAAGTTGTTGAGAATAAGTCTTTAAACTGCTCATTCCAAGAAAAAAAAAAGAACACAAAACTATGTGTGGTGATGGATGTTAAACTTATGTGTTTATATTTCCCAATATATACATATGTCAAATCATTGTTGTACACCTAAAACCATAGTATGTTGCTACGTTAATTACATTTATTTCAATTAAAAATTTTTGCATTCTTGTTCAGGTAAAGGCAATTGTTTCCTTTTCTTGGCTACACAAGTCTGCCTTGTATATGCACTTCATAATTTTCTTGGTCTCAAACTGATTTAAACTTTCAAATTCGCCATCACTTTGGAACACACCTTTTTATTTAAAAAAATCTGAAACTCTCTAAAAGGACAAAGCAAAATGAAGTTCTATTTGTGTTAAAGTTTTCTTCTAAATGGGCTTTCTCTGGGAAGGTGTAAGAGTCTACGTTGAAGTTTTTAAAAATGTGAGCGGTTAGCGTGATAGTGAACGCTCGCCCCAGAAAGCAGACATTTTTCGTTTTCTTTTATTTCGTTTGGGCAGCATCGTGTACAGTCCAGGCGTTTGTGAGTCGCTAAAGGGAAGAACCTGGAAACTGAGGAGCCGCTGCGGGCCGGGGCCGCCGGAGGCGTCCCCTTCTGGCCAATCTTCCCGTTGTTGGTGCAACCACCCAGCCCCGCGGCCTCCGCCATCGCCCGCCCGCGTGGCGGTCCCGGCAATCTACCTGGGCCCGGCCTGCCGCGCCCCCGCCCGCGCCGTCGCCATGGCACCACGCCGCCCCGCCCCCTCGGCGCTCCGCCGGCCCGCCCGCGGCCCCACTCGCCCCTCCCTCTGCCCCGCGCTGCTGCGGGGGAGAGGGTGGGGTGGAGGCGGGAGGAGACGCAGGCGAGAGGAAATAGGCGGTGCGACGCCCGCGGCCCATTGGCTGCCTCATGCTAGGGCCAGAAGCCCCGCCTCCCTGGAGAGGTCACGTGATCCCTTTCAAAGATGGCCGCCCTGTTGTTTTGATGAATAATACTTGGTGGGGCGAGGGGTAAGAGTAGGGGTGGAGGGGTAGGCGGATTTACTCTACCAGCGAAAGCTTCGAGAGTCCGGTCCTCCCCCTCCCCCCTGCCCAAGCTCCGCCGTGGAGGAGGGGCGTGGCCGGCCTGCTTTGGGAGGGGAGGAGCTTCCCTCCTCAGTGCTGGGCTCTGCCTGGGCGGCTGTGGGGTCTCCTTACCTTGGGGCACCCACTCTGCAGTTGAACACTTCCCGCCAGGGTCAAAGGGTAGGAAGGAGAGCAGGATCTGCTGAGGAAGCGCAGCTGCCGCGCCACCACCACGAAGACCCAGCAGGCTCCGGGCACGAGGCGAGCTGGAGACCGAGCTCCTTAGTCTGGGTAACCTGGGAAGCAGAGGGTAAATAAGTGGCGCCTTAAGATAAACCCTGTAGCAGCAGCAGTGGCGGTCAAAGGAGGCTGCTGGAAGCGGCAGCAGCTGTAGGAATCTCTGGGGCGATTGGAGTGACCGACGCCAAGGCATTTCAGTGCCTCTCGTGTTCTTATTTTTTAACCTCTGACTATGCAATTCTGAAACCTCCCCCATTCGGGGGACCAGACAGCCCGATAGACACCTACCACTCTCCTCCCGCCCTGGTCTCAAAGAACGGAAGATCTCTCCCTAACGCCTTTCACCATTAAGAGGAAAGCGATGGAGGAGCTGAGCGCTGATGAGGTGAGGAGGTTGGGGGACACCTTGGGAGATTAGTTGGCAACTCTTTGGCGCTTTGGGTAGGCATGATACTGCGCCAGTGGTGCCTGGCCTTTGGTCAGCAATGGAGATGACATCTAAGAATAAAATGAGTCCTTAAGAGGGTCTCCGATTGTATTCTCTTACATTTCTTTGCCTTCTTTTTGCATCCTGTATTCCATTTGCCTCTTTTCGAGTTTTCTTTTAGAGTCTAAAGAAGAGGAGAATATACTGAGGTTTTTATTCTGTTTTTCAGGGTATTTAAGCTAGAAGGGTTAGATTTACATCAAGTTGTGTGTGTGTGTGTGTGTGTGTGTATACGCGCCCGCGCGCGCATGTACGTGTGCGCGCGCGCGCCTTACTGCAGAGATTGAAAGAATAATTTTGGGTGGAATCAGAATGTATGGGTGTATGTTTTTAAATGGATTTGAAATCCCGAGTATGTGTGGACACTTCATTGTATAAGTTGATTAAACGTTACGTGTGTGTTTGGGGGTGGCCTACAAACAGATTCTTTGATATTTAATAAAATGTGTATCTTCTCAATAGCTTACTGAATTACAGTTAAAATTCAGCAGTTTAACAGACCAGTAATGGCTTCTGGCGTACTTCTCTTGCAGCGTGATTTTTTCTAGTTTTTGTCCGTTTCAAACTAGTGTTTTGCTGTAGCAGACACTGAGCAGGAAGCAAGTGGAAGCAAATAACTTTGAAAATTTCCCCTATTACCATTTCTGAAAGAATTCTTACAGAACCCTTTCTGGATGTTTTCTAGATTATTTAATAATAATCTTAAAAGCTGACATTTAGGGTACAGGGAATTTCCTGTGATTCTGTTGACTCCCCCCCACCTCTTTAAAAAAAAAAAAATTGAGTTTCTCTTTCAGGACCCCTTCCACCTACCATTTCTTCCACTGGTTCTTGTAAAACTTCTGTCCGTACAGTATTAGAAAAATAGTTGTCAGTCAGGTTGGTTGTACCGTAAAACTTCCATGCTTCAGTTTTTGCTACAGAGTAGTCAATATGTTGACCTCGAGACTAAAATTCTCCAGAGTGAGGCAGGCGAGTGGTGGGCTAAGGGTCAGGTAGGAAAGGAAGCAAATAATTTTGTTGCTTTGATAACCTGGCTGTTTAGAAAGTCAGGATTACCCATTCTGTGTTACTGACTTTGTTTTCTAAATGCATCAGTAATGTAATCTTAAATTAGAAAAAATTGAACAGCTTCTTTCATGTAGGCATTATCAAGAGATCCTCTTAGAGGCACTCCGTTTTGTGTAGTTTTTTTAAAAGTGCACCCCCCCTCCTTAAAAAAATATTAATCCTCATGGATCATTTCTCTTAAGGCCAAGAGTTTTTAAGTAGTAGAAATTACATTTTTCTTGACATTCTCTAAATAGTTCCTGATTTAGGAGTTTTTACATTCTTGAGTTTTCACCAAGAAATTGTTTTCAAACCATTAAAGCATACAAACCAGTTAAAGAGCTGTATAATCTGAACTGCAGCTTTTCACTTTACCCAGTCCTTGAGGGAAGGTATTAACTTTTTTGACCATATAAGGAACAAATGTAATCATTGTGGAGGAGATAGACATTTTTCAAGGTCAACAGAATATTAAATATGAAAATTTTAATTCACTAATACAAGATCAGTATAAAATTATGTTCAACAAATTAGTTGGCCTGACCACAAAGGGACAGTTCAGTAATTTTACTCTCAACAGAATCTAGAACAAATCTTTTTTGGGAAAAAAGTTTAATTAAAAAAAAAATCCATTTCCTTTAATTCTGGGATTAGGTGAACAGTTCTTAACAGAGATATTTCTGAAGCTTTTGCCTTATTGTTACTCTGTTGGTGGAAACTTGTGTCATAGGTGTGGTAGGCGACATTGATTTGGTTAGATAATACATTTATGTTGTTGAACATTCAAACATGCATCTCAGGGTGTAAAACAGTCAACACAGTGACCTTTCAATCTAAATTAGGGAATCAGGTAAGACAGGATTTTATGTTTTAGCAAAATGGAAATAGATGAGAATGTAATCCATGAAAAATAGAGGCTGCTCAGCCCTCGTAGCTCAGTCGGATAAGAATCTGCCTGCAGTGCAGGAGACCTAGGTTTGATTCCTGGGTAGGGAAGATCCCGTGGAGAAGGAAATGGCAACCCACTCCAGTATTGTTGCCTGGAGAATTCCATGGACAGAGGAGCCCGGTGGGTTACAGTCCTTGGAGTCGTAAGAGTCAGACACGACTTAGCTACTAAATCATCATCGTTGTCATCATAGCCAGGCTAGAAGCTTTAGAAGATTGTACATTGTGGCTACTTTTTAGTCCCTCTCATTGATCACCTTGAGTTCTTGTACTTTTCCTTTCTTGTGCTAAGCAGAGTATTTCTTTAACTTCATTACTGTTTCTATAGCACGTTACAATGAGTCCTTTGCTCCATAGAGCAGATCCATGACTAAGTTTATTCTCTCCAGGAACCGCATTTCAAGGCGTTATTATTTACAGTGCATTCATTCTGTACCCTGCTCATGTTTGCTTATTTGTTTTAATATCAAAATAATGCTGTGATTAGAGCAGGTATTTTAAACTGTTTGCAACTGTGGTGATGATGTGTTTTCATGGAAATGATGTGCTTTGCTTTGTTTCTTTTTTTTTTTTTTTGGCAAAATCTTTATGACCTAGTTCATCTTCAAGAGGGCTGGCTGGGATTCAGGGTGTGGTAAAGGTTTTAGAAGTTGTCTTCCTTCCCAAATGCAGAATGTGTGACCTTGGATATTTTAGCAGTTTTTTCGGTGGAAGGGGACCGATATTTATTAACAGTCTTAGAAGCCTGCTCTGTGCCAGTCACTTTACAACCATTGTTTCATTTGATAAAACAGAGCAGTTCAGCAGGTCCTTCAAATTTCCTTGTTTTATAGGTGAAGCAACTGAGATTTAGGTTAAGTTCATAGTGCCCTGGCTTAGAAGTGGCAGAATTGGAGTTCATACCCAGGGTTCCTGATCTAAAAGCTCTTTTTACTGTATTTTACTGCCTAACAACTGGCAATAAATTCACCACAGCTTCTCTATAAATATCCTACTAACATGCCTGATCTACATAACTTTTCTGTAAAAGTGTTGTTCTTCATGAATTCATTCATGATGTTATCAAGTTTATAGTCTTTTTGGTGCTGACTCTCATCACACTCCTCCAATAATCATTCACTTAACAACTGTTTCTTAAAAAGATCCTGTACATCCCCAGCAATGTATTAGGTAGGTTAAGAGAAACAGTCTTTTTCTTAAAGAAATTATTATGGGAATGGGGAATGGGTAGGGCTAGCTAGGAGTCCAGCAATTACAATACAGGGTGCTAAGAGTTATTTTGGACATGTGCACAGTAAGACTCGTAAGAAAATCAAGAAGGGAACCCTGGTGGAATAGCATCTTAGTGAAGACTTTCAAGAAAAAGTGATGCTTGGGGACTTCCCTGGTGTTCCAGTGGTTAAGACTCTGCCCTTCCACCGCAGAGGGCACAGATTTGATCCCTGGTTGGGGAACTAGGAACCCGGATGACTCATGAGTACCTCCCCCGACCCCCCCCCCCCCCAGAAAAAAAAGGAAAACTGGTCTTTATACTGAGTAGTAGTTGTCAGGCAAAGGGCTCTTGGAATGGACTGTGAAACTGGGGAGCTCAGGAAACTGCAAGTAGTGGCCTGGAGATAGGATTTTTGGGGGAGTGGCTACAGGCAGACAGGCACCAGACCTCAGACAGTATCCAGAAATGCTCAGGCGTTTGAACTTTCTCAGTAAGACTGTAACAAGCCTTTGAGGGGTTTTAAGGGATTAGATGACTGGCAAGGTGTCGAAGGTAGGTGGAAAGAAGGTGGCTGCAGGCTGGGAGATGCAGTCAAAGATTTCTGTTGCTATTGAGGAGCCGAGCAATGGAGTCCAAAGGCCTTGGCAGTGGGAATGGCGGAGAGCAGACAGTAGAAATATTGAGGATCTAAGTTAAGCCACTTCTGATGCTCAGGTTGATTTGAAGGAGGTGGAGGCAGGGGAGGAAAGAAAAAGATAACCCCTTGATTTCTAGTTTGAGAGAAGGATGGATTGGAGGAGAGAGAAGAAATTCTAAACAAGGAGCAGATTGTGGAGAAAGAAGATACTTGTTTGGGTCACTGAAAGATGACCCAACATAGAGGCCCCTATCCTTGGCCTTTCTACTCTAGCATCTCCATTTCTGACCATTTCTTTGTAACAGGCCTCATGACCTAAGCTCACTTTTTTCCCCAGTAGATAATTGCTGCCCCTCACTTTATAACCAAGATTCTTCTGAAGCCTGGTAGGAGAGTGGAATGTTACCTCTCCAGACTCTTTCTCAACTCTTTTTGGTTCATTTTAGCTAAGAGACAGAGAATGGTAATGATGTTAGCTGATATTTATGAATTCTTAATATGTGCTAAGCACCTAAATTGCTCAATAAAGTTGATATTCTTATCCCCTTTTTACAGATAAGAAAATTGAGGCTGATAGCAATTAAGCAGTTTGCCAAAAAGTACACAACTAGGAAGTCGTAGAACCTGGGTTCTAATCCAGAGTCAGATTCCAGAGTTATTAATCTCATTACTAAACTTCCTCCAAAAGAATAATCTGAGCAAGTTGTAATAGTTACGGCATTTTTATTTTCCCTTTTGAGATGGAAACTGGAAGCAGTAACCCTTTGTTATCGTTAAGAGTGGAGCTCATCAAGTAGCCTTCTACTGTTTTAGGGGGAAAAGACGACAAGATTTCTGATGAGGGGGTCCTTGGATCTTCAGGCCTTTGCTTCGTGCACAGAGTGTTTTCTGAGATGGTACTTGGGGTGTGTCTAGGTGGAGACAGCTTCTTGTAGCAGCTCCTTCAATGATATTTGCTGTTTACTTGCTACATGTCAGACACCAAGTGAGACTTGCTGGTATGGGGCTTCTTTCTGGTGGGAGGAGACGTGATAAATATCCACATAAGGTGTCATTTGGTGGGCTTCCCTGCTGGTCCAGTGGTTAAGAATCTTCCTTGCTGTGCAAGGGACACCAGTTCGATCCTTGGTCCAGCCAGATCCCACATGCCTTGGAGCAGCTATGCCTGTGAGCCCCAACTGCTGAAGCCTGTGTACACTAGAGCCTGTGTTCCACAACAAGAGAAGTGCTCAGATCTCAACTAGAGAAAAGCCTGCTTGCATCAGCAAAGACCCAGTGCAGCCAAAAATAAAGAAATAAATATTTTAAAAAGATGTCATATGGTGATGGTACCATGGAGAAAGATAAAATAGGCTATAAAGGGATGGAGAGCAGTAAGGATAAGAGAAATGTGTGCAATTTTGGGAGGTGACTTCTGGAAAAAAATTTAAAAGATGATGGAGCCATCTGGGGGGAAGAGTGTTCGAAAGAATAGGGGACAGCAGAAACCAGGGGCACGTCCCCTGCTGCTTCAGGAATACCATGGGGTCAAGTGTGGTTGGAGATGAGCAAGGACACAGTGGCAGGAGGTGAAGTCATTCATTCACTCGAGAAACCTTTACTGAGTTCTAACTGGGTTTCAGTCAGTTCTAAGACGCTCCCCGTGCCGTGCTACTGTGCTAAGTCGCTTCGGTTGTGTCCGACTCTTTGTGACCCTGTGGACTGTAGGCCACCAGGCTCCTCTGTCCATGGGATTCTCCAGGCAAGATTACTGAAGTGAGTTGCCATTTCCCGCTCCAGGGGATCTTCCTGACCCAGGGATTGAACTCACATCTCTTAAGTCTTCTGCATTGAAGGAGGGTCCTTTACCACTAGCGCCACCAGTTTTAGTCAGTTCTGAGATGCTCCCCAACCCCTTTTTTTCCTTTACCTTTTCGAATCGTTGAGCTTGGGATGCTTCTTGGTGTAATCGCGGCTGACCAGGTGGCAGTTGTGACACAGTTGTCATTTCCTGTTTATGTGCAAACCTGGTTATACCTGTTCATGTTGTTGGCCTTCAGTTGAGCATTATGCATGATCAATTTAGTTGCCATGTTAAATGCACACGTGTTCAGTCACTCAGTTGTGTCTGATTCTATTGTGATCTCATGGACTGTAACCCATCCGGCTCCTCTGTCCCTGGGATTTCTCCGGCAAGAATACTGGAGTGAGTTGCCATTTCCTCCTCCAGGGGATCTTCCTGAGGTGTCCTGCATTGCTGGTGGATTCTTTACCACTACTCCACCTGGGAAGCCCGCCATGTTAAATGCCTTCCCCCAAATTATACTTTGATCAGCAGTGAAAGCAAATGTTACTTTGTATGAAAAACAGAAATGAAAATGGCAGTGGGAGGGGTGGTCTCAACTCCATATTAGTAAAGAAAATGGTTGAAAGAATGACCACGATTTCATATTTTGTTTTTAATTTTGGTTTCTATGGGTTCTTTGTTGGGGCCCTGGGGCTTGTCTAGTTGTGATATGTGGGTTCCAGAGCTTGAGGGTTCAGTAGCCATGCATGTGCAGTCTTAATTGCTCCATGACGTGTGGGATCTTAGTTCCTTGACCAGGGATGGAACCTGAGGCCCCTGTGTTGGAAGGCAGATTCTTAACCACTGGATCACCAGGGAAATGCCAAGTTCATATTTTATTGCCAAGCAACAACCAAGTGCATTAGGGAGCCATAGAAAGGCAGAAATCCACAAGTCTCTGAAACTGTGTCACATTTTGAAATTGAACATACAGGTAGAGGGCTTCCCCAGTGGCTCAGTGGTAAAGAATCCACCTGCATTGCAGAAGCTGTGGGAGACAAGGGTTTGATCCTTGTGTTGGGAAGATCCCCTGAAGGAGGAAATGGCAACGCACTCCAGTATTCTTGCCTGGAGAATCCCACAGACAGAGGACCCTGGCGGGTTACAGTCCATGGGGTCGCAAAGAGTCAGATATGACTGAAGTGACTTGGCACAAAGCACATACAGTTAGCAGGATTGCCTTTCACATCCAAGCAATGCATTTGAAGATCAGAGATACATCACCTTTTCAGAAATTTCAAAGTAATGAAAGGCTGATACAACTGATTACTACTTTGGTCTGGTCTATGAAGATATTTTGTTGTGATTTAATAAGTAGTGGGTTTTTTTAACCCCCTTGGTAATGCAAAAAATAATGTTGCAGTTTACAGTCAGTGACATTTTGTATATGATGATACATCGTATATGCCCAGCTTTCTTCTAGATCATGAGGCTATAGGAATGAGCAATATAAGCAGAAATCCCTGCCTTCATGGGGCTTACATTTTGATTTCTGTTTTAAGAGAATCATTTTAGAGGCTTCTGTGAGGAGAAAGGATGAAGGGGGAAAGAGTGAAAGTGGAGAAGAAAGGTCAGGAGGCCTGCACAGGAGTCCCAGGACCCGGGTCAGTGGTGGAGAAGGTGAGAAAAGGTCAGACCAAGAATGGTCAGATATTTTGTGGGTAGAGCCAGTAGGATTGGGTAATGGGATGGATGTGAGGTGTGAAAGAGTGGAGTCAAGTATGGCCATTTGAGTTGAGATGTCATCAAGTGGATTGATATAACAGAGCGACATGAAATAGCAGCTGCTTTCACCAGCTAGATGGTTATTTCTCTCTGAATAGGAGTCTGGGTGGGAGGCTGGGGCCACTGTGGTAGGCGCCTTCTGTCCAGTTGTTCTGAGTCTCCTAACATATGGCTTCCATCTTTGGTCCACGTCTGTCTGCACTGTAGCCAGAGGGAAGAGAGGAGAGGGGAAGGAGAAATCATGTTCCTCTTTTGTTTTTTTCTTGACTGTACAGCATGTGGGATCTTAGTTCCCCAATCAGGGATTAAGCATTAGGAGCAGCATGCAGTCTCAGCCCCTGGACCACCAGGGACGTCCCATCATGCTCCTCTTTAATGGCACAGCTTGGAAGTTGCACCAGTCACTTCTGCTCGCTTCCCATTGGCCAGAACCTAAGTCACATGGCCACAGCTCCTAGCTGGGAGGCTGAGAACTGCAGTCCTTGCTGGGTTAGCCATGTGCTTATCTAGAAGTTCTGTCACATGGGAAGGGGTACTGTCAAGGCATTACTGTGTAAACCCTTCTTCCGAGATACAAAACATACTCCATGCCTTCCCTCTATCAGCCTCCAGAATCTCCGGGTATTACATAGTCCAAGAGCCTTTAGATTAAAATGCAAGTTATCAGCTTTTCTCCGCTCTCTGCTCCCCACCCCCTGTGCTGTGGTGGAGTTGGATAAAAGCATGGAAATAAGTCCCCTTTGGCAAAGGGAAGAATGGGGAGTACACATCCCCCGCTGGTCCACGGGTATCGTCAGCTCCTGCCAGGCCGAGGTGTGGAGGCTCCCTGCCTTGGCAGCTGTGGGTGTTCCTGTTGCAGTCCACTTAGCAGCCCTGGCTACAGTCCACAGGGTCGCAAAGAGAACTGAAGCACACACACACTGTGCTTTCTTGGAGGAACTGCCCTGTCCTGGCCCTCCGTGGTAGCTTTTCAGTGTCTGTTTTCCTCTGGGGCCAGGTCATGGAGAATATCCCCTTCCTGGGGCTGAATAGTGTCTCCAGCTTGTCTCCTTTAGGAGTTGACTTCTTCAGTCCTACTTGGTCTCCAAATTACCATACTGAGCAAACTTAGACTAGACTGTGGCCGTGACTTAGGCAGACCTGTCTTCCCTTTTATCTCTGTGTGCAAATCGGCAAGCTGCGGCTTGAGTATGTCTTGTTCTTGCAGGACTTCTTGCTTAAATTGGCAGGAGGGCAGTAGGCACCAAACTCTGAATTGTTCAACCAGTTCCCCTAGAATTACAGTCCAGGTAGACATGCAGGGTATTTTCTGAGGTGTCACAGGTTTTACCAAACATTTTATTGTGGCCTAACAAGGGTTACAAACTTTCCATTCTGCAATATCTGTGCCCATGTTGAGCCCTAAGTCATTGCCACATACTTATATTCTATCTAGGTTGATTGCTTCCAGGTTCCAAATTCTGTGCGTTACTTAGGATACTGGTTTGGCTGCTGCAGCAGAGAGATCCAAAATAATCATGGTGTAAATACGATAGAAGCTAATTTTTTTTTCCAAGTAGAAATCTGGGAAGGTGGTTGAGAACTGGTTTAGTAATTCCTTGACTTCTAGGGAGCCAGACACATTCTGTTTAGTGCTGTCATCTTCTGTAAGAGGCCATCTAGTTTGTAATCAAGACGGCTGCTCCAGCGCCTGCATGCACATCTGCATTTCAGTCTTCAGGAAGGAACTAAAGGGGAGGGCATGTTTTTGTCCATCAGGGGCATGATCAGAGATGTCACCTGTCATTGCTTACATCTCCTTGGTCAGAACTTAGTCATTTGGCCACAGCCAGATACAAAGGTGACCAAATGTATAGGAGGAGGTAGCTAGCTGTCTCTATGACAGTCATACCCAGAGTTATAGTCTCTGCAGCTTGGAAGAAGGAATTGTCTTATCCTGAGGTGGGAGACATTGAAATAGGAGATTAGGGGCTTCCCTGGCAGTCCAGTGGTTAAGACTGTGAACTTTCACTGTAGGGGGCACTGGTTTGATCCCTGGTTGGGGAGCTAAGATCCCACATGCTACTCGATGTAGCCAAAAATTGAAAGAGGAGATTAGGGGGAGAAATTAAGCTATCCGTTTTAATCGTATTCTGGTTATATTGCTTATTATTGATCCATCTGGAGATGTTAAGTAGGTTGTTGGATATATATTGGGCTTGCAGTTCAGGAAGAAGGTTGGGGTTGGGGACTGCAATCAGGAAGCTGTCGGTGTATTTTAAATTGCAAGAATGGAAAGATGACCTAGGGAGTGAGCATAGAGAGAGAGGAGAGGAGGTCAGAGAACTGAACCTTGAGCCATTCCGGCATTTAAGAACTGACAGGGGACAGCTACTAAGGTAGAAGCCAACACAAGAGAGCCTAGAGTTCTGGCATCCAGGAGAAGAAAGTGTTTCATGATGGAGGGGAGGTTCCACTCTGTCCAGTGGCAGTAAAGTAAATGAAAGGAAGACAAAGCCTGAGGATGGGATTTGGCAACATGGAGGCCATTAGTGACCTTGGCTAGACCCATTTCATTGCCTAGTAGGTTCAAGACACAATAAGACAGAATGAGAGCAGAAAATACATTGTTCAGGAGTGAGGCATCAGCTCCAGGGATACACTGTGGAGCCGTCCATGGACTGTGGGAGCTGTGGGTTTAAAAAGTGGGGAGAAGATATTTAGGGAACATGTCCTTTTAAGTTTTATGTTTTACCTCTCCCTGATAGAGGCTTCCCAGGTGGCTCGGTGGTAAAGAAGCTGCCTGCCAATGCAGGAGGTGCAGGAAAGGTGGGCTTAATCCCTCGGTCAGGAAGATCCCCTTGAGCAGGAAGTGGCAACCCACTCCAGTATTCTTGCCTGGACAGTTCCATGGACAGAGTAGCCTGGTGGGCCACAGTCCATGGGGTCACAGAGAGTCAGACCTGACTAGTGACTAAACAACAGCAGCTCCCTATTATGGTCGCTGATTCCTTTGTTCGTTGAGTAAATATTTTTCCTTCGTTACTCTGTTCCTTCCTTTCCCCGAGGTCGGAAGTCAAGGTGTAGAGGTAGATTTATTTGTATATTTTTTCCTAGCTGGATGTTCAGGACCTGAAGAGTTCCAAGTACAAATTTTAAACCATAGTTTGAGCACACTGAATCATATTACAGCTAATTATTTTTAAATGGTTTTATTTTAGTTTTGGTTGTGCTGCTGTGGCGCGTAGGCTTCTGTTGTTGTGGAGCTCAGGCTTTATCTAAGGCCTTCGGGGCTCAATAGTTGTGACTCCCAGGCTCTAGAGCACAGTCTCGGTAGTTGTGGCTTATGGCCTTAGTTCTTCTGTGGGATGTGGGATCTTCTGGATCAGGGATTGGACCTGCATCTCCTACATTGGCAGGCAGATTCTTTACCACTGAGCCGCCAGGGAAGCCCTAGCCCTAGATTATTCTTGTTCGCTGGGGGTTTGGGTTCTTTTTTTTCCCCCTGCCTTATTGAAGGTGAGATCTTAGTTCCCCCACCAGGGATGGAACCCACTTCCCCTGCAGTGGAATCATGGAGTCTAAACCACTGGACCACTTGTTCACTGTTTTTTATCCATCTTGTCATGAGGCTTGGCACAGGGTGCCCCCAAATAAATATTTGCTGAGTCCATGAATTGACTGCAAGGTGTCTTTCCTTGAATCCCATTTCTTGTGTTACGATAGTTTTTTGTTTTGTTTTTGCCATATTAGTTAGGTTAAGGTATGTACTGGAAAGCAACCTTATTGTCAGAGTTGTAGTTCAGAGTCACCTGCGCCTGGGTTTTAGGTGAACCAGCCAACTGGATGACCCAGGGCGAGGTGCTTTCAGAGTCTTAGTTTCCTCACTTGTAAAGTGGTGGTCTGCATCCCTGTCCATGGTGTTTTTCTTACTGTTAATTGCAGGGATACATAAAGTGCTTTATGCAGTGCCCTGGCAGAGTATGTAGGTTCCTGCAACATATTATCTCTCTTTTCCAGAGTAAGACTGAGTTGTACATGATTAGAATTTCAGTTGGTGCTCCTATGACACCAAACAAGACCTTTGCATGTAATGATGCCAGAAGCATGGAAGGAGGTCTGTTATTGGTTAAGGCAAGAGGCTGAGGTTTGTTTGAAAGGTTGTACAGTCCTCTCCCCCAACCCCTTAAAATTCCTAAAGTCTCTTCTCACTCAGGCACCATCTTTTATGTGAAGCCACACTGTTACTTGTCTCACCTCCTCCTCCTTTTTCTTAAAATCTGGAGTGATCAGGTGGCCTGCATGTACAGAGTGAGTGAAGGAGGATCGAGGAAGTTAGAAAGGAATCTGTGCAGACAGGAGACCTGAGAGGAGTCCCAGGAGAAACATGCTGCATATGGGGGCAGAAACCCAAATGTGAGGTGACTCAGTCTGGTCGAATCAGATGACTCATTTTACCTTCTGAAGGGACCGTCCCCTCCTGCAGGGCTGGGGAAGGGGAATCTCTGAATGAGATGCCACTGTGTGATCTGCTTACCAGCTGCCATATCTTCAGCATTATTTGCAAAGTATAGTCAAGCTGGGCAAAGAGGTATCTTCTGGGTTTCAGTATTAAGAATATCTGGCCTTGACTTAATTAGCCTTCTAGTTAACATTGTGAAATACATTCAGTTCACATTGTTTCTCTGTTCCCCGTCAGGGTTTGGTATAGGTTCTAGATGTGTAAGAGCGTCATGATAATTGTGGGTAGCCATTCCCTTCTCCAGGAGATCTTCTCGACTCAGGGATGGAACCTGGATCTCCTGCATTGCAGGCATACCATCTGAGCTACCGGGAATCCCAATTTAATTAGTTAAGTTTTCTGCCTAGATGAGGTGGCCCTTTCCTTTATGGGTTGGTTTTTTTTTTGAAGCTGAACTAGGATTTCCAGACAAATCATAGTGCACACCTGTCATGTGCCGGGTTCTCTTCTAGGATCATATCAGGCTGGACCTTTGGTCAGACCTCTGTCTGTGCTTGTCACCAGCACTGGCTTCATGGGAATGTGATGTGCAGACAGAACTGCCCCACCAGTGGTTGAATGTTCCGCTCTTGTCATCTTGAAATTCTTAATACTTTTGAGCAGGAGGCCCTGCATTTTCTTTAGGTACCAGGCCCCACAAATTCTGCAGCTGGTCCTGCTTTGTCACCGACTTTCTCTGTACAGGTGGATATGTATCTGGGGAGAGTTTGCTTAGGTTCCACAGTTACAGAAAACCACAGGAAAGCTCATTAAAGAGATGTTCAGATTTTAATGGGAAAAGTCTTGGTATATGTTAATAACCTTCTACTTGTAGTAGAAACTTAAATTTTTACAGTGTTGAATACGGTATTGAATCTTTGGATAACTCACTTCATCAAATAGATATTTTTAATTAAGATTTTTATATAGAGGCATTTACTTCTGTATTTTTCATGTATATCTTATTTCTCCAACCTTAATGAAGCCTCTTTTGTATTTTGTCAAAAACATTGATCATATTTTTATAGTATAAGCACTTGGTTTTGTGAATTATGACTTGGATGTAAAACTATAGCTCATGTTTTAAAATTAAAATTTTTTAATTAAAAAATGTTATCTGAGAGCTAGTTTTCTCTACTGTATTTTTTCTGTAAATAGTTATTTGTGCTGTCAATGTACCGATTTCTTATTTTTAAAAATAATGAAGTACATTTAATGTTAGAGGTGGGAAAATTCTGTGTATATGAAAATCCTTGTGGGAAAAACTTATTTCTGAGAAGGAAATGAAAATTGGTAGAAAATGAAAAACTACCTAGCAGCTTTTACAATCAGTAGAATTTTTTATGTGTGATTTGATTTATTCATAAAATTGTCATGTCTAGGGTATTGAGGAATATGAACATTTAGAAAAAAGCAGGCAATAAATTGTTGTTGTTTTCTGACTGTGCCTCATGTAAGCAGAACCTTAGTTCCCCAGCCAGGGATGAACCTGTGCCCCCTTTCAATGGATGCTCAGAGTTTTAACCACTAAATCAGCAGGAAAGTCCCCCTTTTTAAAAATAATAATAATTTTAAATTTTTTGAGGCAAGATGAAGGAAAATTTTTAAATATTGAAAAAAAAAACCCCAAATCCTTTTTCCTTACTTTATATAGACCTGCCAGAGGAATTTAAACTTTGATTTCAGCAATAAATACTTTGTGGGCCAGTTAAAAAATACTAACATACACAGAAAAAAATTGTATAGCCCATGGATGGAGGAGCCTGGCAGGCTACAGTCCACAGGGTCACAGACTTTTGAGCTTTGAACATTAGTTATGTAGAGTAGATGTTTAGAGTGTTGTTTATGACGTTTTTTGTCTTAGGATGCTGCCGTACAGCATATATACACTTGTGTTTGGTGAATGCTAGTTAATTAGCTTTCTACTTTTATGTTAACCTTTCAGTTATGATAAATATAGACCAGGCGTCATTTCTGTGAAGTTTCATGAAAGAAGTGCCTAGTTTTTTTGTTTTCCTTCAAGACCAGCTTGGGTAGATGGGTTGGTTATCTCCTAGGGCTTTTGTTTGTTCTTTTTTACTTTGTATGAATGTCCTCAGACTGAAATAGTTGAGTGATTTCTGGTCTAGGGAAATAAGGCTAAAGCAGTCTTTTGCCTTGAGATGTTATGATTAGAATGGCTTGTGATTGGGAGAATTTTAGTGAAGGCCAAGTAGAAACTATGCTTGTGAAAGCATCCCATAGGACACCTCTTCATCTTTTTTGATGTTCATGTGGACAGGTAACAAAGCACATTCACCCACACTGATTAGGTGAAATTGTCACTATTTCTGGTTTTAAAAGGGACTGATGGCATTTGAGATGACGCTTAACCCGTAGGAGGAACTTAAATGTGAAAGATTCATGTTAGGAAGGGAACCTTTATTCATACCAAGAACAAGATGCATGTGGCATGAAGTGGCCTGAAGTCAGTATTTTCTCGCTCTGCAAGAGCCCACTTTCTCTAACCCTGTTGTATAGATCTGCTAGAATATGGGCTTTGGAGTGTTCAGAGTTGGTGTGAATGTACAATTTAGAGATTAGGGAAAGTGAGCTAACCCTGTTCTGGAAGAATTTACAGTTTTGTTTCAGAAATAATTATTTTGCAAGTCAATTTAAAAAACTCTTTCCACATGTCTGGGCTGCAGAAAATTCTTTTAAATGTTTAATATTGCCAGTTTCACTTGGCCTTTTTTCAGTGACTAGAAACCATCCTGTGAAGGGCGTCAGGAGTAGCTGCAGTTTGGTTGCCAGGTTCTTCTATTTAACCAAGTGGGATTAAAGATTAGAGTGGGGAGCATAGCATCTCTATTATTTGGGGTGTTTTTGGAACCATTTTATGAAGACATAAAATTGCAAATATAGGAATCATTAAAAAAAATTAGATCCAGGACTTCCGTGGTGGTCCAGTGGTTAAGAATCTCCCTGCCAGTGCAGAGGACATGAGTTCAATACCTGGTCGAGGAAGATCCCACATTCCTCGGAGCAGCAAAGCCCGTGCCCCTCAACTACTAAAGCACATGTGCCTCAAGCCTGTGCTCCACAAGAGAAGTCATGCACTGGAGTGAAGAGTAGCCCCCACTCACGGCAACTAGAGAAAGCCCAAGTGCTGCAATGAAGACCCACCGCAGCAAGGTAAATCAATGAAAGTTCAAAAATAAGTATAAAGGCAGTGCAAAAAAGTAATTAGCAAAAGTCACTCTGTCGGATCTGACTCTTGTGAGCCCATGGACTGTAGCCTACCAGGTTCCTCTGTCCATGGGAGTTTCCAGGCAAGAGTACTGGAGTGGGTTGCCATTTCCTTCTCCAAGTCAGATCCAATGAAAACAATCTCACTCTCAGGAAGTTTCTCTACTATATAATGTTAGGCTCTTGTTTCTGGTGGTGTCTCCTAATTTCATAATCAGTTAACAGACCTGGTGCTTTTCACAGATCTGATGTAGCTGTGACATTTATTTATACTGTTTGGGTGAAACAGAGCCTATGCCAAAGGAAAAGTGTTTGAGCCTAAAAAGAAGATGGACAGAGCAAAAGGATGGCAAAAACTTGGAGACTGATGTCAGGGGAAAAAAACGACTGTTTACTGTGTGTCAGGAGGCACTTCATTTGTTCAGCAAGTATTTGCTGAGTGCTCTCTGCTGTCAGCGTTGTTATAGTTGCAGATGCAGTGAGTACAGCAGACCAAGTCCCCGTTCTCTTTGTATTGTGCTTGGGGGAGACAGACCATACACGAAAGATAGAGACCAATTCAGGTAATATGTTTCCTTGCCTTTATCTCCAATGACTGTCCTGCAAGATAAGTGATTTTTTTTTTTTTAAGATTTTTTTTAATGTGGACCATTTTTAAAGTCATTATTGAATTTGTTACAATATTGCTTGTTGTTTATGTTTTGATTTTTTTGGCCATAAGCCATGTGGGATCTTCGCTTCCTGACCAGGGATCGAACCTGCACCCCCTGCCTTGGCAGGCAAAGTCCCAACCATTGGACCACGAGGGTAGTCCTAGATATGTGATATTTATATCATCACCACCTTCTGAGTGGGGAAACCAAGACCCAGAGAGGTAATACAGCTAGAGATGGGTACAGCTGGGATTTTGACCTGGAGATGGCCCTGTAAGAGCGCATCCCGTAGACAACCGTGAAGACACGGCCTGGAGCAGGAATCACTCACACATGGCACTTGGTCCCTTGTTTCACTTTCAAGAGGAATGCTTTTCTTTTTAATCCTCTAATATTTTTTAATCCAAGTAATATTATTTACTTGGTTACTGGGTCTTTAGTTGTGGCATGTGGGATCTAGTTCCCTGACCAGGGATTGAACCTGGGTCCCCTGCATTGGGAACAGGGTTAGCCAGTGGACCACCAGGCAAGCCCCTCTAATATCAAATGTTGATGAAGAGTCTAGAATAAGTCTTTATGATTATAAGCTAAATATTATTTCAATTTGAAGTAATAATACTAATGTTTTCAGTGTTACAAGGTGACTCAAGAAAGTACCTTTGATAGTTAAGCAGGTTATGAGTTTGATTCTGAGCCCTTGCCAGCTGGTGGAATGTGCTTAGGCATTCCCAGTGTTCTCTGTACTATTGATCAGATGCAGGAAGTACTGACGTCAGTAATTTTTTTTGGGCTTTGTAAAACTCCATGTAATGAAAAACCACGTAATCACTGCTGGGCATTGGAGAATTATTAAGGGTCACATCTTTTTTTCTCCCTAAGACAGAACAGTTTACAGTCTTGTTTCTAATGACAGTAAAACCATTGCCTTGTCATGAGCCATACTGTGGGGTTGGTGTTGAGGCTAGTTACGTAGGTGTGAGTGTCCTGTGGTAAAGCAGCCAAGGAGCAGAGTTCAAAAGACAATTAGTTTGAAATTGTGTATTTTGCCAGTAATTGCTAAAACTTGGCCTCAAGATAAGAATTTTGTGCTTTATTTTTGAGAGATTTATGAGAAAAGCATTGGAGAAATATTCATGGAGGAAGTCAGGTAACTCGCCTTGTCTGCATTCCTTTCTCAAGTGAGGGAAAGGGGAACCTGGCGGGCAACTGAGGGAATGTAGGTAAAGAGAGGGGTTGGAGTAGAGGGGGCCCAGCCTGGGGCTGAATGCAGGGCGGTCAGGTAGATAGCAGGTGGCCATGAAATGGCTGTGTCCAAACCAGGACTCTTGCTTCCGAGGGGGCTTTTGCTGCTACCTTGCAATGCACTCCAGGTGCGCCGTGTGTGAGTGAGAAGTTGCTTCAGTTGTGTCCCAACCCTTTGTGACTCTATGGACCTTAGCCCGCCAGGCTCCTCTGCCTGTGGGATTCTCCAGGCAAGAATGCTAGAGTGGGTTGCCGTGCCCTCCTTCACTATCTTAGCTGCTTTCCCACAGGACACACCTAGGTAACTAGCCTCACCACCAGCCCCACTGTCTGGCTTGTGACAAAGCGATGGTTTTACTGTCATTAGAAACGAGACTGTCAACTGTTATGTCTTAGGGAGAAAAAGATTTGACCCTGAATAAAATTAGATGGGACTACCTGGAATGTGGGCTTCCCAGGGGGCGCTAGTAGTGAAGAACCTGCCTGCTGATGCAGGAGATGTCAGAGATGTGGGTTCGATCCCTGGGTTGGGAAGATCCCCTGGAGGAGGGCATGGCAACCCACGCCAGTATTCTTGCCTGCAGGATCCCATGGACAGAGGAGCTCAGTAGGCTTTGGTCCATAGGGTCTCAAAGGACTGGGACACGACTGCAGCAAGTTTGCACTCACACATGCACCTGGAGAGCGCTGCTAGGAGCTGGAACAGATGCGCTCCCTGCTATGAAGGTCGCTCAGTTGAGTCTGACTCTTTGTCACCCCACGGACTATACAGTCCATGGAATTCTCTAGGCCAGAATACTGGAGTGAGTAGCTTCCCTTCTCCAGTGGATCATCCCAGCCCAGGGATCGAACCCAGGTCTCCTGCATTGTAGGCGGATTCTTTACCATCTGAGCCACAAGGGAAGCCCCTTGTGTAGCATGTTTGGGGAGGTGCATTTGGGTTAAAGCACTGATGCTTTTAAGTTTTTGATTTGGAAGTCAGTCCTGAACATGGTCTGGGAGTTGGTGAAGGACAGGGAAGCCTGGTGTGCTGCAGTCCTTGGGGTCACAAAGAGTCAAACACACTTAGCGACTGAACAACAACCACCTGAACATAGTCATCTCATCCTTTGGAGCAGAAATGCCGTAGAGAAAGCAGGCTTTCTTGTAACTTTGAGTAAACGTATTCTAAGTTGAGTGGGTAATCTGGAAAGTGAAGGAGAAAGGTTTGGAAAACAGACTGTGGAGGTGACTGCTGGTCTACTGTTGTCTCTTTCTACTGTGCTTTGTGTGTCCTGTGGCACTATTCAGCTGACTGGAGGCTTGGTTCTGTATTTGGAGTACGGGGGTCTGGGCTCTTGAGCTGTTAAAGTCACGTATTAAAACTTACGGTGCACATCACAGGAATGCGGCCAGCTGTCTGTTCCTTTCTTCTGCTAAATTCCTTCTATATCTTGCTATTAAAGGAAGGGTGAGTGAAAGTCACTTGGTCATGTCTGACTCTTTGTGACCCCATGGGACTGTACAGTCCATAGAATTCTCTAGATCGGAATACTGGAGTGGGTAGCCTTTCCCTTCTCCAAAAGGAAGGGTAGAGTACTCCCAGTTCTACAATTAAATGCACATTAGGTTCATTACATTATGAGGCAGAAATAAAAATAGGAACAGAAGGTAGAAACAAAATCTCTCTCCAGAATCTCACCATCCGAGGATACCTGTAGTTCACATTTTGGTGTACATTCTGTCTTCCACTGTTTTTTCTAGGTTAGGTTTCCCACCGCCGCCCCCAACTAAATCTTCTAACATGCTTTTTGTTTTTGGTCTCCCTAGGTCATAGATTTGGGGGAACTTGAAAGGATTTTGGAAGTTTTTCTAGCTTAGCCTCTTCAGGTATATAAATTCAATAGTATAGATTCACTGAATTCTGCATGATTCATTGTCAAAGACTTCCAAAATCAAGACTAAAGGAAAAAGCAAGAATTATGTGTAATCCTACTATCCAGAGATTACCATTTTTTAAAATAAATAGCTGTGTTTTTGGTTGCATCAGGTCTTAGTTGTAGCGTGTAGGCTTTTCCGGTCCCACAGGTGGTCTCTAGAGCCCAGGCTCGGGAGTGTGGGCACCTGGGCTTAGTTGGCCCCATTGTGTGTGGAGTCTTCCTGACCAGGGATCTAATCTGTGTCCCATGCGCTGGAAAGTGGATTCTTAACTGCTGGACCACCAGGGAAGTCCCATTGTTGTTAATTTGGGGGTGAGGGAGAGATTGCCTTCCCAGGGTCTTCTCTGTGTAAGTGTACTTGACCTGTTCTGCTGTTCCGTAGCCTTTGCCCTCTGTTTCTTGCCTCTGTGCCTCTGCTTTCTCTGGAGCCCTCCTTCCTGCTCCTGTGGTCTGCGATTCTATAGTCCTCAGACGGTGGCTGTGAAAGGGAAGTTCTGCTCTTGGTACCTAGAGTTATCTGTCCTGCAAACGCTGGTACTGATGACTTCACAAGTGCGTATCTCCTGCCTGCCGTCTAGACCCAGATCTCTAGCTGCCCCACCCTGGGGGACAGGGAGGGCATGGACCCTCTGAGCTTGCTGTACTTCTCTACACAAAGCTCTGCTCTGGGGAGTCACTAGAAGGCTGCTGAAACTTGCTGCAGCTCAGTGCTTATCAGGAGTTCTGTTGAGAGCACAGCACATTTGTATGGGCAGTCGAGAGAAGGATATGCAGCCCAGTCATCCCCTGAGTGATTTTTTATCTTTTTCGAGTCAGGGCCCTCTTTACAAATCTTATGAAAATCAGAGATCCTCATGACTCAGGTTTTGAATCTTTGCCCTCAGGACTCTAAAATCTATCCTAAAGCCAACCCACACCACAAAGGTGAGGCAAGGCTCTCTTTCCTCACTTGGGCCACTCTAAAATTGCTTTCTCTGAATCATATTTTTGCATTAGCATCTGCCGATACTAAATACGTGATCCGTGTTGTCAGTCACATACTTTGTTGATAAAACTACATGTGTAATGTGTGCAGATCTCCCTTCTGGCTTTATCTTATTTTTTCTGTCATCTTATTTCTATCCTAGTGTCCTTATCTGTTTGATTCTAACTTAATTTAGTTAAGTTGATATATTTTATATATTATTTTCTTAATCACTTTCAGTCCTTGATAGAACAAGGAAGTGAAAACCATAAATAGAACAAATGTCTGCTGCCTACAGGGCATTTCTGTTTGGGTATTCTTATAGGCCCCTCATAACCAGTGTGTTTGTGTGAAAGTCACTCAGTCGTGTCCGACTCTTTGCAACCCCAAGGACTATACAGTCCGTGGAATTCTCCAGGCCAGGATACTGAAGTGGGTAGCCTTTGTCTTCTCCAGGGGATGTTCCCAACCCAGGTATCGAACCCAGGTCTCCCAAGTTTCAGGCAGATTTTTCACCAGCTGAGCCAGAAGGGAAGCTCTCTCCTTCTTGAAAACTCTTTCCGCTGTATTCTCAGTTTATGAATTTACCATCCACTTAGGTATCCTGGCCTGAATTCTAGACTCTCCACCCTTCCTCACATCTCACTTCCCAAATAATGACCAAGTTCTGTTGATTGTCACATTGAATGTCCCTGTAACTGTCCCTCTCCATGTTCCCCTTGCCTATGTTTGCTTTGTCCCACCTCAGTGCATTCTCCACACGGTAACTAGAGTCATGTGTTTAATTTTTTTTATTATTTACTTATTTGACTGCGCATGGTCTTAGTTGCTGCACATGGGATTTTTAGTTGCAGCATGTAGGGTCTATTTCCCCAGCCAGGGATCGAACCCTGGGCCCCTTCATTGCGTGCATGGAGTCTTAGCCACTGGACCATCAGGGAAGTCCCCTGCAGTGATGTGTTTTAAAAGATCAATCTGACCCAGTCACCCAGTCAAAATGTCTTTTTTTGCCATCATGAGAAAGTTCAGTCTTAGGATGGTATTTGGAGCTCACCATGTGCTTGCCCCAGCCTGTCTTTCCTGCCTCATATCTTGCTGTGGCTGTGCACACTCATCCTTATCAGACATCTCAGAATTCCCCTAAACACTGGGTGTTCTTACAAAACCTCCCCACTTTGGTGATGCCGCTCTGTCCCTTTGCCTGCTGAGTCCTTCCTGTCTCCTTCCTGTCTGAGGAAGAAACTCTCATCAGGTCACTTGCACAGCATGTTTGTAGGTTGTAGAATTTGTATATTGCTTTATTTTCTTTCTTTTTAAAAAAAATTTATTTATTATCTTTAGTTGCACTGGGTCTCGGTTGCTGTCCGTGGGCTTTCACTAGTTGCCATGAGCAGGGACTACTCTAGTTGTAGTCTGTGGGCTTCTCAGGGTGGTGGCTTCTCTTTGTTTGCGGAGCAGGGCTCTAGACATTCTTGGGCTCAGAAGTTGTGGCTCACGGGCTTAGTTGCTCTGTGCTATGTTGGATCTTCCCAGACCAGAGATTGGACGCCTGTCCCCTGCATTAGCAGGTGGATTCTTAGGAATTGCACCACCAGAGAAGTCTGCTTGATTTTTAGTTACTCTTTTGGGCTGATTCAGAAATGACATTACTGTGGTTGGTGGAAGTGATTTTGAGTTCTGAAAACCTAACAATGGAAAAAGCCAGATGATAGTCTGTGTGCGAATTACTGATTGTGTCTCTGGGGAATTGAGATTTATAAACATGCACACAATAAGGAATAGACAGCTTATGTAGGTTAAGCAAAAGATGGGGTTTATTTTAAGGATACAGGGCTCCTCCTTCTGAAGCCAGGAGCAGAGAGGTAGCTAGCTGATCACAGGAAGGAACTGGAACCTGGAGCCCGAATGCTGCTGGGACTTCCTGGGTGTGTGCTTCCTTATAATTGCCGCTTGTACACACTGTGCCTCACCTTGCCTCTGTCTCGCTGCCTCACATTCAGGGGCAATGCTGGTTGTTCCTACGTCATGCCTGACATGTGCAGCTGAACATGTCTAGAGAAAACCAACACAGGCTGGTCGGTCTAATTTTTCTCTCAAGTTTTTATTCTGAAAATGTTCAGATCTGCAGAAAGGTTGATCGAGTCACCTGGATTCATCATTTTGTTGGTGTTGCCTTTTTCTGTATTCACTTCTGAGTGTGTGTGTGTATACGTGTGTACATGTAAACATATATACATAAACAGACATACTGGTTTTGACTGAACTGTTTAAAAGGATGGAAAACCATAAAGCAGAAGTGAGAGGAAGGCGGTGGTGAGGGAAGGCCTTATCCAGAAGGTAGCATGTGAGCAAAGACCAGGAGAGAAGATGCTGGGCAGTTGTCTTGGAGAAGAGTGTGCACAGGAGAAAGGCAGCAGGACAGAAGTGACCCCGAACCCCTGGGCAGGGTGTGGGCTGAAGAGAGAAGAGCCTCTGCATCACTAGGCTTAATACTGTCAAAATATTCCCTGCCCCTTCCTGATCCAAGGTTATGTTTCTCAGCCCCATTGGCTGTAGGCATGGCCCTGTGACTTGCTTTGGCCAGTGAGATGTGAGCAGAAATGAACAGGTCACTTCTGGCCTCTCCCTCTGCCTTGACAAGTGGGAGTGTTCCCTGCAGAGGCTACTCTGTCATCCTGGGTCCTTGGAGTAAGGACAGTTTGGAGCAGAGCAGCACTTACATCTGAATGTTTTCAGACTTTATAGACATAGCAGGAAATAATAATAATTTCCTTCTCTTCATCAGAAATTGTGTGAAAGGAGAAGGAAGACAGGAAAAAATAGAAATTTTTATGTATCACTGCCATTTTCATTTATGTGTAACTTGCGTTAGTGTCTAATACAATGTAAGTACACTCAGTGGAATCATAGCGTATGCCCTTTTGCAACCTGCTTTTTCAACTCTGTTTAAAAATATTGTGGTCAAATACATGTAGCATAGAAATATACCTTCTTGTAAGAGCAGGACATGTTGAAGTGAATGTTTTCTTTTAAAGATACAGCATGACTAAGCCCCATGTGAATGTATTCTATATGTGTAGGTATGTGTAACCTGGATGTCCCAGACTGAGTTGAAGTCCCCTTGTTTGTGTCTTTTCTACCCTCATTGTGTCTTGTGCAGACCTTATTTTGCTGTGTCATAATTGTTGATTTTCTTCTCTGTTTTTCCCCAGTAGATCTGGAAATCCTTGAGGGAAGAGCTTATGACTCCAATATTGTCTTACCTTTAGTGCCTGCTACAGTGGTTGGTGCAAAGTAGGCACTTAATAAACCAGCAAAGGACTGAATTTGAGGCACAAGATAGTGTTCATAAAGTGTCGTGTTTTTCCATTTTATTTATTGATACTCTATATATTTAAACCAGAAAGTGGAAATATTTTTAAAATTTATTTTTTGCTGTGCTGGATCTTCATTGCTGTACAGGCTTTTTCTAGTTGCGGCAAGTGGGGGTACTCTCTAGTTGTGTGCAAGCTTCTCGTTGCGATGCCTTCTCTTGTTGGAGAGCACAGGTTCTAGGCACACAGGCCTCAGTAGTTCTTACACAGGGGCTTAGTTGCCCTGAGGCATGTGGAGTTTTCCCAGACCAGGGATTGGAACCCGTGTCCCCTGCATTGACAAGTAGATTTCTAGCCACTGGACCACAAGGGAAGTCCAAAATATTCTTTATTTCAAAATATAAGCTCATCAAAGAGGGAGTTTATTAATATACTAATATTGTTAGAATATAAATACTGTATCTGTAGTATCAACATCCTATACATAAATCCATTTATTTGTAACTAATCATACACAGACAGCACAGTATCATCAGGAGTGAGGATGCCTCCATTTGCAAGTGCCTGCAATGTCAGGAGATTTTCTTCTCTAAAGAGCAATGGAATCTGGAATTAGACCATCTGTCCTTTTATTTTCTAGCTATAGGACCTTGAGCAGGTCATGTAACCTCTCTTAGTTCAGTTTTCTCATTTGTAAAATGGGAAAATAAGTGTACCATCTCTTTGGATTTTGAACTAAATTTATATACATGAAGTCCTTAGAACCAGCATCTGGCACATCATCAGGGTTTGGTAAGTGTTAATCCTGTTAATATTAATTAGGTTTTTGTCTTAGAGTTTGCAGCATTCTCCCAAAGTTAATTGTCAGTGACCAACCCAAAAAACTTTACTGTCTGAGTAATGTATTCACTTCTGCTTTGTAGGAGAGGAGATGATAGAGTTGTATTGAAAATGAAGGACACATTTAACTGGTGTTCAGTTGAAATTTTTTTTTTCCCAGTTGAAAATCTTTGAAGGAGAAATTAAGTCACTTCTTCTGTAATGTTAAGGTTTAAAGAAAAAGTGTTTTTTTCATATTTTTGGCATCGTGTGACAGTGGTAGATTGAGTTTAATATATCTTTTAAAATAGGGGGGATTTAAATGACAAGACTTTTGGAGCTTTAAGTGAAAATTTAAAAGTTTAAAGAAGTTTAAAAAACTTATGAACTATCACAGAGCTATGGTGTTCAGATTTGAATGTATTTATTTTGAGATATATTGTTAGGTTTAGATGTGTAGATGTGAAAGAGAAAGTCGCTAAGTCGTGCCCAACTCTTTTTGATCCTATAGACTATAGCCCGCCAGGCTCCTCTGTCCATGGGATTCTCCAGGCAAGAATACTGGAATGGGTTGCCATTGCCTTCTCCAGGGGATCCTCCCGACCCAGGGATCGAACCCAGGTCTCCTGCATTGCAGGCAGATATTTTTACCCTCTGAGCCACCAGAGAAGCCAAAGTAATACAGTGAAATTGTCATAACATTTTACACAATTAGACGTGACCAGGTATTGAAAAAAAAAACCTACAATAATATTATCAAAACAAAAGAATCTCTAGAAGGATGCCATCTGGAAGAATAAATATTTGAAAGTGTTTTTCTTAATGTTGAAATTTAGTATTTTAGAATGTAATAATTTGGGAAAGTAAGATGCTTTTGTAGAATGACTGCTAAATTGAAAACAATGCCTTTTGGACTTAGTTTTCCCCAACACAGATGCTAAAAATAGGAGGAACAATTTGGCCCATCCTGTCTTAGCTTCTGCCTCATGTCACCACTGTGGCCCTTGCTGTTTTGAACAGAGGCTGTTTTGAGTCTATTTTTAGTTAATCAGAACCGTGAGGGTAGGAAATACTGCGTCAGAATAGTTCCAGGGAAACCTCTATTTATTTTACCTTTTTTATCCTTTAAAAATTTTATTATTGTTTTTTTTTTTTTTTTTGGCTGTGCCACGTGGCTTGCATGATCTTAGTTCCTCGACCAGGGATAGAACCCCAGGCATCCTGAAGTGGAACCCTGGCCCTCAGGAGTGAAAGTACTGAGTCCTACCCATTGGCCCACCAAGGAATTCCTGGGAAACCTCTATTTTAATGTCATTTGTGAAATAAGAACTGAAACAGTCAAGACAAGAAAAACTAGGAATGAACTTTCATGATCAGTATGTTTGGGTTTGAGTTGTGGTTTAGGACACAAGTTGAGGAATTGGAAGTTCCTTTTTATGCTTTTGGGTTTTTTCTGTCTGTGACATCTAGGAAAGCAATTCTTTTTAAGCAAAAGTCCCTTAACTTTAGGGAGATTATACCAGTCTTGTGTGCTTATATATAAAGTAGAGTAAGCAAAGAGAAAAACGTTTAATAATATTTTGGTGTGTGGTACTATTTTTAGTTTTTGTCTCATATGTTCTCCTTGTGATAAAAGTGAGGTCACGTCTCTTAATAGATTAATTAGATAGGCTTTCATACCTGTGATTGCTCAAAGCCATTCTTTAGGAGGAAGTCTCCAGTCCAGATATTCTCAGGGTCCTCAGGTTGCTAAACCAGTTCAGAGCCACCACCATGGTGGAAGGTGGCCAATCCACTGAAGAGCTTCGTCTCCTACTGAGAGTGTTGCTTTGTGGCCGCCCAGAGCACTGCCCCGGCATGGCTGTTTCTTCGCTCCCCAGCAGGTCTTTAAGATGGGAAGTCAGGACAGGTTCTGCCAATCCTTTTCCAGCTCATGTCATGGGTGGACCTGCCCCTTCTCCTTCCTCCACTCCCCCCTCTCCCTTAATAGTCCACAGGCTATTTCACAAAGTCTTCATTCTTCTTCCTTTTTTTAAAACCTGTGTTTGTGGAATGGTACTGGGAAGGGAATGGGGAAGGCAGCACAGTGGAAATCTTTCTTCTTTGGAAAACTTCCTTCAAGCCCTTATTGCAGTGAGTCAGGACATTTGTGCTATGTTTATAACACTGAGGAGAACATCTGAATTTAACATCGCAGGCTGAACTTGGCACCCAGATTTAAAGTGGCTTTGTGATTTTTCTAAAAGCTGTGTGTGTGTGCTTTCTCAGAGGCAATATTATTTTTCCAATAATAGTAAATTTCATGTGCAATGCATTTTCTAGTGTATTTCATTTATGCTTTCATTAATTCACCAGATATTTAAACGGTACCCGCTATGTGCCAGGGCCTCCCCAGGTGGCACTCTGGCTCGGTAGTTATGACTCCTGGGCTTGGTTGCCCCATGGCATGTGGGATCTCAGTTCCCCAATCAGGGATCAAACCCACATCTGCAGTGGAAGGCAGATTCTTAACGACTGGACCACCAGGAAAGTCCCCAAATCACTTTTGTTACCGTGTCTTAAAGGTAGCTGCCCTGGGATTTGCAGCCCATGCAGGAGATGTAAGACCTAGTGCTCTGTTTCATGGTGTTGTATGCCATCTAGAAGCTGACAGCTCTCAAATTGTCATCCTAACCTGCCCTCTGCCCCACACATCAGATTATATATCTTCATGCCAACTCCATCTGCCTGCTTATTCATAATCTTGTGTCTTAAAAGAACTATTTAATCTCTCCCCACCTCCATTCTTCTTACTGTCTTTACTTTGTAAACTGATGTAATAAATTGCTTGGGCCCAAAATTCAGTGTCATCTTTGCCCCCTCTAGTTTTATCCTCCCCTTCACCTAGATTTAAAATAGCTTTATATTTTTTCCCCAAAAACCGTATGTGTTCTTTTTCAAAGGTAATAACTTTATTCCATAAACAGTATATACCCCACCATTTCTCCCATCAGTAGTGTGTATAATCAGCACCTCCTGTGAGGTTGAACTCTGTTTTCAAAGTATACCCACTAATTGACCACCCGCCATCGTCTTCACAGCTATCCACCCTAGTCCAAATCATCATCCATCTTCCCATAGATTATTCCAGTAGCCTTCTGAGTAGTCTCCACCTACTTTCATTCTCCTCTACAGTTTACTCTCCCCAGCAGCCAAACTAGCAATTTTAAAACGTAGGTCAAATCATGTTCTTTTTCTGATCACAAAACCCCCTGGTGGCTCCCCACAGCCAGTCCTCTTACATTGGCCCTCAAAGCCTGCCTCTTACCTCCGAAAACCTCATCTCCTGCTCTTCCTCCCCTTGCTCATTCTGCTGTAACCACACTGCCCTTGTTGACCTTGGACTTGGCATGCACAGTTGCACCCCACTTCCCAGAGACCCACATGGCTTGCTTCCTCCCTCCCTTCAGGTGTTTTCATGTGTCCCCCTTTATCAGAGAGGCTTCTCAATCCACCTTATGTAAAAATTACGTTGCCCTCTCCCTAGCATGCCTGACTGTCCCTCCTCTGCTTTATTTTTCTCTAATGGTGCTCATAACCACTTGGCATCCTTTTTGTCCATTTGACTGCTGTCCTTTGGACCACCACTAGAATCTTAGTTCCACGAGAGCAGGGACTGTTCTGTTTATTGGGGTACTTGATGAATGAGGTTGAAGGAGGAGTATCTGAAGAGGAGCCAGTATCAGAAGTCTGAAACACTGTCTGGGCTTTGAATATTCAGTGAAATATTCTTGTGTGTGGCTTCAGTACTCCCTTCCCTCTGTGTATTTATTTCTCCTTTTGTCCTGGGTATAAAGACATGTTATGTGTCAGGAAGTTTCCTGGTAGTTCAGATGGTAAAGAATCTGCTTGCAATGCAGAAGACCCAGGTTTGATCCCTGGGTCAGGAAGATCCCTTGGAGAAGGGAATGGCTACCCACTCCAATATTCTGGCCTGGAGAATTCCATGCACAGAGGAGCCTGGCAGGTTACAATCCATGGGGTTGCAAAAAGTCAGACACAACTGAGCAATTAACACATGTGCCTGGCACTATGCTCTCTGCTGGGGATACAGTGGTGAACAAGTAGACATGATTTTCTTAAGGAGCTTCTGTTCTACTAGGGAAGTTAAGACAGTGAATAAGAAATAAGCAAGATATTTTGGACCGTGAAGGTTGCTAGAAAGATGTGACCAGAATATGAAATGAATGTGGTAGGGAGGGCTGTGCTCAATAGGGTGGTCAAGGAAGTCCTCCAGGAGGTGACATTTAAGCTGAGAATGGAAGGAAGAGAAAGAGCCAGGTGGGTCAAGAATTAGGGAAAGTGCTCCTAGAATAAAGGAATTCGCGAGTGGCCAGAGGCAAGCCAGTAGAAATGGAAATGGCAGCACACTCCAGCATTCTTGCCTAGAAAACCCCATGGACAGAGAAGCCGGGCGGGCCGCAGTCCATGAGGTCGTAAAAGAGTCAGGCACAGCAACTAAACAGCAAGAGGCAAGGTAGAGCTGAGATGATCTAGGAACTGTCCGAGGGCCAGAGTAGGACACCATGACCCTGGAGGAGCACTCTGTAGAACATGGTCAGGATCTGGGTTTTATTCCAGGTTCAGTATGGCTGGCTTATTTCACTCAACATAACGTCTTTGGGGCTCATCCGTGTTGCAGCATGTGTCAGAATTTCCTTCCTTTTAAAAACAGTCCATTTATCTGTAGACCATGTTTCATTTATCTGTTTATCTGTTGATAGCACCTGGGTTGCTTCCACCTTTTGCAAATAATTCTGCTATGAACATGGGTAAACAAATAGCTGTTTGAGTCCCTGCTTTCAGGTCTTTTGGGTATATACCTAAAAGTGCAATTACTGGATTATATGGTAATTAGATTTTTAATTTCTTAAGGAACTGCCATTCTGTTTTCCATAGTGGCTGCACCATTTTACATTCTTACCAACAGTGTGCAAGTGTTCCAATTCCTTCATACCCTTGCTCACAGTTGTTATTTTATGTCTTTTCGGTTTGATAGTAGCCATCCTAAGGTGCGTGTGAGGTGTTAGCTCAGAGACCTTGTCTCTTGTGCTTTTAATTTGCATTTCAGAAATCTAAAGCTTTGACGGGCTTCCCACGTGGCGCTAGTGGTAAAGAACTCACCTAGCAGTATAGGAGACAGAAGAGACTCAAGTTCGATCTCTGGGTCAAGAAGATTCCCCTGGAGAAGGGAGTGGCAGCCCACTCCAGTATTCTTGCCTGGAGAATCCTTTTGACAGAGGATCCTGGCAGGCTACAGTCCATAGGGTCACAAAGAGTTGGACACAACTGAAGCGACTTAGCACTCAGAAAGCTTTGAAAGTGTTTGTGTGCATGCTGTTTCTCAGTCCTGTGTGACTCTTTGCAGTCCTGTTAACTGTTGCCCACCAGGCCAGATTGGACCCAGGTAGATCCATTAAGAAGCTTTTGCAGAGGTCCTGGTAAGAGAGGGTGGTGGCCTGGAGAAGATGGTGGCAGAGGAGCTGAGAACAGAAAGTAGACTCATGTGGAAGGAGCAGGACTTGGTGGTAAATAGTCAGGGTTGAGGAGATGAAGGGAAGCTGAACACAGACCCTGTCTCTCTGGCTTGCTCACTGGGCTGGGAACAGTTTGGGGCAGGAGTGTTTTCTGGTCCACCTCCCCCATCCACTCCAGTGAAGTGTTCATGAGAGAACAACTTTGTTAGTTTCTTGAAGTTTTTCTTTCTTCTTATTTTTAAGACAAATATTCTTATTTCTGTTAAACTGGATATACAATTATTATTGCTAGGCAACCAACTTTTAACATATATATAACTGCAATTTAATTTCATGTTAGCAAGACACAGCTGTTGAAAAGATAACTTTGAGTAGATCTAATCACAGTAATAAATAATTTATGGGGAATTCCTGGTGGGCCATTGTTTAGGACTCCATGCTTTTTACTGCTGAGAGCATGGGTTCGAGCCCTGGTCAGGGAACTAAGTTCCTACAAACTGTGTGGTGGGGCCAAAAAATAAATAATAATTTCTACTTTTTTTTTTTTTTTTTTTTTACTTTCTTACAGGGGTCATGGGCTTCTCTTGTGGCTCAGCTGGTAAAGAATCTGCCTGCAATGCGGGAAATCTGGGTTCGATTCCTGGGTTGGAAAGATCCCCTGGAGAAGGGAAAGGCTACCCACTCCAGTATTCTGGCCTGGAGAATTCCGTGGACTGTCCATGGGGTCACTAAGAGTCAGACACGACTAAGTGACTTTCACTTTTACACAGGGGTCATATTCATTAAAGCCCTAGAGGCTAATTTTGCCTTGACCTTCGCTAGTACAGAAGTGACTCTCGATTTGTTTCCTTTCATTACAGAAGCAAATTTTGTTTTTTTAAGTTGCCCTAGAGGGAGAAGTTATATTACACCCCTACCAGTTAATGCACTAAGTGAACAGCAAACTGATCCTCTCCTCATTATTTCCTGGGAAATTAATACAGCAGAACATGTCAGAAAAGCACATGGCGTGTGCTCAGTCACATCCAATTCTTTGTGACCCCGTGGACTGCAGCCTGCCAGGCTTCTCTGTTCACGGGATTTCCCAGGCAAGAATACTGGAGTGGATTGCCACTTCTTGCTCCAGGGCCTGGTGTAGGATAGGCAACTTGACTTCCTTTTCATGTTTAGTTTTATTTCAGAGTGCTGACTTTGTAAACTGATGACAGTGGGTTCTGAGGGGGGCGAAAACTCAGTGGGAATGAATATTACTGCTTTTAAAACAGTGGTTAAGCTTTGGTGATTATTAACTTTTTCAGCTAACGTGAATGAAATTTTCTGCTGACAAGTAACACTAGTCACTGGGCTCTCTGCAGTGCTCGTCACTGAGTTTTTCATCACAGAACTGGTGACAACTTCCACTTCCAGTCCTCCGATGAGGACTGGTGATGACTTCTGCTTTTCCCCTCCCCTGTCCAGTTCTGGCTGGTAAGCACTTGTAGAGACCGGATGCCAAGCTAGGTTTTAGGGCGATAAAGATAAGTGAGCAAGAGGCAGCCAGGGAAGTGTAACCATTCTCAAAGGTTTTGGTCTCAGGTCTTCTTTACACTTTTAGAAAATATTGAGGCTCCCAATGATTTTTTGTTTAGGTGGTTTATATACATCAGTATTTTACCATATTAGTTTGGTAAGAGTACCTGGAGAAGGGAAGGGCTACCCACTCCAGTATTCTGGCCTGGAGAAATCCATGGACTGTGTAGTTCATGGGGTCACAAAGAGTCATACATAACTGAGCAACTTTCACTTCACTTCAGAGAAGTGAAAACTGAGAAATTTAGAAAAATATTTATTAATTCTTTAAAAAAATAATAAAAGCCATGATATGTCAGTAGCAGAAAATGAAGAGGAACTGAAGAGCCTCTTGTTAAAGGTGGTAAGAGGAGAGTGAAAAATCTGGCTTAAAACTCAGCATTCAAAACACTAAGATCATGGCATCCGGCCCCATTGCTCCATGGCAAATAGAAGGGGTAACAGTGGAAGTAGTGACAGATTTTATTTTCTAGGGCTGCAAAATCACTGCAGACAGTGATTGCAGCCATGAAATTAAAAAGAAAGCTTGTTTTCCTTGGAAGGAAAGTTTGACAAACCTAGATAGCATATTAAAAAGCAGAAACATCACTTGCAAACAAAGGTTTGTATGGTCAAAGCTATGGTTTTTTCCATTAGTCATGTACAGATGTGAGAGTTGGATCATAAAGAAGGCTGAGTGCTGAAGAACTGATGCTTTCAAATTGTTGGCTGGAGAAGAATTGAGAGTCTCTTGGACAGCAAGGAGATAAACCAGTTGATCCTAAAGGAAATCAATGCTCAATATTCACTGGAATGACTGATGCTGAAGTTGAAGATCCAGTACTTTGGCCGCCTGATTGGAAGAGCTGACTCATTGGAAGGGACCCTGATGCTGGGAAGGACTGAAGGCAAAAGGAGAAGAGAGAAGCAGAGGTTGAGATGGTTTGATAGCATTACTGACTCAATGGTAATTTGAGCAAACTCCAGGAGATGATGAAGGACAGGGAAGCCTGGCATGCTGCAGTCCATGGGGTCACAAAGAATTGGACTTGGTGACTGAACAAACAACATCAGTGTTAATAACATGTTTTTAATGAAAATAACTGACTTCCTACTTTTGCATTCCAATCCCTTAAGATGAAAAGGACATCTTTTTTTGGTGTTAGTTCTAGAAGATCTTGTCGGTCGTCATAAAACCGTTCAACTTCAGCTTCTTCGGCATTAGTGCTTGGGGCATAGACTTGAATTACTGTGATGTTGAATGGTTTGCCTTGGAAATGAACAGAGTCATTCTGTCATTTTTGAGATTACACCCACGTACTACATTTTGGAGTCTTGTTGGCTATGAGGGTTACTCCATTTCTTCTAAGCGATTCTTGCCCACAGTAGTAGGTATAATGGTCATCCGAATTAAATTCACCCAGTCCAGTCCATTTTCATTCACTGATTCCTCAAATGTCTGTTCACTCTTGCCATCTCCCGTTGGACCACTTCCAATTGACCTTGATTCATAGACCTAACTTTCCAGGTTCCTCTGCAGTATTGTTCTTTACAGCATCGGACTTCCATCACCAGTCACATCCACAACTGGGCATTGTTTTTGCTATGGCTCTGTGTCTTCATTCTTTCTGGAGTTATTTCTCCACTCTTCTTCAGTAGCATATTGGGCATCTACCGACCTGGGGAGTTCATCTTTCAGTGTCATATCTTTTTGCCTTTTCATGCTGTTGATGGGGTTCTCCAGGCAAGAATACTGAAGTGGTTTTCCATTCCCTTTTTCAGTGGACCACGTTTTGTCAGAACTGTCCACCATGACCCGTCCATCTTGGGTGGCTCTACATGGCATGGCTCATAGTTTCATTGAGTTAGACAAGGCTGTAGTCCATGTGATCAGTTTGGTTAGTTTTCTGTGATTGTTGTTTCATTCATATGTGGCTCAGATCATGAACTCCTTATTGCAAAATTCAGACTTAAATTGAAGAAAATAGGGAAAGCCACTAGACCATTCGGGTATGCCTAAATCAAATCACTTATGATTATACAGTGGAAGTGACAGATAGATTCAAGGGATTAGATCTGATCAGAGTGCCTGAAGAACTATGGACAGAGGTTCATAACATTGTACAGGAAGCAGTGATCAAGACCATCCCCAAGAAAAACAAATGCAAAAAGGCAAAATGGTCATCTGAGGAGGCCTTACAAATAGCTGAGAAAAGAAGAGAAGCTAAAGGCAAAAGAGAAAAGGATAGATACATTCATCTGAATGTAGAGTTCTAAAGAACGGCAAGGAGAGAGAAGAAAGCCTTCCTCAGTGATCAATGCAAAGAAATAGAGGAAGACAATAGAATGGGAAAGACTAGAGATCTCTTCAAGAAAATTAGAGATACCAAGGGAATATTTCATGGAAAGATGGTCACAATAAAGGACAGAAATGATATGGACCTAACAGAAGCAGAAGATATTAGGAAAAAGTGGCAAGAATACACAGAAGAACTGTACAAAAAAGATCTTAATGACCCAGATAACCATGATGGTGTGATCACTTACCTAGCCCAGACATCCTGGAGTGCGAAGTCAAGTGGGCCATAGGAAGCATCACTACAAACAAAGCTAGTGATGAGGTGATGAAATTCCAGCTGAGCTATTTCAGGTCCTAAAAGATGATGTGAAAGTGCTGCACTCAATATGCCAGCAAATTTGGAAAACTTGGCAGTGGCTTCAGGATTGGAAAAGGTCAGTTTTCATTCCGATCCCAAAGAAAGGCAGTGCCAAAGAATGTTCAGACTACCACATAATTGCACTTATTTTACATGGTATCAAAGTTTTAAATTACATGCTTGAAATTCTCCAAGCTTATCTTTAACAGTGCCTGAACTGAGAACTTCCAGATGTTCAAGCTGGATTTAGAAAAGGCACAGAGGAATCAGAGATCAAATTGCTAACATCATTTGGATCATCAAAGAAGCAAGAGAGTTCCAGAAAAACATCTGCTTCTGCTTTGTTGACTACACCAAAGCCTTTGACAGTGTGGTTCACAACAAATTATGGAAAATTCTTAAGGAGATGTGAATACCAGACCACCTTACCTGCCTCCTGAGAAATCTGTATGCAGGTTAAGAGGCAACAGTTAAAACTGGACATGGAACAACAGACTGGTTCCAAATTGGGAAAGGAGTATGTCAAGGCTGTATATTGTCACCCTGTTTATTTAACTTATATGCAGAGTACATCATGAGAAATGCTGGTCTGGATGAAGCACAAGCTAAAATCAAGATTGCTGGGAGAAATATCAATAACCTCAGATATGCAGATAATACAACCCTTATGGCAGAAAATGAAGAGGAACTAGAGAGCCTCTTGATGAACGTGAAAGAGGAAAGTGAAAAAGCTGGCTTAAAACTCATCATACAAAAACGAAGATCATGGCATCTGGTCCCATCACTTCATGGCACATAGATGGGGAAACAGCGGAAACAGAGACTTTATTTGCTTGGGCTCCCAAATCACTGCAGACAGTGACCGCAGCCATGAAATTAAAAGACAGCTGTTCCTTGGAAGAAAAGCTATGACAAACCTTGACAGTGTCTCTGCTTTTTAAAGCAGAGACATTACTTTGCTGACAAAGGTCTGCCTAGTCAAAGCTATGGTTTTTCCAGTGGTCATGTATGGATGTGAGAGTTGGACCATAAAGAAAGCTGAGTGCAGAAGAATTGATGCTTTTGAACTGTGGTGTTGGAGAAGACTCTTGAGGGTCCCTTGGACAGCAAGAAGATCCAACCAGTCCATCCAAAAGGAAATCGGTCCTAAATATTCATTGGAAGGACATGCTAAAGCTGAAGCTCAGCATGAATACGTTGTAAAGAACTGATGCAAAGAATATGATGCAAAGAACTGACTCACTGGAGAAGACCGTGATGCTGAGAAAGATTGAAGGCAGGAGGAGAAGGGGATGACAGAGCAGGAGATGGGTGGATGGCATCACTGACCTGAAGAACATGAGTTTAAGCAAACTCTAGGAGTTGGTGAAGGACACGGAAGCTTGGCGTGCTGTAGTCCACGGGGTCACAAAGAGTCAGAGACGTCTGAGTGACTGAACTGAACTGAACGAAAATAACTACATTTTCCAGAACAAATTCAGTGAGTGACACTGTTTTTACTTTCGCAATTCTCTTAAATGTCTAATTTAATGGAAGACAGCTGGAATCTCATTAACTTTTTTATTTAATTTGCTGCAGCATGCTTGTCATGTAGCCTCTGGAAAACTCCACTTGACACGGGGGAATGAGAGTGAAAAAGGCAAATGCCTTAATGTTTGGCTTCACAGACCCTCTGAAAGTGTTTTTGAGACCCCTAGATATGGCCAGCTTTAGTGATAGGAGCGCAGACACTAAAGCTAGATTTTAGCGAGTTCAAATTCCAGCTTTGCCACTGGCCCGTTAGGCAAGACATCTAACCTGTCTGTACCTCAGTTTGCTCATATACAAAATGTACATAGGTACCTGCTTCAGTGGGTTATTATGAGGATTGAATAGTAAGGTGTAAAGTACTTAGAACATTACTAGAAGCATCAGTTTTTATTTAAATAAATAAGCCCTGTTAATAATTCTTTTCATCAAGGAATTTAATCTAGTTAAGGAGATGGTTGAAAAACCAAACAACTTCAGGATTTTGTATAAATTCCTTGATAAATATATTTATAGGAGAGGCTTCTCAACTTTGGGGCCAAGAGTCAGGACATTCCTGTTGTCTGAACCATGGAAGGTGCAGATTTCCACCAATGTTAGAATGACTTATAAATTCTTAATTCAGACAGTGTCCATCCCCATTAATGTTTGCTGTAATTTAACTTTTTTATCTTCCTTATTCGTAATGGAAAGAGTGTGAGCAGCCTAATTGGTTTGCTTCTCTGATGCCCACTTAGAGCCAGAAACTTTATCATAATTGTCAGATATGCCCACTGTGTGGGAGGGCAGGTGCTCAGAGTTCATTGCCTGGTTATGAATTAATGACAGTCAAAATGTGGGAAAACCATTTCTGTGATACACTGGGCTTCTGTGGTACATATTTGTAATCACTTGGTAACTCTGGGATATAATTGTAAGGAGGAAATTATAGATAATATTTTTATTGAAAGTTAAACCTAATCATTTTGTTTTTAAAAATGAGAGTAAAATCTCTTAATGTAACTTTTGTTATTTTCTCATTGTTTTAGGGAATTATATTGGATATTTATTATATTTTTAAACTTTAAACTTTTTATTTTGCATTGGGATATAGCCAGTTAATTAACAGTGTTGTGGTAGTTTGAGATGAACATCTAAGGGACTCAGCCAGACACAGTGTATATTTGTTTTAAATTCTATTTAAAATGACCAAGTCTGTGGATTTTATTACAATAACAAGGAGCTTTAATGTGTTGAAAAGTGTAGTATGCTTAGTGTAAATTCACAGTGTCACTCAAGGTTTGATAAACAGGTGGTAAAAAAATTAAGATGCAATTTTTAAAAAGTTAGTTGGTACCTTATAAAAATACTGCCATACAGAGTTATCGTTTGTCTCAAATGAGTCCTTTTTTCTCAAGGCATGTTTAGTTTTTAATGCTCAGGTATGGTTATTGATAATGTTAATAATGTTATTCTCATGCAGAGTTGTTTCTACTGTTTTTCACAGAATCCTCTTTCCCCCTCATTGTAGATCCGACGGAGGCGCCTTGCACGACTTGCTGGTGGACAGACCTCCCAGCCTACCACCCCTCTCACTTCTCCCCAGAGGGAGAACCCCCCCGGGCCTCCTATAGCAGCATCAGCTCCAGGCCCCTCCCAGAGCCTTGGTCTGAACGTCCACAACATGACCCCCGCTACCTCCCCCATTGGTGCATCAGGTAAGCCTCACCTTCATACCTGGGAGCTTTCTGTTACAGTTGTGACATTTCCACGCCAGGATAAAATGAACAGCAACTTTTTAAAATCCTGCAAGCAGTGGTTTAAAGATTAAGGTCATTACAGTGTGTTTTGTTAACGTCTGTTCATTTTGATGTTTTGACAGTGATGTGTTGAAGCTGACTGTTTTCTGTAACTTTCATGCTTTTTTTCCGACAAGGCCAGGTCTTTGTCTCTGATGACAAGGAGCTTAAGACTAAATTTGGTTCTGCAGATTTTATGACTTTGGTTGATACTTTTCCTTTTAAGATAAAATATTCTGCAAATGCAAGATTGAAATAATGGTCAGAATAATGCCTCTGATTATGGATTTCATTGTCTTCATTCTATATTGTCATAGAAGCTTTTCTCTAAATTTTCAGGGTATGGAAAGTTCGCCTGGGGAATTCCCTGATATTCCAATGGTTAGGACTGTGTACTCTCACTGCTGAGGGCCTGGATTCAACACCTGGTCAGGGAACTAAGATCCCATAAGCCTTGCAATATGGCCAAAAAGAAAATAAAATAGAATAAAAGTTTGAACTCTTAACTACAGAAGTATTAATATAAATGAGCCATAATAAGTTCACCTGATATGATGTCTTCTAACTGTCTCATTGATAGTTTAACTGTTGTAGAAGTTAATTTCTTTATAATTAACGAGCTCATGATTGATGTCCATGGTTGTCTTTGTTGGGAAATGTATCTTTTATGATATCTGTCTTTTTGCTAAGTGAACTTTTCTATCAAATGTAATAACTATTGACTTTATAATTATTATAATAGTTAAGATTCTAAGTAGGAAAAAGCAGGTGCTAAGAGACCTGCATTGATCATCATATCATCTAATAATGTAATATCTGATTGTCAGCTCTGCTCTTGTTTAATGCACTGTCACCTCTGAACAATCCATCTTCATGATCTAGGATAACTTGTCGATTAAAAGTTATCTGCGGAGTTTCTGTTACTAAAACTCTCATTAGGCATCATTGTAGGCCCCTCCTAAGGCAAATATAAATGCTTCTATGTAAATCTGCTGCTTATTAAATGAGAGAGGCTCAGGCCAAAACATGTTAGTAATAAACGATGCCTGTGTCTGAAATGTTTCCTGGTTACACTGCTTAGAGAAGCTGTGGTGATCTACTAGGAGAAAGGTTCAGGATTCCAATTGTGTTTTCTCCTTTTTCTGCCTTTGCCTATGGTGCCGCTGGCAGTGCTGCTTGTCTCACCATGATCAGACCCCACTTGGGATGCTGGAAAGTGTCCAGGGAAGAGCTTGTGGGATGGGGAGGGACTTAAAAACTTCGCTGCATCAGCAAAGTGTCCTGGGGACTTGGAACCCTGCCTGCTCTCAGCAGGCTCCTGCTGCTCCTTGCTACAGCAGGTCGTCTCGGCATGCCCCTTAGGCCCGCTCATGTCAGCCACCCTGTCTCCCCCTGTCCTCATGCCTCATCTCCCAGTCTCTAATCCTTATGTGGCTTGTCATATGTACCTTTCCTTCCCCGCTTCCCTAAATTCTGAAAGCCTTGTGCCCAGCCACCAGCAAAATCACGCTCTGTCAGCATCCCTTCCCCTTAGTGCTCTCACTGGATCTGACCTCTTTCTCCATGGCTTTCTCGTTTCTTCTTCTAGACCATTCCTCTACCCTGAAAACACATTGGTTTGAATCTTGTGTCACCTAACAGTATTCTCCACTTCTCTCACTTGTTGAGGCTTATATTCCAAAGCCTGCTCACCCACAGGACTCGTTATGTCCACTATTTGTCTGTCCAGCACTGTTTCTGTCTTAATTTGTGATGATTTCATTAGCTGTGTGGGATGATCCTTCCAGAACTCTGACCTCTCTGTCTCTTGAGCTCCTCCCCTTCAGCGACCTTTCCTTCCCTCTGACTCCAGCCACTCACTGCCACGGTCAGACTCTAGATTTTTCAGTCTCAGCGACTTTCTGACCACCACCTTCGGCTTTTTAGCTCACCCCTCTGTGCCCAAATCCTCAATGTTCCCTCAGGGCTACAGTCTGTTGTCCCATCACCTTTTTACTTTCCTCATGTTCCCCCTCCTCGTGTCCTTACTTCCCTCCTCAACCTGCGGAAATTTCATGGCCAGTCACTACTGTCACTCCTTCTCTGGCCTCTCTCTCGCTGTCTTCCTCCCTTAAAGTATGATCCTCGTCTTAAGTCCCAGTCCCCTCCTGTTCTTGGTCTCTTGCTGTGAAATAGGGCTAGAGAAAAACCATACTAGCAGTCTCATTTCAGAGCCATCATCACAAACTCAAGTGGACCCTTAATACTAGTGAGTAATTGTACGGTATTTCCTTGTTCACTCTCCCACAGTCTGTTTCAGTCTATTTCATACCTTCTCTAATCTGTAACACCTCTTCTCCATGTACACCCTTGGCTGGTGGCCCAGCTTCCAGTTTTGTGGAGAGAACAGACGCAGGCAGAAGGGAACCTACCTCCTTCAACTTCGATCCTGCCTCCACTACCAACCAGTATGTGCGGCCAGTTTTTGTCATAGTTGAACTGTCCCTGCCCTTGCTGCCGTCTGTACCCTGGATCCCATCTCCTCTCACTGCCCAGAGCCATTGCTACAGCAGTTCCTGTCGTCTCTTCTGCTTCATCTGGTTCTCCATCTCAAGTGGAAACCTTTTATTTTTGTTTAAACAGCCATTGTACATGCTGTTCCTTCTCGCATCATGGGAGTAAATGAAAAAGAACTCTCTTGATCTCATATCCCCTGCTGACTTCCACCCCACTTCTCTGCACCCCTTCACAACGATTTCTAGAATGAGTTGTCTCTTTAGTCTCCTCTTTCTGTCCTTGGACTTTGCTGAGTCGAATCCCATCAGGTGAGGCCTCCTGTGGTCAGCTCTGAGTCACCGTCTGGTCTGACCTGTCAGCTTCATTCCACGTGGCTTTGGTCTTCTTCTTGAAACACTCTCTCTTCAGCTTCAGAGCGTTACACTCCTGATTTTCATCCTGTCTCCATCTGTTCCTTCTTAGTTCTTTGTATGAGTCTTTTTCATTTCCCAAGCTTCTAAAGGTCAGGGTTCAAGGGCTCAATATTTAACCTCTTTTTCTCTCTATCTCTATGCTTTATTCTCTTATTAATTTTATCCAGTTTCCTGGGTTTGATTAGTATTTCTAATTTAACGAAGTTGGTACCTGTTGGTACCGAAGTTGGCCTGTTCTTTGAACTTCAGTGTGAAGTTCATCTAATACACGTCTCACAGTTAACACATTCAAAATCAAGTTCGTGATATTTCCTTACATCTTATTTTTTCTTAGAACCCTATGTCAGTAAATGATAACTCATTTTTTTTCTAGTTGCTTAAGCTTAAAATGGGCATCCCTGGTGGCTCAGATGGTAATGAATCGACCTGCAGTGGAGGAGACCTGGGTTCAGTCCCTGGCTAGGGAAGATCCCCTGGAGAAGGGAATGGCAACCCACTCCAGTATTCTTGTCTGGAGAATTCCATAGATAGAGGAGCCTGGTGGGCTATATAGTTCGTGGGCTTGCAAAGAGTTGGACATGACTGAGTGACTAACACTTCACTCTTCTTCAAGCTTAAAACATTCTCTCTTCTTTTTACCTCATATTCTAGGTTGAGAGTCAGCAAATTCTTTCTTTAAAGGGCCAGTTAGTAAATATTTTTGGCTCTGCAGGCTGTGCAGTCTCTCACAAACATTCTTCTCTACCCCCTAGCACAAAACAGCTATAGACTTTGTGTCAACTGATGAGCATTGCTGTGTTTCAATAAAACTTCATTTACAAAAATAAGTAAGTGTGGCCTGTGGACTGAGGCTTGCTGACCTCTGTCCTAGGTCCATCAGCAAAATTTAGAACCAGACTCAATTCTCACCACCTCTTCTCATCTCACCGCCTCTCCTGCTACTGCCCAGGTTCAAGGCACTTGCGTATCTCACCTGGACTACTAGAGTGGGCTCTAGACGTGTCTCTCCGTGCCTGCCCTGGCTTCACCTCAGTCTGTTGTTCATGCAGAGCCAGACTAGGTTCCACTGAAGCAAGACTACAGCACTGCAAAGCATTATTCTTTTCAGCAAGGAGGATAGTTATTGTCACAACAGTAACCAACAGACTTGGGCAACTCTGAATGGTTCATTCTTGGCAGATGCACCTCTATGCTGTTAAGTCACCATTGTGTTTCTCGTAATCATCATTATTCATAATCACAAACAGGTAGATATTATTAGCCATACTCTTGGCAGATTGGATAAACAGATTTTCAGGAAGTGAAGTGAAAGTCACTCAGTGGTGTCTGATTCTTTGCAACCCCATGGATTATATACAGTTCATGGAATTCTCCAGGACAGAATGCTGGAGTGGGTAACCTTTCCCATCTCCAGGGGATCTTCTCAACCCAGGGATCGAACCGAGGTCTCCTGCACTGCAGGTGGATTCTTTACTAGCTGAGCCACAAGGAAAGCCCAGATTTTCAGGAACTTACTTAATAGGTTTAAGTGAAACAGAAAATAAACCCCTCCTAAGACAGGTCACATCATCTTCTGTTGTCTTCTGGCCTCAATCGAAATAAAAATCAGAGTCCTTACCTCGACCTGGGGCTGCATGAGGTCCTGCCCTGAACCTGTCCTCGTCTCTCTTTGCCCTTCTTCCTCCTTCAGCTACAAATGTGCTGGCTTCCCCTCTGTTCCTGGGACATTCCAGACATGGTTCCTGTTTGTGTTTGTTTTTTGTGTGTCTGTGTGTGTTAGTTGCTCAATCCTGTCCAACTCTTTGAGACCCCATGAACTGTAACCCACCAGGTTCCTCTGTCCATGGGATTCTCCAGGCAAGAATACTAGAGTGGGTTGCCATTCCTTTCTCCAGATCTTCCCAACCCAGGGACTGAACCCAGGTCTCCAGCATTGCATGTGGATTCTTTACTGACTGAGCCACCAGGAAAACCATGGTACCTGTTGGGGGTTTTTATGTTTGCTGTTTCTTTGCCTAGAATGCTCATACCCTAAAGTCCACACGGCATTTTCCTTCTACTCTTCATATGTTTACCCAAGTGTCACTTTTTCAAAAAGGCCACCTTGTCTACACTTGATCTTAGCCAAAAGGCTGAGAAGCGATGACCACCTTGTCTAAACGTTCATCCTGTATCTGATATAGACACTTTTTCCTCGAGCTCTTGTTGCCCACAACATAGCATGTATATTACTTGTTGTTCTTCAGTGATGTTCGACTCTTGCGATCCCATGGACTGCAGCACGCCAGGTTTTTCTGTCCTTCACTGTCTCCTAGAGTTTGCTCAGATTCATGTTCATTGAGTCGGTGATGCCGTCCAACCATCTCATCCTCTGTCGTCACCTTCTCCTCCTGCCTCCAATCTCTCAGCATCCTGGTCTTTTCTAATGAGTCAGCTCTTTGCATCAGGTGGCCAAAGTATTGGAGCTTCAGCTTTAGCATCAATCCCTCCAATGTATATTCAAGATTGATTTCCTTTAGGATTGACAGGTTGGATCTCCTTGCAGTCCAAGGGACTCTCAAGAGTCTTCTTCAACACCACAGTTCAAAAGCATCAGTTTTCTGGTGCTCAGCTTTATGGTCCATCTCTCACATCCATACTTGACTACTGAAAAAACCATTGCTTTAACTAGGCGGACCTTTGTCAGCAAAGTAATGTCTCTGCTTCTTAATACGCTGTCTAGGTTTGTCATAGCTTTTCTTCCAAGGAGCAAGCGTCTTTTAATTTCATGGCTGCAATCACCATCTGTAGTAATTTTGGAGTCCTGGGAAATAGAATCCCTCACTGTTTCCAGTACTTGTAGTGTATCCTGTTTTCTCTGCTTCCTTTCCTAGTGTGAGCTCCATGGGGGCAAGGACTTGTGTGCGTTTTATTCATGAAAACAGTGTGAGTAGTTTCCATGAGGATGATGATGCCTTGTGCTTACCCTCTGTGGTCCGAGATGACAAACATAGGGCCAGTTGGTAGCTTTATTATCCACTGAGTGTGAAGGGAAGACTTCTGTTCCAGAATGAAGTGCTTCTTGGACAAATACTCGGTTGGCTGCCACCCGTGGTAAAAGGTTCTGATCCGGTAGTGACCAGGCAGTTATTCTGCAGTCTTCTTATTGCTTAACCCTTGGATTGCAAGGAGATCCAACCAGTCAATCCTAAAGGACATAAATCCTGAATATTCATTTGAAGGACTGATGCTGCAGCTCCAGTACTCTGTCCTCCTGATGCAAAGAGTCGACTCATTGGAAAAGACCCTGATGCTGGGAAAGATTGAAGGGGGCGTCAGAGGATGAGATGGTTGGAATGACTCAATGGACATGAGTTTGAGCAAACTCTAGGAGATAGTGAAGGACAGGGAAGCCTGACATGCTACAGTCCATGGGTTTTCAAAGATTCGGATGCAACTAAGCGACTGAACAACAATTTCTTAATCAGGGTGCTTTCAGTACAAGTGACAGAAGCAAGGGTTCAGAAGTTGGCTGTGAGTCCTGTGGTTGCTTCTCCCATCTGGCCCCAGCTTCTGCAGTGCCACCTACCTTTATATTAGTTTCCTGAGGCCATCATAGCAAAGTATCCAAAATTTGATGACTTAAAACAATAGAAATTGTCCTCTCACAGTTCTGGAGATTAGAAGTCTGATGTCAAGGTGTCAGCAGGGCTGTGCTCCCTCTGAAGGTTGGAAGGAAGAATCCTTGCCTCTTCTCACTTCAGTTGGTTGCTGGCACTCCTTGTTTTTCTTGGCTTGTGGCAGCATCACTCCAGCCTCTACTTCAGGCTTCTTGTGCCCATGCCTCTGTGTGGCTGTGTTCAAGGTTCCCTCCTGTTTTGGGGTGAAGGGACTGCACTACATGACTTGTAGTAGCTTCCCAGGTGGTACTAGTGGTAAAGAACCTGCCTGCCATTGCAGGAGACATAAGAGACTTGGGTTCCACCTATGGTCAGAAAGATCCCCTGGAGAAAGGAGGGAATGGCAACCCACTCCAGTATTCTTGCCTGGAGAATCCCACGGACAGAGGAGCCTGGCAGGCTGCAGTCCATGGGGTTGCAAAGAGTTAGACACGATTGAAGCAACCTAGCACACAATATAATGTTGCTTCTGCCTGTCTTAAAGCTTTATAAACATGGTGAATGTTTTTCTCACACATGATAGCTGTTTTTTTGGTCATCATCATTGATAATGTTGCATTTACATTTGAGCTTATCCAGTGTTTACTTAGGGCTGTTGCAGGTCAAACACAGTGCTTGGTTATGGAAGCACAGAGATGGAGAGAGACTCATTTTCTTTCCTGGAAGCGCTTACAGTACAGCAGTGGCGAAAATGTTCTTTAGTTTCCTTTTAAAAATCTGTGCTTGTTAAATTCCTGGGACGAGAGACTGGTTTTCTTGGTTCCTTCCCCCATCTTGAGATCGTTCTATGATTACCTAGTCTTCAGAAATTCTTAACCCTCTGGGATGGCTTTTCTTTTATAGTCTTGTTTTGGAATTATGCTTATCTCCCCTCTGTTCCCTCTGTTGTTTACCCGTCGGACATCTTGAACATGTCCAATAAAGCCTCACCCTCCCTGGCTGTCATGACCTCTCCCAAGCTGTGGTCATTCTTGCTCAAGAGTTCCCCTGTGAATCCTTTATCAAACAAGTTCCATCTTGACAGAATGATTAGGTCTGGTGGAGCAAGTTCTCTCGTTGCCTTTTTTGTCCCTAGTCCTGTGTTTCTTAGCTGTTGTCATTCCATTGCCCTTTGGCAAACTGGGGATAGCCTTCTCAAAAAATACTTTTAAATGCATGTATCATTAAAACATGAAGGTATACGAAGGAGACCAATTATATTCAAATATTGTTATGAGAATAGTTTTAAAAATTATGATACCCATACTTTATGTGTTCCTCAATGAAGGACTTCAAATAAAATATCTGGAAGCTAGTCCGAGAGCTACTGTCATTTTGACCCCCTCGGTTGTGTCTGCCTGAGTGTGTGGTCAAGATCTTCTGCTCTGGAAGCAGAAATGAGCAGCCAGGGCCTGTTAGGAACAACCAAGAAGCCGTTTGGCTGGTCTCCCGGCTGGTTCCGAGGACTGGGTTAGAGACAGAGTCTCTTTTCTCTAACTGCTAGTCTTTAATATGCTTAGTAATAACCTACATTCTTTTTTAGCATGATTCTTGCAAATGGCCTTTGTCATGCTTCCACTTGTGCATATGAACACGTGTTTAATGCTTTCTACCTGCAGGCACTGTCTTAGGAGCCAGGGCTGCAGAGATGGGCAAGTCTCAGTTAATGCATGCTGAAGGGCTCACTGTCTAGTGGGAGGAGGTGGGCTTGTGAAGGGTCCTCCACGACAGGGAGGCCCACAGTCGCTCTCTTAGGCTCATGACTGTGGTGTTTGATTTGTAATTATGATTATTAGGTAATTTTGGGTTGAAAAACGCAAATGAACTTTTTGGCCAACCCAATATGATATATTTTATGTATATTTTTAGTTGTTCCATTTTTTTAAATAAAATTACTTTTTAGATTTATTGAAAAGTTGCACACACACTGAGAGTCCCCTTATGTCCTTCACCCATTTTCCCCTAATGTTAATATCTGGTACATTTATCAAAACTAACATTATCCTTAGTATTTTATTATCAACTAAACATAAGTGTCCTTAGTCTCATTTAGTCTGTGACAGTTTTTCAGCCTTTTTGTGTTTTTCATGATTTTAGCAGTGGTGAAGAGTACTCTGTAGAATTTCCTTACTTTGGCTTTATCTTGGTGTTTTCCTCATGATTAGACTGGGATTTGGGTATAGGAGGAAGACTGTCGTAAAGGTGAAGTTTCTCATCAGGCATCTCTGGTGATGTTGATCTTCATTCACCTCCCCGTTAAACTGGGGTTCACAAGGTCTCTCCACTCCTTTTCCAAACTCGTTTCTTTGGAATTGAATTCCTAAGTTCAGCCCAATTCCTAAGTTTTACATCCTGGAGGGGCAAGTATGTACATATATTTTAAATTCTTCTATAAGAGACATTTGTCCAGTTATTTATTTAATCCTTATTTACATCAGCATGCTCAGCATGCTGAGTTGATTCAGTTGTGTCCAACTCTTTGCAGTCCCATGGACTGTAGCGCTCCAGGCTCCTCTGTCCATGAGATTTCCCAGGTAAGAATACTGGAGCGGGCTGCCAGGCCCTCCTCCAAGGGATCTTCCTGATCCAGGGATCAAACCCACATCTTTTGTCTCCTGTGTTGGCAGGTGGGTTCCTTACCATTTGCATTACCTGAGAAGCCCACATCAGCATGAACTCATGTATATTTATTTTATTCTTTTGAGCTGTAATTCATATTGCTATATCATTTATTTCTGCAATTTTTAAAAATGCAAGTTGTTCCAGTTTTGGCCATTGGGAACTCTTTCATGTTGACTTCTTTGCTGACATGCTTATCCTTTTAGGTTTTTGAGTACTGTCTTTCTGGCATTTGTAAAATGCTCCAGGCTCATCTTATATTTTCTCTGCCCCAGCCATAGAATCAGCCATTTCTTCTCAGAGCAGTCATGGTCTTTTGATTCCAGATGTATGATTCTCTGCATGATTAGTTCTATGGAATATTCAGAACAAATTATAAATGTCATATTTAGAACCAGTCAAAAATATCATATTTAGAACCAGTCATAAATATGAATATCAAAGCAATTTTCCAATTTGAGTTGTTGGTTTTCTTGTCCCAAGATTTTCGATATTACTGTTTTACTTCACAGGTTTGAAATTCCATTTCATTTGTGTTTATTCACGAGAACAAACTTGTTTCACCAGAAAATTAGCTGATGATCAGATATGTCATTCTGCTTTATGTAATAGAATATGTTCATTTTAATTCATGTTGGGGGTGATGTTCATATTGGCCAATTAAGATAGAACTATACTTTGTATGTTTCATGAATGTTAACCACTTAGCTAAGTTCATTGTCAAGGTCTATGTAAAATGCTTTAGAATTTTGATTAGCAGTGGAATGAATGATTCCTTTTATAACATTAATGTCTTTTCAAGTTTTCTTTTTTAATTTTAGAAGGTATACAACATATATAGCTTTGGTTTAAAGTGGCTGTGATTGAAGAACTGTTCAGCAGTGTGGGGTAAAGCAAATTGCAGCATTTTCTGTGGAGTGAGAAGTCCTGAGTTTTAATCTTTGTTCTATTTCTGACTTGCTGAAGTTCCTAAGGGAAGTCTTAGACTTAGTGGATCTCAGTATTCTTATCTGTAAAAGAGGATTGGGCAAAAGCTTTAAAGTCACCTCACCCCGCTTCCCTTCCTTTTTAACAGCTCGATTGAGGATTTAAGGCTCATTTTGGTGACCCAGTGCTTTCTTTTTCAATTAAAAAAAATTTTTTTTATTGGAGGATAATTTTTCTCCGATAATTGTGTTGGTTTCTGCTGTACTACAACGGGAGTCAGTCCTGGGTATCTATGTATACCCCCTCCCCCTTGAACCTTCCTCCCAGCCTTCGCCCTCCTCCCCAGCCCTCCCGGTTACTGCAGAGTGCTGGGCTGGGCTCCCTGTGCTGTGCAGCAGCTTCTCGCTAGCTGCCTGTTTTACACACGGTAGCGTATGTGTCCTCGCTGCTCTCAGTTCGTCCCACCGTCTCCTTTCCCTGCTGTGTCCGCAAGTCTGTTCTCTGCATCTCTATGCCTGCCCTGCAAACAGGTTCATCAGTACCATTTTTCTAGATTCCATACATATGCATTAATATACTGTATTTGTGTTTCTCTTTCTGACTTACATCACTCTGTATAACAGCCTCTAGGTTCATGTGCTTCAGTTCAGCTGACTCACATTTGTTCCTTTTCATGGCTGAGTGTGCTTCTTTTTATACTAGGGTTGAGCAAGCTTGTGCATTTGTGTGTGTGTGTCTAAAATCCTGGAACAGATCTAGTGTTATAGCTTGAAAGTAGTTAATCTGGTCTAGTGTGTACCTGAAAGGGAACGTCACTCAGGAAATGCTACAATATTCGTAGGAAACACTTACAGAGATAAAATCCTTATTATTTACTTTTTTGTAGAAACAAATTCATAGTTTACTTTTAACAAGTTCTCATTATTCACAAAAATTGGGAAAGCTGCCATCTTCAAAGGCTGTAGTTCATATTTTATTAAGTATACGTGGTTTCCTCCATTCTGTTATGTACACTTTTACTTTTTAAAGATTTGTTTTTTAGTTGCCATGTAGAAATTTTACTCATCTTCTAAGAAAGAATCAGAGGAGTTTATGTCTGTATTTTAGTTCTTTAGTGTCTGGCTTTATGGAGATGAAGACTGTGGGGAAAAAAAAATTTGCATTCCTTGAAATGGGCTCCCTGACAGCCATCCCTCAAGTTAGAAGGGGAAAAGAGTGAAGATAACAAAAGACTTGTATGATTAGAAGATAAAGTAGTATTTTGTGCTATTGTTTTGATTTTAGTTATAGTATTTGATTTATATTGCTTCTAAATGAAGTCAGAGACCTTCCTTTTTAATTTTTATTTATTTATTTATTTGATTTTGGTTGCACTGAGTCTTTGTTGCTGTCTAAGGGCTTTCTCTAACTGTGGGGAGCAGGAGCTCCCTCTTTGCTGGGATGTTCGGGCTTCTCATTGCATTGGCTTCTCTTGCTGTGGAGAACAGGTTACAGGGCCTTCGGGTTTCAGTAGTTGCAGCACACGGGCTTAGGTGCCCCACAGCATGTGCAGTCTTCCAGGATCAGAGATCGAAACCACATCCCCTCTGTTGACAGGTAAATTCTTAACCACTCGACCACCAGAGAAGTCTGAGACATTCAGTTTTTTAAGTTTTAAGACAGCAGTGGGGTCCCTCCTAGATTCTAGATGGTATGTAGAGATTGGGGAGCATTAGCAAACATAAATTCTGGGGCAGATTTGCCCTGTTTGACACTTACGAATGTCATGTGAAAGGTTCAGGGAAAAAAATCAGATGATATTCTTGTCTTATAAAAATAGTGCAAATAGATTGTATTATGCCATATGGTATACTCTGACACTCTATATGAGTATAGGATTATTATACTCATAGTATATCATAGTACTCATAGTACACTGGATTACAAGTACAGTGTTTTAAACAACTCACTGTAATTATTAGTTTAATTTTAGAACTGATTTTTATAAAGGAGATTTAAAGGCTTCTAAATTGATATCCCATAAAAATTGTTGAACTTTATTATTTTATTAAAAAGTTGTCAGGTAAAATGATACTCTCTTAAGGACATTGTTGATGCTCTGTTATTTGCTCCTTCAATAAAGATCTGTTGGGAATTTATTTTGGATTGTTGTTGTTCAGTCACTCAGTCATGTCTGACTCTTTGCCACCCCATGGACTGTAGCATGCCAGGCTTGACTATCCTTCCCTGTCTCCCAGAGTTTGCTCAGACTCATGTCCATTGAATTGGTGATGCTTATACTTGAATTAATTATTTAAAGTTTTACAATATTCTCTAAGCTTATTTCAGAATTCTCTCTACATCAGATGATTTTGATGTTTTACTGAAATCTATTTATGAATAGTTAGTTCTAGAAGGTCTTGTAGGTCTTCATAGAACTGTTCAACTTCAGCTTCTTCAGCATTACTGGTTGGGGCATATATTTCTTTATGAAAGTGAAAGAGGCAAGTGAAAAAGTTGGCTTAAATCTCAACTTTCAGAAAACTTAAGATCATGGCTTCTGGTCCCATCACTTCATGGCAAATAGATGGGGAAACAGTGGAAATAGTGGCTGACTTTATTTTTCTGGGCTCCAAAATCACTGCAGATGGTGATTGCAGCCATGAAATTAAAAGACACCTACTCCTTGGAAGGAAAGCTATGACCGACCTAGACAGCATATTAAAAAGCAGAGACATTACTTTGTCAACAAAGGTCCGTCTAGTCAAGGCTATGGTTTTTCCAGTGGTCATGTATGAATGTGAGAGTTGGACTATAATGAAAGCTGAGCACCGAAGAATTGATGCTTTTGAACTGTGGTGTTGGAGAAGACTCTTGAGAGTCCCTTGGACTGCAAGGAGATCCAACCAGTCCATCCTAAAGGAGATCAGTCCTGGGTGTTCATTGGAGGGAGTGATGTTGGAAGCTGAAACTCCAATACTTTGGCCACCTGATGCAGAGAGCTGACTCATTTGAAAAGACCTTGATGCTGGGAAAGATTGAGGGCAGGAGAAGAAGGTGATGACAGAGGATGAGATGGTTGGATAGCATCACCGACTCAATGGACATGGGTTTGGGTGGACTCCAGGAGTTGGTGATGGCCAGGGAGGCCTGGCGTGCTACAGTTCATGGGGTCGCAAAGAGTCGGACATGACTGAGCCACTGAACTGAACTTATGAATAATAAAGATTTAGTTTCTCTTTCCCTTCTGAGTCCAGAAAAAGTTTTAATAAATAGGTACATGTTAAAACCCTGCTATCAGGAGTGGGTAAAGTCTTCAAAGAAGAGAGATATGAAAGAGTGGTAAGTGGATTTTCTTGGGATGCTGGAAGGGTTAACATTTTAATCCACTTGATAGTTGTTTCAGCTACAAGTGATAACTCAAGTTGTTTTGTTTTTTAAAACATGAGCCATTTTCCTTTCAGTAATATAGTATGCATTGCCTGCAAATGCCTGGGTGAGCTTTTTTTTTGTAGAAAGATTAAACTCATGGAGTTAAAGTAAATTTTGCAATTCTATGAACAACCTGGTTTTGAAGATTTTGATAGGAACACCATGGCCCTGTGTGCCTGGCTGTGGTTCACTGCACTCTAGGCTCTGTGAGGTCAGGGATGGCAGGATGTTTGTTTTTCCCAAGCTATTGCAAGATAAGATGTTCAGTCAATAAATGGGTTGATCTGTATTTAAGGAAATGGCTTAGATGGGTCTATTTGTACATTTTCAATATCTTATTATGAAAATTTGAAGCACCCAGCAAAGTAGAAGGAACTTGGCACTGAATGCTTATATAGTAAGTGCCCTACACACAACCCTTCAAGTTGGGAACTTGCAAAGAGCCAAACATGAGTTTGCATGTTCAGTCACATAAGTTGGTTAACATGTCTGGTGTACATTGTCACGGGTGTGCATCCTCCACAAATGGTTGTGCTTTTGTGTATTTTACTGTACAGTACGGTGTAGAGTACAGCAGTACTGTATCTATTTAAGCTCAGGATGTCTGGAAACAAGCATAAAAGCATCAGTGATGTAGCTGGTACTAGTGTACTTTTCAAGGTACTATTAAGATTAAAAATGTTTTATTTCTTGTGTTTTTTATGTATTCTTTGTGTGAAAACTATTACAAATCTATTACAGTACAGTACTATATGGCTCGTTATGTTAGGCTAACTTTGTTGTACTTAAAAACAAACTGGGCTTAATGAGTGCACTCTGGGAACAGAGCGTGTTCATATGTAGGGGACTTACTGTATACCTATCGCCTAGATTCTACCATTATCATTTTACTCTGCTTGCTTTATCACTCATCTCTCCATCTATCTGTCTTCCTATCCATTCAGTAACGTATCTTATTTTTGGTCCATTTCAAGGATATTTCTGGACTGTCATGAAAACTCATTTGTACTCAGGGCCCATCGTATGAATTAATGAAAGAGAAGGTGATGAGGAGTCAGTTTTAGGTATCAGATGTAGCTGTTGTTACTGACCTCATATGATACTTATTGATTAACTGGTTTCCACTGATGTTGCTATGACTTTAATGTCACTTCGGTCTTCAGTACAGTCTTGATAGAAATTCCTTAGCGGACAGCTTTCATGATGGTATGAATGCCGATTGTGTGTGTTTACTATTGCCGTTAGAAGCAGCTTTAATGTTATCTCACGTGAGACTTCCTCTTTTATGTCTCTTTTGGTTAGGAGTAGCGCATCGAAGCCAGAGCAGTGAGGGAGTCAGTTCTCTCAGCAGCTCGCCCTCCAATAGCCTTGAAACGCAGTCCCAGTCTCTCTCACGTTCCCAGAGCATGGATATCGATGGAGTCTCTTGTGAGAAAAGGTAAAGTAAGCCAGTTTTCCAATAAGTTGCTTTACTGATAGAAAGGGAAAGGTCCATTCACTTTCGTGTTTAGTCCAGTAGTCTCAAATGCCAGCCCAGAGGTCCATGCCAGCCCTTAGCTTGATTAGTGCTCAGTTTATTAAACTGAAGGGTCTTTGTATTATTCTGAAGTGATCTTTATACCTTTTTTAAGTTTGGGTGCTAAAATGTCTTTTATGAAATATTGGTACAGGTGGTTAAAAAAAATTTTTTTTAATGTCTTTATTTTGTAAGTACAAAGTTGGCAAACATAGATCAGCCCTTAAAAATTTCTTCAAAGATTTACTACTTGGTAAAATTTTTTTTTTTAACTTGGTAAAAAAAGATTTTTTAACAGTTTGAAAGGATGTAGGCAGGTAAGCAAATGTTCTAGGAGCTCCATGAGGATCAGGGTGCCCTGGAGTAGAGCCATCCTGTGTTGCACAGGTGTGCAGGTATGCTGTGAGTAGATGACAGAGTGGCTGAGGGGTTGATTCCTTTACTCCTTGGACAGCCAGACCCCCACGACGTGGCTCCTCTGCCCTCACGCAGCCCCCTCTGTTTCTGTTAGTGGGCCAGGCAGATAACATTTTCTAGGTGTGTTAGAATACTGGGGTGTTGTGCACTTTAGGTTGGGATGAGGAGCCAGATCAGAGATCACCCTACTTTAGGCAAGAATTCAGAAAGGACTACACTGCCAGGAAAAAGATCAAGTAGAAAAAAATCAACCACATAGGGGAAAAACAATTGTGTTCTTACTACCTTTGCTCTGAGTGGATGAATTTTTTAAAACTCAAGTCAACTCTGTAATTTCATGGCCAGTGGGTAATTTTCATGTGGGTTTAGCACCTAAATTTACACTTAACTGTTGTAGTCTGAAAAACCTCAGGCTAAGAACTGTCATATACAGTGGACCTTTTCATGTCTTTAAGCATCTAGCAGAAACAAACAAATTATCCAAGTGTTCAGAGAATTTCCTTAGAAAAATTTCTAAGAAATATGAACTCATGGTCAAAAATTAAAGCACACTCAGCGACTCTCTCTCTTGAGTCTGCCCGTGTGTCTCTCCACACGTAGTCCTTCTGTTCCTAATAAACACTTTACTTATTTCACTTTAAAGACAAAAAAAAAAAAGCATACTAGAAAAAAGCCACCACATGTAAGAGTCTATAGAATCAGTAACAATAGAATTATTAACCTAGACTCATTGGGGTTTTGGAATTGTCAAATAGAGAACGTAAAATTTGTATTAACTAAATTTTAAAAAGTACTGAAAATGTGAATAAGAGGCAAGCACCTATAAAAACAACCAAGCGCATTTGAAAAAGAACTGAATATAATTTCTAAAATGAAAAGATAGTAATACACAGTGGGTTAAGATACGTAAAGAGAAAATTAACAAATGCAATGATAGAGCCGAAGAACTTACTTCAAGTGTACCACAAAGAGAAAGAGAGATGAAAAATATGAAGGATGTTTAGAAATACAGAGGACAAGAGGACACAAATTTAATATATAGCTAATAGAAGTATCAAAAGGAGAGGGCAGGCACACTGGGAGATTTCTCACCTCTCTCCTTGTTCCATTGTTTCTTCCTCTGCTGATTTGAAAGCCATTATCAAAATGATAAATGGCTGAGAGTTGATAAATATATGAACCTTCAGGTTCAGGAAGCCCTATAACTTGTGAGCAAGGTAAAGAAAAGGAAATTTGTATCTAGACATTTTATAGTTAACTTTCAAAAAACCAAAGACAAAGACGTTTAAAGCAGCCAAGAGAAACGAGAGATTATCTACGAAAGGACGATAGTTAGATATCTCAGTGATGGAGGGCAGAGGACTATGGAATCAGTGTTAAGTGCTGAGAGAAAGTAACTGTCAGCTGGGAACTGTGTGTATTTGGGGAACTGTCTTTTAAGAGGAGGGGAGAAATAAAGATACTTATAGATATAAAAAACAAATGTGAACAACTGATGATCTGCCACAAGAAGACCCCAAATTTTAACAGATGCATTTAAGAAGGAAAATATATATGGCTGATTCACTTTGCCGTACAGTAGAAACTAACACAACATTGTAAAGCAGCTATACTCTAATAAAAATTAATTTTTTAAAATGCTACAAGGATATATTGTACAGCACAGGGAATACAGCAAATACTCTATAATAACTCTAAATGTGGTATAACCTTTAAAACTTGGAAATCACAACATGGTACACCTGTAATTTACATAATACTGTGTACCAACTATACTTCAAGAAAAAAAAATATTTTTTTCTCCAAAAAAAAAAAAGGAAAATGAACTCAAGACTAATTGTCTGAGATGCAGGGAGGAAAGATGAGTTAAGAAAAATAATAAATATGTGCTAAATCTGAACACTGATGGTTTAAGACAGTAATAACAGTGTATGAAATAATGGAGAGAGAAGTAAATAATCTGATCTTAACACACTAGCAACAGAATAGCAATAGCAGATAAAGCTGGAAGGGGAGTGATTGTCTACTTGGGAGAGGGGTAAAGATAGTGGCAAGCTCTTAGACTTTGAGTTAAGAATACTTCATAAAATTTCGAGAATAACCACTGAAGGAATAGAAAGAGTGTATTTTCTAACCAGTAAAGGGAAAATATGAAACAAGGTTGGGGAGGGGAGGGAATTTAAGTCAATTCAAAGAAAAGGAAGAAAGAAACACAAATTTTTAAAAGAGGCAAACAGCACAAAATAAGATGGTTATAAAAGAAATGAAAATGTCAATAGTCACCGTAAGTCACAATGAAAAGTCATAGACTGGATTAAAAACAAAATATAACCCAAGTTTCTTTTTGTTTACTGAAGGTAACACTGAAACACTAGTGTTACCTGAAACACTAGGTTAGAGAAAGCATGAAACTGAAAGAAAGGGAAAAATATACTAGGCAAATACTAAGCAAAATAGGGATAAGTGTATTAATAAATTAAACTTTAAGTTACAAAATATTACTAGAAGTAAGCACTGTGTAATGATAAATGTTTAGTTTACCAGCAGGATATAACAGTTTTCAAAATATTTATATATACTTAGTAATATAGTAACATATAATAAAGCAAATCTTGATAGAACTAGAGGAAATTGACACATACCTAATATAATGGGAGATTTTTAACATATCTCTTTCAGCCATCAATAGAGTAAAGAGAATGAACAGCAGTAAGCATATGGACAAATTAAATAACACAGCTAACAAGCTTGATCTAATGAAGGATACCGAGCTTTGCAGTCTACAATTAGAGAATACACTTTTTTTTTCTGATACTCATCAACCAGAAGGGTTCAGGAGTCAGAATCATACTGATAATGTTTTCTGACGTTAGGTTAGATAATTCATGTAGGGTTAAAAAAAATCATAAATCTGAAAATTTAAGAAAAAAACAGCATGCTTCTAAATACAGGTCAAAGAAGAAATCAGATGGAAATCTGAACTGAACGATAACAAATATTATATACCGTCATTTGTGTGTCACAGTTAATGGGGTCCTTGGAAGAGACTATAAAGCTATATATATATATATAAGTTAAGTCGCTCAGTCGTGTCCGACTCTTTGCGACCCCCTGAACTGTAGCCTACCAGGCTTCTCCGTCCATGGGATTCTCCAGGCAAGAATACTGGAGTGGGTTGCCATTTCCTTCTCCAGGGGATCTTCCCTACCCAGGGATCGAACCCAGGTCTCCTGCATTGTAGGCAGGCACTTTAACCTCTGAGCTACCAGGGAAGGTTCATATATATATATATATATATACTAAAAAAGAAAAAGAACATAAGTAAATAGTTGGAATTAAACCCCATTTCTTGGAATATGTTTTCCCCTGAATATGTGCGTGGCTTGCTGCTGCTGCTGCTAAGTCACTTCAGTCGTGTCCGACTCTGTGCGACCCCATAGACGGCAGCCCACCAGGCTTCCTCGTCCCTGGGATTCTCCAGGCAAGAACACTGGAGTTGGTTGCCATTTCCTTCTCCAATGCATGAAAGTGAAAAGTGAAAGTGAAGGCGCTCAGTCGTGTCCGACTCTTAGTGACCCCATGGACTGCAGCCTATCAGGCTCCTCTGTCCATGGGATTTTCCAGGCAAGAGTACTGGGGTGGGGTGCCATTGCCTTTTCCGGTGCATGGCTTGCCTCCTTCCTATTTTTGCCTAGGTAGTATTTCAGCGAGGTGACCTCATTTAAATGGGAGAGCCTGCCTTCTCAATTACCTTTTCCTTGCTCTTTTTCCTTTAATTTTTATATAGCATTTATATATACTCTATGCTTTGCTTATTATATTTATTATCTTTCTCCCTTTAATTGGAACGGAAGTTCCATGGCACAGGAAATTTTTTTGGTCTCTCGTCTGTTGGCATCTCAAATACCTAGAACAGTGCCTGCCTAGGCTGGGCACTCAGTAATGCTTGTTACTGAAAAAGAGAACTCTGTGAGAATGTAAATATGCAGGATGCAGATCAATTTGAAAATCTGGATAAAATCAGACTCCTCAAAGGTCACAATTCTCCCAGAATTGACTTAGAAAGAGAGAGAGAATCTGAATAATAATAAAAAAAGTTAAATCGAATCGGTATTTTACAGTTTTTCCGAAGAAAGCATCTTGCTCATATGATCTTATGGGTACTCCCACCATCCCAACTTTGCACACATTTTTCAGATAATCTTTAAACTTCCCAAGTCCATTTATGAGGCTCATATGACCTTCATATACAAAACCAGACAATACTAATATCAAAGAAGAAAATTAATTACATGGTAATCAATAAAATTGGTAAAAATTGTATGGTTATGAACATATATGCAAAAATCTGAAGATATTGGCAAATCAGATAGTGCATCACTTAGAAAGCAGGCAAAACATCTCTGGGTCTTGTCTGGGTGCCAGGATGGTGGTTACTGTGGGTTAGCATGGTTGTTATTGAAAGGGTCCTGGGGGGGGCCTTTGGGGTGCTGGAAATGTTCTGTTGCTTGATCTGGGTGCTGATTACATTAGTATGTTTCCTTAGTGAAACTTTATTCAGCCAAACACATACCATCTGTGCACATTTCTGTATAGATAATTCCATTAAAAGATTAGTTAAAAAAAATAATATAGCATGACTTCCCTGGTGACTCAGACGGTAAAGCGTCTGTCTACAATGCGGGAGACCTGGGTTCGATCCCTGGGTTGGGAAGTTCCCTGGAGAAGGAAATGGCAACCCACTCCAGTACTCTTGCCTAGAAAATCCCATGGACAGAGGAGCCTGGTGTCCATGGGGTTGCAAAGAATCGAACACAACTGAGCGACTTCACTTTCACTTTCATGACCAACTTGGGTTTATCTTAGGAATGTAAGGGTGTTTTAACATGAGAAAGTCTATAACTATTATCCACCCCATTGTATATTAAATAGAAAAGCTCAACATCGATTCAAGATAAAAATCCTAGCAAACAGGAGACAGAAAGATGCATCCTTAAACTGTAGGGCACAGACAGAGTTCACCAAGTACGCCATGTGCTCCCCTGAATGCCCAGTCTCCTTTGCAGTTAGATTGGGGCTGAGTAACTAGGTCTGTCCCGTAGACTTGAAGTGACATGCGTCACATTTGGGTGAAGGCAGTTGAGCCGATGTTCCTCCTCCATCCCTCTCTTTTCTTGCTCCAGTGACCTTGGAGGCTGTGTATTGCAGATGGCATAGATTAAAGATGGAGTAAGGATGCTTCACTCTCATCAGACTTTGCGTAAGCAAGAAATAAACCCTTATAGTGTTAAGCCTCTAAGATTGCAGAGTGTATGTGTTATTACACTGTAGCCTCTTATTCTGACTACCATAAAGGACATCTGCTGAAATACTACAACAACTCTCGTACTCAGTGGTGAGAAATTAGAAACATTCTCTTTAAAGTCAGAAATAAGAGCACAGAAGACTGCTATTTCTGCTTCTATTCAACATGGGACCCTACCCAATGCAGTAACTGAAGTTAGGATTGGAGTGCAAGAAATGAAAGTTACTATTTGGAGATAAAATGATTATCAACCTAGGAAGTCCACTACATAAGTAAACAAACAGCTTATGAGAAGTTTATATCTAAAATTAGTTAACATTACTGTGCACAAGCAACAAAAAATAAGAAATCTTAGTTTTTAAAAAGGTACCAGTCAAGTCACAATTTTATTTTAAAATATATGGTGCCTAGAGATAAATTTAGCAAAAGAAGTGAAAGATATGGAGAAAATTAGAAAAGTTTATTGAAAGAAAACCTTAGTTATTTGGAGAGACATCCCTTGTCCAAGGATAGATCCATAGCATAAAGATGTCATTTCTACCCCGTTTGATCTTTAGAGTCAGTAAAGCTCTAGTCAAAACCCCAACAGTATTTTAAAGGAACCTGTTGAGATGATCATTAAGTATGTGTAGAAGAGCACAGGACCAAGAATGGCCAGGACTCTTTTGAGGTAGAAGAGCAAGGTGGAGGCATTGACCTAGCAGACACCAAGGCTTATTAGTGAAGGTGTAGTGAGTATGGCTTAGGGACAGACAGATTGTCTAATGGGGTGGAAATTAGTATCCAGAAAGAGACCTGCACACAGCTGGAGTCAGTATGACAACTGGACATATGACATAAGTGGTTTCATATTACTGTAAAAAGAACGGTCCTTTCAATAAATGATGCTAGGACAGTTATTTAATGTGAGAAAAAAAAATATATGTACTTAACTAGATTTTGCAATCAGGCTCTGCTTGATTGTGTATCATTTAAAAGTAATATGTATAGAAAATTTTCTCTAATTTTTGTTTTTGAAAGTGAGCCTAAGGAAATGACCACTTGGGAAAAATATTTTCAGTAAGTATGATAGATGGAATGTTTATATCCTAGTATATGAAGAGCTCTTAATAATTATTGAGAAAAAAGATGAATCTTTATTATTTAACTTTCCTGACTGATCTTGATTGATATTTTAGAACTTTTCCTCAGGGGATTCCCTGGCGGTCCAGTGGTAGGGCTCGGTGCTTTCACTGCTGAGAGCCTGGGTTTGATCCCTGGTTGGGGAAATAGGATCCTGCAAGCCTTGCGGTGCAGCAAAAATAAAAAACAAAAACGATAACTTCCTCAGCCAGCAGCTGTGATATTGGGGTGGGTTTATCAAAGGTAAAAGACTGATTTGTCTTTTATACTTAAAGCATGTCCCAGGTGGATGTGGATTCAGGAATCGAAAATATGGAGGTTGATGAAAATGACCGAAGAGAAAAAAGGAGCCTGAGCGATAAGGTTGGTAAGAGATGAAGCCCTTGCTTCTGTTTTTAGGTACGGTTAATGCCATTCCAGGTGGCACAGGGGTAGAGAATCCACCTGCCAATACAGGAGACGCAAGAGATGTGGGTTCGATCCCTGGGTTGGAAATATCCCCTGGAGCAGGAAATGGCAACCTGCTCCACTCTAGTATGCTTGCCTGGAAAATTTCATGGACAGAGGATCCTGGCAGGCTACAGACCATGGGGTCCCAAAGAGTTGGACATGATCCAGTGACTAAGCACGCACTCACATGCACAGTATAAATAAGCACTGCTTCATGTCTTGTATCTGTGAAAGTCTGTTAGAGAGGGCCATGCCAAACCAGCAGATCCTATTTAGGTGATTGTTTTTTTTTTTCTTCTTTTGAAGAAATATGGGTAGCCTTGATCACCCTTATTAGTGGAAGTATAGCTTAGTCCTTTCACCTGATAAAAATCCTTCAGTTATCTTTATTTAAGGTGCATTTTTTATCAGTAAATGATAGCAATGAATTTAGAGCTTCTTTGAATTTTTTCTGTTGATTTTTAATTGCTTAAGTGAGTAAGTCATTCTGAGGAAGATGATCAGGAATTAAAGCAAAAATGAGTGGAAACAGGAGGTTTTTTGTTACCTTCTGAACTTGAGTTCCCCATATTTAAAAGAAGATATTTTTGGTTCTTGTGTGTGTGTCATGGTATAGTACTGGCATAGATAATTGCAGCCCTTTCTGTTGAGTAAGTTCTTAGTGTTCAGCAGCTGTATTAGAAGTTGGACTATAGCCTCTTAGTGATGCAGTGCTTTATTTTGTGGTGTTTGAATCTTACAAAGTTCTTTATAGATGTTATTTCTATCTATGGTGGAAAATAGTGAGAAACATTAAAATCTGGAAAAATTTCTAGAGAAAAATCGGTTATATACCTAAAATGTCAACCTGGTCTTTTAGCATTCAGAAAAGGAAATACATGGGACTAATGGGAATAATAAATGGGAAATAAATGATGCATCCTTCATCACATGTCTTCCTTGGTGATTCCTGATACCAGTCCTGCTGTTTTGTATTCCCTGCCATATGATGTGTTATAAGCTCATGAGACCAACAGGTTATAACTTTGAAGTCATAGTAACAAGTTTATATTTCCTTTAATCAGTAGGTGTATAGTTGTCTGTATTTCTAAAATATCCTTATTTGTGAATGAATTAAATCAGAATTAGGTATTTCTGTTAAAGTCTAACTCACACCTCCTGCTGCTTGAAATTAACCCCCAAATCTTCTTCCCCACAAGGAGCCTTCATCAGGTTCTGAAGTGTCTGAAGAGCAGGCCTTACAGCTGGTCTGTAAGATTTTCCGTGTCTCCTGGAAGGACCGGGACAGGGATGTGATCTTCCTTTCTTCTCTTTCTGCACAGTTTAAGCAGAACCCAAAAGAAGGTAGGAATCGGGCTCAACTGTCTCATTTCAGAGCCCTCCGTAGAAAAACCGAACGTGAACTCTTTTGTCTTTCTCTGCTGTCGACATACCTTGTCTTGCTCTGCAGTTGTATTTCTGATTACAGGGATACATCTTGATGAAGACTGCTGTTTGTCTACTTTCCACTTACTGACAAATTGTTTTAAAATGATTTCTCCAAAGGAAAACTGTGTATCAGTTAATAGTCTCCATTGTCTCAGGGCTGAAGTTTTTTCCTTTGCAATAAGAAGGTGCTTAGAGAGAGCATTAGGGCCTCTTATATTCCGGGCAGGAGCATGCGGGGTGGTCTGCAGGGATCCTGAGAGGGTGACCGGTACCTGTTGTAAGTGCCTCCCGGGTCATACATAGACAGTGGAGTAAATGTGCTTGGTTAAACTGCTTTAGCAAACTAAAACATACTGATATTTTGCAGTGTTTACAGGATTCTATTTTAAGAGGCTATACTAAACCACACTTGAAGTATTAAAACTTGGCAAGAGATCAGCATTGCAGGGCACTCTTCATTCTTCTCTATAGCAGTCTTCTGGAGCACTGGTTCCCAGCCTTTTTGATACCAGGGACTGGTTTCATGGGAGACAGTATTTCCACAGATGAAGTTGTGGGGATGGTTTTGGGGCCATTCAAGCAAATTACATTTATTTTGCCGCTGCTGATCTGACAAGAGGCAGGGCTAAGGTGGTAATGCGAGTGATGGGGAGTAGCTGTAGATGCAGATGAAGCTTCGCTCACTGTCTGTTGCACACCTCCTGCTGTGCAGCCCTGTTTCTAAGAGGCCACGGACCATATATCTGTCCGTGGTATGGGGGACCCTGTTTTGGAGTACAGAAAATGGAGGGGAAGTTCATTGGAGTTTTCTTTTGCATTTTACTTGAATACAGCCTCCTCGATGGTGGGATTTTTGTCTATTTTGCTTCCCCATGTATTCGCAGTGCCTGCCCTTCATAATCCTTCAGTAGATATACTTTAAATGAGTGAATGAACGTCAAGGAGATTGCATTTCCTTTTCCCTGCTACCTATCTTTCACAGCAAACAAAAAAAAATGTCTCTTATGTTCCAGGTAGATGGATAGTTTATTTCTGATTTTACTGGGTTCTTGTTAATTGTGACTGTAGAGTTGAGCTTAGCAACCATGAGTTTCAAAGTCCTGCCACTTACTATTGTAAATCTTAGGATTCTCAAATCTATCTGGTAATTTTTAGTAACAAATCAGGTAGATTTACATGGGTTAGACATTTTATTTATTGAGTGATATTTAATATGGGCTTTCCTGGTGGCCCAAGTGATAAAGAACCCACCTGCCAATGCAGGAGACTCTGGTTCAATCCCTAGGTTGGGAAGATCCCCTGGAGAAGGAAATGGCAACCCATTCCAGCATTCTTGCCTGAGAAATCCCGTGGACAGAGGATCCTGGTAGGCTGCAGTCCATGGGGTCCTAAGAGTCAGACACAACTTAGTGACTTAATAACAACAAAAGAGCTATAACAATCGAGAGCTGCAAAGAATAAGAAGGAGGCTAGAGAACAGAATCTGCTCCAGAAGGGCAGGTGGCAACTAAATATTAGACCCTTGAACTTTGTACTTCATATTTCCAGGGTGATAAACTAACCTCTGTAGTTGGGAGTAGCTTCTTTTTATAGTTAAGATATATCAGCAGTGACCCTCATAGACTGGGCTCCAAATTATTTTTTTAATAAGCTTTCTGTTCAAAAACATTTTAGATTTACAGAAAAATTATAGAGGTAGTGCAGGTAGTTCCTAGGCACACACCACTCAGTTTTCCCTAATGTCATCATCTTCCATAATCATAGTATACTTGTCAGAGCTAAGATATTACTGTTACTCCAGAACTTATTTGGACTTCCCCACATTTTCTACTGGCGGCTTTTATTACTCAAGAGTCCAGTCCAAAATAGCACATTGCACATCTCTGGCTTATGCTGGCTTATTCAAGGACCGTGTGTATGAAGACCCATGTATAACCTCCTCTTTATTCTGCCTTTCCAACAGTGTTCTCTGATTTTAAGGACTTGATTGGCCAGATTTTAATGGAAGTGCTAATGATGTCTACTCAGACCAGAGATGAAAACCCGTTTGCAAGCCTGACAGCCACCTCTCAGCCAATTGCAGCGACAGCTCGGTCACCAGACAGAAACCTCATGCTGACCACCGGCTCCAACCCAGGAACGAGCCCCATGTTCTGCAGCCTGGGTTCCTTCGGGGCCAGCTCTTTGTCTAGGTCAGTGTGGTTCTTTCTGCACATCTCACTGGTGGTAAAATAGCCATGAAGTGCGTAGGAGAAAGGAGCGTTCATTCAGGGGCCTGAATCACGCAGATTACGGCATGTCTTATGTTTGGGGGTGTGGTTGACTCACTGAGGAGACATGGTCTTTTCCAGATGGGTCTCTGACTTTCCATGGTTAGGCTGTTGGTAAATAAAATTTTAGAAACAAATAGCTGTATAGAGTATGTTCTTTGGAAAGAAGGCTTTCTCATATTGTAAGTCTGGCTTCTAAATCAGCATGGCAGTTAGATTACAGTTATTTCGATGAGTCTCTAAAAGATCTGTATACTGGAATGCTTAGAGATATGAGATTGTAATTATACAGTTCTTTAAAAACATGCTATTTTCCATTTTAGTTATTTATCTCAAGCGGTTCTTCAATTTTCTCTTCTTTCTTCCCTTTCTCAAATCATTTAGCCTCTATGAGACTAGCCCAGCTCCCAGTACCAGTGTCTGGAGCTCTGTGCCAATGATGAGTCCGCCTCTGGCCGCCCCCTCCCGGGCAGCCAGCCAGGCGGCTGCGCCTCCCGCTTCCTCCCTCTGTCCGCCTGGCCCTGCGGGGACGCCTGCGGGAAGCCAGCCCTCGTCTCCGCGGTACCGGCCCTACACTGTCACCCACCCCTTGGGGTCTGCATCTGCTCCTGCCTCGCGATCCTCGGGCACCTCCATCCTGTCTAGCTCCCCAGGCCTGTCCGCCCCGGCCAGTAGCCCTCAAGCCGTGCCCACCAGCTCCTCCCGACAGAGACCCCCTGGCACAGGACCACCTTTACTCTCCGTCTCCCCTGGTGGGAGTGCCCCCAGCAGACGGCCCTCCTTCGTAAGGAACTCTCCTAGGTATTTATTTACGCAGTAGGAGAGGCGGGTGCGTGTTTGCAGTGCAGGGAAAGGAGATTAACACAGTTTGGAAGAACTGTCATGTGATGCTGACCTCAGTTACCTGTGTTTCTCTGTTTGGGGCTGTTAACCCATGTGTCTAACTAGCTGGGTAGGCTCATGCCCCGAGTCCCTGCTCTGCCAGGGTTCTGTCACATCAGAAAGTATGGGTGGCTCAATTATGAGGCCCTTTCTTCCCCTTCACTTTTCCCCCTGAAAATAAGAAGTCACTCAGTTTTCAAAATCGAGGGCACATATCATTCCTCATAACAAATGAATTTTGGAGACTGTGGCAGCTTGTATTTGAGAGCTGGGGCTCACAGAACCACATTTCCACTTTGTGTACTATTACTGATCATAGTTGAGATACAGCCAGACCAAGGGGTCGAGTGAGCAGATACCTTACCTCTGGCCAGTAGTTATGCCTTGACGCTTTCTTTTCAGCCCCTTAGAAAGAAGCAGTATCCAAACTCCATTAATCCACTGCCCTCCTTCCCATCAAGTGTTTCCTGGCCTTTATATAATGTAGGTGAATTATTTTTCTGCATATCAGTAGACAAAAGTTGTAGCCTATGATTTAATTAAAAGGCCAGTGGTTGTAAAAGCTTTCCTCCTCCTTGTTTTCCTTTGTTCCCTGATGACATTTTTTTGCTTTTGTTACGGTAGTATGTACGACAGTCCTTTCTCCTTCCTCTTCCTCGCACTTTCTGGTGACAGTAGTGACGAAGATGAAGAAGATGATGATGATGGTGGTGATGATGAAGGTGGTGGTGGTGGTGATGAGTTTTCTTGTGTCCAGTTTGGGTCCAGGTATCAGAGGAATGGAGTCTTACCTCTGCATGTGCCTAGGTGCTTAGGAACTAACGTTTATAATTCCTAATTAGAGGCGTGCTCTGAATCCATACAGGGTAGAGTCAAATGAGGTGCCCTGGTGAGTCCAGATGTGAGAAGCTCCACATGTACTCAAGCATTAGGAACTTCTCATGAGGGTAAAGTGGCACGTTTTCATAGTTGTTGCCTGGCAAGTTTGGAGAACAACTTATAATCATTTGTCAAGAACATGAACAACAGGTTAGACATCAAGTTCACCTGCCCTAAGATCTAAAATAAGAGACCCTTCATTTATTTTATTAGGAGAGTGTTCTTGCGGGCTACCAGATGTAAGCAACATGTGCTCTGGGAGGCGTGTTTTCTTATGTACAGTTGCATGGATTGCTGCTCTTCAGGAATGGCGCAGGGGCTGGGACTTGTGTGTGTGTGTATGTGTCCCTCTCAGCTCACTCCGGGCCGTCTGTTGAAGAGCACATGGGGTCGTATTCTCTCTTTTATAACTGTAATTCTGCTTTGACTTCTAATCTTTATTTTTTGGCTATGCTGGGTCTTCGTTTGCTTCAGATCAGCTTTTCACTAGTTGGCAGCGAATAGGGGCTGCTGTCTAGTTGAGGTGCTTAGGCTTCTCACTGTGGTGGCTGCTCTTACTGCGGAGCACAGGCTCTAGGGCTAGAGGGCTTCAGTAGTTGCAGCTTCCAGGCTCTAGAGCACAGGCTTAATAGCGGTTGCACAGGGGCTTAGTTGCTGTTCAGCATGTGGGCTCTTCCTGGACCAAGGATTGAACTCATGTCACCTGCGCTGGCAGACGAATTCTTTACCATTGAACCACCAGGGAAGCACTCTTCACTGCTAATCTTAAACTTCGCTAATCAGTCACTTCGCTTCCCTGATCCCAGTGAAGCCAGACCCTGTTTGTTTAGACAACCTAGCCTGAGGAATGGCTGCAGAGGCTAAAACAGAGCTCACAATGTTGCTGAAGTTTCACCCCTGAAAACAGAGTGGAAAAGATGGCTTGGACCTTCTAGGTAACTTTGAGCAAAAAAATATAATAGCACCTTCTCTCTAAGCCTCTGATTCATCGTCTTACAATTTTGCTCTTAAATTGAAGTTTCATCTGGACTGAGTTGGTATTTGTGCCCAGCAGTATTCAGAAATAACTCCAAGCTATAAATAGAGATGGTGGTAGGGGTGCGGCACACTACATTCAACTCGACAGTGTTCAGAAGAATCATTAGAGAGGTCTATAAAGAGAGAGAGAGGGATATTGGCACAGGGTTGAATATTGATTCAGGAAGGTTGATATTTGTATTAGGTTGAATGTTGTATCACTGTTTCTCAAGTAAATTTCCCAAAGGTGGAAGTGTCTTTTTCATGTAGATGGCTCAACAGTGAAAAATCCGCCTGCAGTGCAAGAGATACAGGAGACTTGGATTCAATCCCTGGGTCAGGAGGATCCCTAAAGGAGGAGATGGCAGCCCACTCCACTGCTCTTGCCTGGGAAATCCCGTGGACAGAGGAGCCTGGCGGGTTACAGTCCATGGGGCTGTGGAGTCGGCCACAACTGAGCGCGCATGCACAGACACCTTCTCCCATGATCATGGTAGTGCAGCAGCCATCCTAGTTAGGAGTCAGTTCCTATACGTGATAAAACTGCTTTGTTTTCTGTTTTACTGTAAGGTATCTGTGGGGGAAATACTGTCTCTCCCTTGCCTATTTAATTCCAGCTTTCTCTAACAAAGATATTAGATTATATGCTGCTTTACCTAATTCCTCTCTAGACTTCTAACATCCAGCCTTGTCTCAGATCTAGATTTGACACCTACAAGGAGAAACAACTTACTTACTGATTATGTACTCACAGCTGCGAATAGTTATTGAGCATCACGTCCCAGGTGCTCTGTCAGCTGTGTGTATACGTTATTCCTCTGATCCTCACAGCAGGGCCTCTAGTTACTGCAGGGAAATGTGGGCAGGTTCAGGAAGGTGGTTGTTGTTCACTCGCTCAGTCATGCCCGACTCTTTGCGACCCCATGGAGTGCAGCACGCCAGGCCTCCCTGTCCTTTACCATCTCCCAGAGCTTGCTCAAACTCATGTCCATTGAGTCAGTGATGCCATCCAACCATCTCATCCTTTGTTGCTCCGTTCTTCTACTATCATCGGTCTTTTCCAGCGTTAGTATCTTTTCCAGTGAGTCAGCTCTTCACATTAGATGGCCAAAGTATTGGAGCTTCGGCTTCAGCAATAACCTTCATTGAGGTTAGTCTCATAACTAGAAGAAGGCAGAGCTGGAATCCAGATCTCACATGCCACCCAGCATACTGAGTTGCCTCTGACTTCTCCGTGTTTGCCCAGTAGGACTTGGATTATTCTCATTTCTTAGCAGTTATTTCACTGCCCAGAGTTTATGCATGTGTTCTTTTCCTTGGCAAGAAAGCGCCAACATTTTCCTTCTTAATCACAAAATTCCACTCCAGTTGGTTGGCAAGTACTTTGCTGCTGCTGCTGCTGCGTCACTTCAGTCGTGTTCAATTCTGTGTGACCCCATAGACGGCAGCCCACCAGGCTCCCCGGTCCCTGGGATTCTCCAGGCAAGAATACTGGAGTGGGTTGCCATTTCCTTCTCCAGTGCATGAAAGTGAAAAGTGAAAGTGAAGTCGCTTAGTCGTGTCCGACTCTTAGCGACCTCATGGACCGCAGCCTACCAGGCTCCTCCGTCCATGGGATTTTCCAGGCAAGAGTACTGGAGTGGGGTGCCATTGCCTTCTCTGGGCAGGTACTTTGCTGGCTGTTAAAATGAAATCTCATCTGTCCAGGTTTTAGAAATTATAAATTCTGAATAGACATCAAAAAGAATGTAAAAGGACAGGGCATAATCATATTTAGCACATGAAGCAAATAGAGAAGAACGTGAGAATGCATGTAGGGTCAGAACAGAGAAGTAGCAAAAAAAAGATTCTTAATAATTTGGGTGATCAGCAAAGAGCTTTTTCTTTCCCCCTGTCTAATTGATCTTCTCAGAATTTTATTTACTAGGAAGTAAGCAATTTTAACACCTTCTTCTCACCCAGTAGGGTCAGTGCTGTAGAAACAGCTGTCAACAGGGATTGTATTAGTCTCCCCTTCTGCTGGCCCAGTGCAGTCAAAGGCTTGTACATCTTTTGAGAGGTAGTTGGGAAATACAGCCCTGTATTAATTCTTTATAGTGGTGATGATAAGGATTAATAAAAGAAAAACAACATTCCTTCTGGAATGTTTCGTAGTACTCTGAAAAAAGCTATATGAGTTATAAGGAGCTACTTCTTGAAGGAATGAAAATAAGTGAAATGAGAGTTTTCTTGTAATAAAGATAACAGAGGAAAAAAGAAGATAAAGTAATTATTCTGAGAAAGCGTTTTCTTATTGTTTCCTAGGAAGTTGATGACTAGAAAGACATTTTTCTTTTTCTTCTGTTTATTGGGATTCTTTTTTCATTGCTTAGATATTTCAGTGAAGGAGATTAGATCTTGAACATCATGAGCCTGTGTGAATAGAAAAAGAGTAAACTAGCAAACGGACACAACTGAGTGACTAAGCACAAACTACCAAACAGTGAAAAATACTGATATTTCTCCTCTTATTTCTATTGGTCATAAGTCAGAATCTTTCCACCATGTCTGTCCTCCAACCTCCAGTGATTCCCCTTCTCCCACAGGGTTAGACCCAAAGCCTAGGACCCTACATCTCCTGTGTATACACACACACACGTATCTCCTGTGTGTACAGACACACACACACACATCTCCCATGTGTACACACAGACACTGTTCCTGCCTCTCTCTGACATCTATACTCATTTCTTCATAGTACTTCTATATTATTTTTTTAAAAACTATCTCCCCTCAGGGGACTTCCCTGGCAGTCCAGCCTTGGCTTTACAATGCAGGGGTATAAGTTTGATCTCTGGTCAGGGAGCTAAGATGCCACATACCTTGGGACCAAAAAACCAAACATAAAGCAGAAGCAGTGTTGTAATAAACTCAGTAAAGACTGTTTAAAAACCTGTCTGCATTATAGAGGGTGTAGTTGCCACATAAACAAGGTCTTGATCAGTTTCATCGTGGTGCTGCCCCCATGGGCTTCAACAATGCAGACGTTTGTTCAGGGGATTTACATTGCTTATCCCTGCCCAGCTCTCCCTTTCCTTGCATTGAGAAAATAAGCCATTCCAAAGTCTGCGTCTAAAAAAGAAAATGTGGAGTGATTATTCCCATCACGGAAGAAAAGGAACTGCCACAGAATCCTTTTAGGAAACTAGGTTTTTTGGTCCATTTAAAATGAGATTCAGTTTGCACAGATATGATACATATATAAATCTCCAGATGTATTTTCCTTGTGTTTTCAGAAGGATTCCACTGTATTTACATCATGTGAAGTAATTACATTATTCAGTTGGATTGTTGATGTAGTTATCAGAAAATGGTTCCTGTATTCTCCCAGAAGGAGGTATCATTTTCTAGATACCCTTAGGACTTAAACATGGCAGATTTCCAGTGTCATATTCCACATGTCACAGTGGTAAAGGCATCATGAATTTTGTAGCAACATTTTTAGAGAAAAAATGAAATAGTATTTTAAAACATTTTTTTTACATGTCTGTTGATAGCATAAATTTAATGTGTTTAAACTGTACACACCTTTTTCCTCCAGGATCACATTTAGAACCTGAGTTCAGCTCTCTGAGTTTGAATCTAGAGACCCCTGTAAACCAATTTTGACCATTGGCAGTCATTCCCAGCACTGGTGAGACTGACCGACCGCCTTGCTTGCGATCTACTTCAGCATCCTTAAGACTGATCTCATAGTTTGGAAACATTGATGAATACTGGGTTTTACTCTGTGTTTACTATTTGGTTAAACTCTTGTTTCATTTCTTTCTTTCTCTTCTCTTGAAAGTCCGCTGGAAGTGTTATTTGGTGCCTGACAGATGATCACAACATACATCAACCTCTTTCAGCTTTGAAAATTCTCTGATAGATTCTGAATGTCTTTCTTTGTCTTGCCTGGCAGTCCTCTGCACACATCATCATGTCTTTTCATGTCTTTGCAAAATGTTTGTGAAGGCATTTTGGTTGACTTTGAGGTGTTCAACTCTTAAGTTAAAATGAAAGGGAGTATGTTGGCTAATGACTGTCGATGCATGCTGACTCCCACTGTTGATCAAGGGCACTGCGTTAGACTGGCTTGTTGCAAACGGCAAGGACCTATTGACATCAAATATAAGATGCTTTCCATTTCAGAAATGAAAACGTGAGAAAGATGGACCTTATTATCAGGGAAATATTTAGTTTAAATATTTCATTTTCAACATGAGGAAGGTCTATTTTCATTGCTTCTGTGAGCGCTTCTCAAAGGAAGATGAACCTTAACTGTATCTAGCAAATTGTGTATAGCAAACTGTATATAGAAACTTTTATCCGCAAATTTCATCTTTGGGAAGTGCAGGGAATGGAGTCACGAACCTCAGATGGAAGAGGGAAGGATGGCAGATAGCATGAGAGCGAGATGGCTGCAGGAAAGACCAAGTATTTTTCCCCCCCTTTCTCCTTCTGCGGTTTCACCATACTTCTTGTATTTATGGGTGGGTTTTTCTGTCTTGTTAGAGGTTTTTAATTTTTTTTTTTGCTTTGCTTTGTTACCGTCCTCATCTTTCTGTTGTCTGGCCAACGAACAGATGCCAGATCTTACATTAATTCATGAAGTGTATCTCTTACTGATGTGAAGGCACAAGAATTAATTGTTTTGGGTTTTTTTTTTGATGTTTGCCACCCTGGACTGCCCATCTTTGTCTCTGGTGTGGCACTTTGAGGGTGGGTCCCTTATCTGCCCAGTCAGAAGGGTACTGGCTGCTTCTCAACCTCCTGTCCTCTCCTCCCTCTATCAGACTTGCGTAGGAAGTAAATTGTAGATTTACAGGTCTCTGGCCTGAGAGCCTTGGATTTAAAGCCTTGTCGTTGTTTTCATCTTTTCGTTTATTTACTCATTTATTTAATTTTTGGCTGCACCTGGTCTTCATTGCTATTTGAGCTTTCTCTAGTTGTGGTGAGCGGGGGCTGCCCTTTGTTGGGGTGCTCGGGCCTTCTCATTGCACTGGCTTCTCTTGTTGCCAAGCATGGGCTCTAGAGTGTGTGGGCTTCAGTACTTACGGCGCATAGCTCAAGTTGCCCCTTGGCGTGTGCAGTCCTCCTGGACTAGAGATTGAACCAATGTCCCCTGAATTGGCAGGCGAATTCTTAAACCCTGGACCACCTGTTTTCATCTTTTTTAAATGAAATATTCCAATACCATCCCAAAGATTCTTTTTTTTTTTTAATTTAAATTTTATTTTTTTACTTTACAATACTGTATTGGTTTTGCCATACATTGACATGAATCCACCACAGGTGTACATGAGTTCCCAACCCTGAGCCCCTCTCCCACCATCCTCCCCATATCATCTCTCTGGGTCTTCCCAGTGCACCATCCCCAAGCATCCTGTATCCTGTATCGAACCTAGACTAGCGATTCGTTTCTTACATGATAGTATACGTTTCAATGCCATTCTCCCAAATCCCAAAGATTCTTTATCATCTTTCACATGTAACTTTTTTTGTTGCTGTAGTTATATTTATATCTTTTCATTCCTCTTCATTTCAAAATTCCTGGCCTCTTCCTATGCCGTGGTTAATCTTTTTGTATCTTTTATGTCTATCAAATTTGTGAGTTGAACATCACATTTGGTATTTGACCTATTGATAAATCGATCTAAACTTTGTTTTCCTAACAGCTAACCCTTACGATATGGAGAAGGCAATGGCAGCCCACTCCAGTACTCTTGCCTGGAAAATCCCATGGACGGAGGAGCCTAGTAGGCTGCAGTCCATGGGGTCGCTAGGAGTCGGACACGACTGAGTGACTTATATTTCACTTTTCACTTTCATGCATTGGAAAAGAAATGGCAACCCACTCCAGTATTCTTGCCTGGAAGATCCCAGGGACAGGGGAGCCTGGTGGGCTGCTGTCTTCAAGGTGGCACAGAGTCGGACGCAACTGAAGCGACTTAGCAGCAGCAGCAGCAGCAACCCTCATGATAATGGTCTCAGAGAATAGTTTTAATAGAAACAGGGCCCTCTCATTGTATCCTGTCTGTATTTGAGAAAGCACCTTCACATGATTTCACTTAACCTCAGTGCAGGTGAGATGGAAGTTCTGGGTTCAAGTAACAAGTACACAGTAGAGCTGGGGATAGAATGCAAGTTTGGATACTCCTAGCACAGGGTTTTTGTTTTGTTTTGACTAATACTACTTTGTCCCTTTCACTAAACGTTTTGGAAAATTTGTATTGATAACAAATATTTTCACGTCTCCTTCTAACTGGACAGTTTTCCTAAGTTCTGGTCCTGTTGCCAAATGCTGCATAAAGGCTTTGAGATGTATGCTAGACATTAGGAAGGAGGGAGGGGTGTTTTGTCAGTCCCTTTGTAACTTCACTCCTAAAGACTTTGCTTGCCTAACAGCACAGGCTGGCTTTAATCTGCAAGTCAGCCCGAGCACAGCTGGCCAGTTGGATTTACATACGTGTGGTATCCCTTCAAATTCCTGGTGCTTAGTACCAGTTCTTAGTCCTCCTGGTTTTGTAAGGTGCTGTTCCTGAAAAGATGAGATGCTGGATTTCTGGACAGACTTTCTTCTTAGGTCAATATAATGTTTCCTGAAAATCTCTGTTGTTGGACTCTGTTGTTGGAGCAGGTGAAGCCAGCAGTCAGCTCCAGGCGCAGGCGCATGGGGTCTGTGCTTTGTCCTGGGTGCGGGGACCCTAACAGGCTTTCTGCTACAGCATTGCGAGCTCTGTCATGTGGTTTACGGAGAACAGATCAAAACCATCCCTTTTCTTTTCTCCAAAGTCTGGGAGCCTCTGGTGGGGCAAGTACTTGGGATTCCTACAGCGACCATTTCACCATTGAAACGTGCAAGGAGACAGACATGCTGAACTACCTCATCGAGTGTTTTGACCGAGTTGGAATAGAGGAAAAAAAAGCACCAAAGGTAATATGAAATAGATTCACTTAAAACCCACAAAACCTGGCTATATATTGGATAAATAATTGTTTTCTAAGCCCTTAATTAGATTCATTTTTTCAATCAGTACAGTGCTTACTGAGCATGTCATAGGTCGGGCACTACAGTAGAAGCTGGGCTGGATTAATGAACCAAACAGATGGAGATCCCAGTGCTTCTGGAGCTCATGTCCTAGTGGAGGGAAGACGTGACAGGGCCAAATGCTACTATCACCAATGACTTAACACTATGATAACTTCTCATAGTCTGTTGTAATCATAATAAAACATTTATAGAGTACCTGTCAACCATCACACACTTTGCTAGGTCTCCATGAACTTAGGTTTTCACAGTTGTTCATTAGGCCAGTGTAATATAAGTATTATTTTTTTTTCATTGCACCTCACAGGGATCTAATACATACTACCATTGGTCTTCCCTAAAAGCGAAGCAGCGTAAAGTGAACTTTGCAAAAAAGGGGGTTACCTATAATTGTCCAGAGTCACATAAATTGAGAAGCTGGTTTAAACTCAGAAAGCTACACTTTTTCTACTGTTTCATTCTGAATGAATATCTCATTTCAATCCTGTTTCCTTTTCATTCATTTTTTTTTTCCTTTAAATTTTCAGTGACATATAGTGGCTCAGACAGTAAAGATTCTGTCTGTAATACTGGAGACCCAAGTTCAAGCCCTGGGTGGGAAGATCCCCTAGAGGAGGGCATGGCAACCCACTCCAGTATTCTTACCTGGAGAATCCCCATGGACAGAGGAGCCTGGTGGGCCACAGTCCATGGAGTCGCAGAGTTGGATATGACTGAGCACCTAACACTTTCACTTTCATAGCTGATTTACAATGTTGTGTTAGTTTCAGGTGTACAGCAAAGTGAACCAGTTATACATACACATATATCCGCTCTTTTTTGATTCTTTTCCCATGTAAGTCATTAAGAGTATTATGTAGAGTTCCCTGTGCTATACAGTCGGTCCTTATTATTATCTGTTTTACATATAGTGTGTATATGTCAATCCCAGTCTCCCAGTTTATCTCCCTTCCTTCCCCATTCATTTCTAGTTCTCGTTTTCCATTAGAAATTAATCCAGTTCTCTACATGTTAGTTCATATTTGTGAAGGGCCTCTTGGAGTTTTTTGCAGTTAACCTTAGCAAAAGCAGAGAGTGGGCCTGTTTTTGTAACCCCTGCATGGTCACCTCAAGCCTCTGCTTCTTCTCTAACTATAGGTTTTAGCAGAGGCAGTATGCTTGGATGATGCAGTTAATCTAGCTTGTTCATCATCAATAAAGGAAGAGAAAAAGATGCCTTTTCCTGCACAGCCATCTCTTCTGACTCTTCTGTCAGTTTTTAACTGCATGGGATTATTCTGTTTGTCTTTGTAGTCCTCACCCCGACCTGTCTTTGCAGATGTGCAGCCAGCCAGCAGTCAGCCAGCTTCTGAGCAACATCCGCTCACAGTGCATATCCCACACTGCATTAGTACTCCAGGGGTCCCTCACACAGCCAAGGTATGAGCAACCAATGTGTGCTTGCTGTTTGCAGCGAGAGGGCCTCTCCTTCCGTGGACACAGACTGCCCAGCCATGTTGCACCAGATTGCCTAGCTCACTTCCTCGTCTGTGAAATGAACGGTTGACGAGATGGTCTCTGAGGTCCCTTTGTTTCTCTAAGATACTATGAAAATAAAACATTTCGTGTGCTTTATTGAGATAGATTGTGTTGTTGAAATGTGTTGACATCGGGGTAAGAAATTACTCACTTAGTTTAAAAGCAGCTGCTTGAAAGCAGTACAGATACTTGGAAAAAAAAATACAGAGCCTCACTTTCCATGTGTCATACAATCAATTTCTGTTATCCAGCAATAAAGAATGGTAGTGGAATAGGTAATATAGGGATCACCCACAATGTCCTACATTATTAATTTTTGTTTGGAGGATCCCATAAAGTTTCAAGTTTAATAAAAGAGTATTTCTGTATTTCATTTCTCTTATGAAAAATATCTGAAGGAAAATTGGCACAGTTGCAGTATTTATTCATTCTGGATCACCTTGTATTATTTTCTGTATCATAACCATTTTTGAAATGTGTCAGAAAAAAGAAAAAAAGATACATATGTACTAAAAACACTATCCCCATGGTTAGAGTTAATAACAGCTTAAAGAAGTCTTCAGCTTGCTAATCTCCCCCCCGCCCCGTATTGGATGAGGCATAAAAGAGACATACAGTACTTTGGTTTTTCTAGTGCTTTATTCTTAAAGGGCCATATGGAGAAAAAGATGCATTCTTTGAAACTTTCTGTAACTTCTCACTGAAGAGCCCACAACGTGATTGTTCTAACAGTAAAAAGGGTGATCTTTTGCCTCAACTATTGACTATCTATTGTGTGGCCTATTTGGGAGATCTGAAGCTTGACCTGTGATTGTCAGCCGCATGGCATTTTGTGTGTCCTGTAGTTACTGAGTGATGAGTTGATTCATCAGAGCCCTTGACTTTCTGGATCCGCAGGTCCCTGCAGCAGCCGTCCTTCCTAGTGCCGTACATGTTGTGTAGGAACCTCCCATATGGTTTCATCCAGGAGCTGGTGAGAACCACTCACCAGGATGAAGAAGTGTTCAAGCAGGTAGGTTTTGTGTATTCACTATTGAAACATTTGGCTTAGAAGCTTTTCTGCCAAGGTAGATTTCTAGAGACAGCATATATTGAAATCTTGGGTTCCAGAATTTGAACATACACACGTTATTTGCTCAGAGAGCGCTCCCCAGGTTTCCTGCCTTGAGATCAGATTGACAGCTGCATTGTTCAAATCATGTGTCCATTTCAGCTCATCAGTTAAGCATCAAAATATTTTAAACACAGTCTGTGCCAAGTACTTTAGGAGATTAGAAGAAATATAAGGTCCTGTCTCTGATTTCAAGCTTTTAAAACACTACCAAGAGATAGTATAAGACATGATGTGCGTTAAGTAGTGTTAAAAATTCATTCTATGAATTTACAAAAAAGATTAATATTAAATCAGAGACCTAGCTGATTTAGCTGATTAGCTCAGCAGCCGTCCACATGTCACATAGAATGTCTTCTTGTTATTGGCCTGGAAATGATATCTCAGATCTTACGGATTACTTCATTCATTAAGTATCCATACGTTTTTTGGTATCCCACTGTGTAAAGTCAAGTGGAAATGAAGATATGCAATATTTAATAATAAAGCTTAATAATAATAATAGCTAATAAACTTAGTCTCAAAGGTTTCTTCCCTGATGGCTTAGCTGGTAAAGAATCCTGTGATGCATGAGACCTGGGTTGGGACGATCCCTTGGAGAAGGGAACGGCTCACCCACTCCAGTATTCTGGCCTGGAGAATTCCATGGACTCCATGAGGTCACAGAGTCGGACATGACTGAGCAACTTTCACTTCACTTCACTTTAGTAAATTTAGTCTCAAAGGTTTTTTCCAAGGTGAAACTTTGGCATGAATGTTGATGACTGGCCTGTGGCCTGTGTTCTAAAATAAGCACTTTGCCACAGCAATTGCACAGAGCTGTTTCCCTTGATGAAAGGGTGTTTATGACTTTCTTACAATTTGCTGTTTGGTGATTTCTTTTTTTGCTTCTAGAAGGAATAAGAGAGACAATAGCTATAAATGATATGATTCTTTTTGGCCTTTTTTAATACCTAATATTGTTTGTAACTATTCATCTTAAAGCCTTTGAATTCTCTGGAAGTATGTTTTCAAAATACTAGTAAAAGAAGAATCCAGCAGTGCAATTTCCAGTCGGTGTTGCGTGCTCCATACTTGGAATTTATCGCCTGCAGACACAATTTAGTGACTGAACAACATCTTAGATGATGGTCTTACTGACTTACAGGAATATTTCAGGCATTATAGTGAGATTTCCTCTTCTAGAAAGTTAAGAGAACTCAATGAAAATACATAGCTGTATTGGAAGGTTGAAGTGATACATTATGCTTTATGTGTAATATGCATAAATTAGAATACTTTTGCTTGAAAAGACATCATTTGAAGAATCCAGAGTAGCTTTAACTATAAAAGCCCAGGGATCAGCTAGAAGAGGTACCTTATACTATTTTATTCATAGAGAAATTTACATAGAAGCTATGAAATGACCTCTTTTTTTTTTAGTTGAGGTGAAACTCATGTAATATAAAATCAACCACTAAAGTGCCCCATTCTGTGGCACTCAGTACCTTCTCAATGTTGTGCAGTCTCCGCACACCTGTTTATTTTTAACCACAGAATTCTGATCCCTTGTCTTATCTTCTCTGTCACCATTTGTTTTTCCTCAGGGATGCCTCCAGTGGAGTTGCTGACCTGAAAAACAGCATTTTAGCTTTTTGTCTTGAGATTGTGGTAGATCTGAATTATTAAATCTTTGGATTGAAATTTCATTCTGCCTTTAATGTTTGAGATGTTCACAGATAAACAGAAATAAACAGTAGCTAGAATTTAGAGTTGGTGATGAACACTTGGAGCATTTTTTATCAGTGCTGGGAGGTATTTATTTGAAAATAGAATTACTTAAAATGGTTAAGTTACACAGACAGTCTGTTTGATATTTGAAGAAATATTATGTTTAGTAATATTTTGACTGCTAGTTGTAAATTGTGCCCAAGTTTTACTTAATAGCATTCCTGGGGAAAAAGACTTTTCTAGGTGATCAATAGTGAAATTTATTTTTGGTAATTCTAGAACTACTGTTTGTTTTTTTCCTTTATTTCTTTGGCATTTCCCACCCCTCCACCTCAGCATTACGTCTCCATTTTTAGCTCACTTACGAAAGCACGTTACTTCTACCCTGATTGTTTGAGTTGTAAGAACTAGAGTGATCTATCTTCAAGAGATGTGTTGCTATCTCAAGACACTTTCTAACACAGGGCACCTTTTTTTTAATACTGTGCTCCTTAAATGACACAGGTGTTCCAGACAACAGGATGAAATTAGAAGGAAAGAGAATTTTTCTAGTTTTTCTAGTTGCTTTTTAGCAACTCCTTTTTTTGGTTCTCTTGATATTCAGACTGTCAGCTGTTGTTTACAACATTATCAGCTTAATGTTATTAATTGTGAATCCCAGTCAGCTCCCTGCATGTGCTGCTCAGAGAGTGTACTGTGAAAGTTAAAGATGGGCAGATTCTGCAGGGTGTCCCTGTGCCCTCGTATTAATGATGAACTTAAACATTCAGATTTCAGTGCCCTTAGTTCCGACACCAGGTTACTGTATCAGTTACACCTTTTATGGAATTAAGGCATTCTAATACAGTTTTCTTTTTTAATTTCAACATTTACCAACCATGTTTTTGTTCTACATAATTAAAGTTGAGGTAACAGCCATTGTTGGACTGTTTTTCTTGTTCTCTTCATAATAAACAAGGAAAGATGGAAAGAATTAAATGTAGATATGGGGATAGCAACAAAAAAATTCTTAAAATGTTGACAGAGTTGAGAAAATGCTGGAACATTGAGTCCAGTTTCTTTATAGGCTGTAGATGCTTGGTAATTGGAAACATATGCATTGCTGAGATGTGCAGCGTTTAGTTGATTGGAGCAGGGAGCCCTGCAGAGTCCTAGAGCAAACTCCAAAATTGTGAGTTTCTGTTAAATCCCAGGGAGTCTTGTCAGAGGTTTGGGGTTCACCAAAACCTGTTTCTTCTGGAGGATTCAGCTATATTACTTTAAGATCAGCCTTGCGAAAAGACAAAACAACACCCTGTGGCTGGATTCTAGGCTCCTTTCTATGCAAAACAGCCTTTCTTTGGGAAGCTGTACAAATGCCTGGACTTGCAGATTTGGCACTTTATTTGACATGCATTTTCTTAAACTTACATTTATGATTTTTTTTTTTTTGTCTTGTAGATCTTTATCCCCATTTTACAAGGCCTGGCTCTTGCTGCCAAAGAGTGCTCCCTGGATAGTGACTACTTTAAATACCCCCTCATGGTAAAGCTTTGTTCTTTTTCCTATAACCCATTCAGTTGATGTTTTTCTTCCAGATGATTTTAACGTCCACTTCTCTTCCAGGTCCTCGATCAGCCTTGTTTTCAAATGTAAAATGTGAAAGCGTTGTATTGGCCATGCATAGTGTTTGTTGGGCAGTGAGATGCATCTGTAAAGACAGTTATCAGCATGGTACCTATTGCACCATCAGAGTCCTAGACAGGAGTCAGTGATGGAGGCATTTGGATGTGCTTCACCTTAATCATTGGTGATAACCTTCTGATTGTCCTAGCAATGAGCATAATGTATTTGGGATGAAATTTTGTTAATTAGGGGGAAAAATAAAGGAACTAAGACAAATGCAACTAAAAAGAGTTAAACTAAGAAAAGAAATACAATTTTATCTTTATGTAGTGACTTTGTACAGAAAATCACTGAGTGATTTCTCTTGTTCATCTTCCCTATTTTCTGAGGCTGTGCACTTCCTTTCAGACTTTACTTGAAAAACCCAGATCTTCTCAGCTCCTGCAGACACTTAGAGCAAGCGTAAATTGTGGACAGAACTTTCGGCTGGATTCTCACCAAGGGTCTCCACTGTCATGAAAACATTACCACCAGAAAGAAAATAAGAGGCTTTTTTCTTCTCTGAATTCACTTCTTTAAAATTTTGTGAGAAAAGTACTTTGAAGCCTTACTGAGTAATTTTCATTCTAAAAGTATGAAGGAAAAATATCAAAACATTAAATCAGTTAACTCTGGGAATAAATACAACTTTGTGTAAATTAAGGCCTTGTTTAAATTAATGTGTTTCGCTGCTTCTGTTCCTTTTACTCATTCTACTGACTTGATTCCATCTTGCCGTTAATCCTTTGCTTCCTGAGGGCCCCCACTATGCCAGCCAGGGGACACAGGAGCCCATGAGACAAGGCGCCTTTCCACACAGTGCTCAGTTTAGTCGCTCAGTCGTGTCCGACTCTGCGACCTCGTGGACTGCAGAACACTAGGCTTCCCTGTCCATCATCAGCTCCCAGAGCTTGCTCAAACTCATGTCCATCGAGTCAGTGATGCCATCCAACCATCTTATCCTCTATTGTCCCCTTCTCCTGCTTTCGGTCTTTCCCAGCATCAGGGTCTTTTCCAGTGAGTCAGTGCTTCACATCAGGTGGGCAAAGTATTGGAGTTTCAGCTTCAGCATCAGTCCTTCCAGTGAATGTTTAGGACTGATTTCCTTTAAGATTGACTGTTTTGATCTCCTTGCAGTCCAAGGGACTCTCAAGAGAGTCTTCTCTAGCACCACATTTCAAAAGTGCTCGTAATCTACTGCAAAAATCAGAACCCCAACAACATAATCAGATATTACACCAAGGTCAATGTGAACACAAAAATGTATTTATCTATTTCAGAAAATCAAAACTGAGCTAAGAGGCTAAACATTAACACAACGCTGCGGAAGTAGAAAGTGAGGCAGGAAGTCGTGGTCTGAAAAATAATTTTGAATGAATTTATGTCAGCGTTCTTCCCACTGCACATGTTACTCAGGTTCCCCAAGAAATTCTATGAATCCTCATACATTGTTCTGTCTGTGGCACATAAAAGGAAGTAGAATAATCTGATGATTTGAGTTTAGTGATGAAATCTTTCAGTTCACATGAATTACCACTGTGTTATGTAAATATTCCCTCCTGGAATTGTTGGCTTTTCTGTTGTGGTTTGAATTAGCTTAATGTTTCAGTAAGGAGCTTTTAGTGTCAGATATCAACAAAATGTTCTTCTGGGTTGAAAGACAAAAGCCTCCATTATGACAGACAATAGTTTTATTTTGTGTCATTATTGGTGCTTGTGAAGCAGGAGAGAAAGGGCAGTAATCAGAGTCAGGAAGAGGAAAACCCTTGGAGCTAGGATCAGAAAGAATCACGGTCATTATCCTATAGGTCAGTGGATCCCAGCTTTGCTATACCTTGGAATCACCTGGGTATCTTTTTAAAAATACCTCTACCTAACGCTCAAGCACTGTGATTTAGTTCTTTGGAGGTGTAGTGCGGGTATGGCCTGGCATTGGCCTTTCAGAGGTTTCCCAGGTGATCCTAACAGTGCAGCTGAAGTTGGGAACCTGGCTCCGGGCAAGGCGAACATTTCTTTCTCAGAGATGTGTCCATGCCTGCATGCATTGACTCAGAAGCTTCCAGCGGTTGGTTTAACAGCTTTCATAAAAACGTCCAAATCACAGAGGGAATTAAGATTCACTGTTAAAATGGTTTTAGTATGACTGTGGCATAGTAAGCTGCGTTTATGTGCCTAGAATGATCGGGTTCCCAAAGGAAAATGTTGAGGTTCTCAAAAAACCAGGGATCTTGAAATCAAAGAATACTTTCAACTATATTGTGGATCCGGTAACTTACTGAATTTTAATTGTTTATAACCCTGTTTAATACTGGCAGGACTAGCCATCTAGTTTTATGACACATATCTTTTTGATATAGAAAGATGTTAAATAAAAAAACCACTTAAGAATATACTAATTTTTCTCTATGTGTATATGTTAAAAATATGTCTGGAAAGCTGGTAGCCAAAATAAGAGGTTATCTCTGAGGGTAAAGTTCATGAGTGATTTTTAGTCTCATTTTTTAACTTCGTTTATCTGAAGTTTTTTTTTTTTTAACAACAAGCATGTATTTATGCATCAGAAGAGCACTGAAGGTATAGTACTTTGTAGGGAATGCATACATATTTATAACAGCATTAAAGCTATGTCTCGATACACACGGCAGTCAGTTTAGGATGAAATACACTTAAATGACCTTTTCTGATCTTGTCTCTAGGCTTTAGGTGAGCTCTGTGAAACCAAGTTTGGAAAGACACACCCTGTGTGCAATTTGGTAAGTGCCACCCCGATGGGTTTGCATGTTTTCAGTGAACACATAGCATAGAGGAGATTCCTTAAGTAATGGTATCTGAAAAATCTCTCTTGAGAGATTTTTTGTGAGATGTGGATATGAGTCATCCATGCGGGTGACTCGGAACTGCTACATTGTTGTCACACCCATTATTTCCCGGGGTGACATTATTTACTTTCTTTTGTGATTTTTTAGGGGGTAAGTATTGTGTAGCTAGAATGACACATCCTATTAGAAACATTTCCTTGAGTCCTTTTGGCTCATTTGAATGATATCAAAGTATATCTTGAAACACAGGAATGAGAAGGATATCTTGTAGGGACTTCTCTGGAGGTCCAGTGGTTAAGAATCCTCCTGTCAGTGCAGGGATGCAGGTTCAACCCCTGGTTGGCGAACTAGGATCCCCATGCCGTGGGGTCAAAACAAACAAAAGAAATGGCATCTTGTAAAGATGTAGAGGGTTTTCCTCCATCTGAAATGAGAAAGAATGGATTGGGATCCTAACATATCTGTGACCCTTGTGTTTTTGGAGGTCACATGCCAGCCATTTTGCCGGTGGCTAAGAACTACTGAACAGGCTGGCTGCTTGAAACTCCCTTTGTCTCTAGTTTACCTCGCTTGCTGATTCACTGGCCTCTTCTGTTTTCCTCCCAGGTTGCTTCTTTGCCGTTGTGGTTGCCTAAGTCTTTAAGCCCTGGCTCTGGGCGGGAGCTGCAGAGACTCTCGTACTTGGGGGCTTTCTTCAGCTTCTCCGTCTTTGCAGAAGATGATGTAAGTATAGCAGCCTCTTGCACCTTGCTGCTCTTATGTTCAGATTCCTTCCCAAATGTATGTCATATGTGGATTGGATTTCTGCTTTCTCTTTGCAGGCGAAGGTGGTGGAAAAATATTTCTCAGGGCCCGCCATTACCCTGGAAAACACTCGAGTGGTGAGCCAGTCGCTGCAGCATTACTTGGAGCTGGGAAGGGTAGGTGTTCAGAAAATGAATCCAAAAGATGAATATGTTTTCAGTTCCGGAAGTTAAAAGCAGCACAGTTAGAGGGTAATTGCAGTGTAATTCAGGTAATTTGTTCCTATCCTGGAAAGGAAATAGCAGAAACTATTTTATTAAAGCTGCAACTGCTTCCCTCCTCCACTCCACATTCTGCTTTCATGCCGATCCTCTGGACACAGTATAATGTGGACTTTTCTCATGTTCTTGTAGTCAAGTTCTTTACAATGAGTGGATGTGGGCAGGGAGAAAAGTGGGAAGGAGTTTAGCTTTCCTCGAAGTCAGAAAGGAATCGTTTTTTAAACAAAGTTTTCATTTTTTTTCCTTTCCTTATAAAATGAATTTCAGCAAGAGCTTTTCAAGATCCTTCATAGTATCTTGTTAAATGGTGAAACCCGTGAGGCCGCTCTTAGTTACATGGCTGCTGTCGTCAATGCCAATATGAAGAAAGCACAGATGCAGGTAAGATTCCTTAAGGCTGCTTTTATTTGGTTAAATTCATTCATCTAACTCATTCAGTTCCCACCCAGCCTTGTTCTAGGGAATGGAGATACAGAGAGACAAGCTTCCTGCTTTCATGGAGCTTATGTTCTATAGGGTCAGTGAATAGACATGTAAATATATCATTTCAGACTGTTGTGGAATCTATGAAGCCAATAAAGGAAGCTAGAGGACTTGAAAGTATCTGTCGGGGCACCAGAAGGAAGGCATGGGAGTGTCCAAGGAGAAGACATTTGATTAAATACTTGGCTGAGAAGGAAGAGCCATCGAGGACTTCTTCCCTGACATCTTAGTGGTTAAGACTCCATGCTTGCATTACAGGGGGTGCAGGTTCAAACCCTATCCCTGGTTGGGGAACTGAGAGCCCATATGCTGGAAGTAGTGGCCAAAATATGAAATTAATTTTTTAAAAATCCTGCATGCAGATTAAGTTTTAAAAATAGAAAGAAAGAGCTGGCCATCCACAAGGCTGAGAAAAGAGCTTTCGAGATTTGGGTGATGCATGAAGGTAGGAATGAATCAACTTTAGAATGAGCTCCACTTTCAGGCTTTTGTGACCGAAGGATAGTGAATAGGAAAGAAGCTGGGGAGTCATGGGCTGGAGGGGCGGGCCGCCGTACCAAGGAGGATCTTTGGGAAGGAAGCCGTCAAGGCTGCTGCCTGGAGGGTGGGCTGATGTAGGACAGGGTACAGGAGCCAGTCCTAGGAGACTCAGTGTAAGGACACAGTTCCTGATGAGGGACTGGTGACTGAGACCACTTCACCAGAGTGGAGAAGTTAAAAGGACATCCTTGCTGTTTTATTCATGAGCAACCTGAAATTTCTACTCAGAAGGAAAAACAGAGAAGAGCGTGGACCTAGCATTAGACCACCTTGATTTCCAGCTGGGGCTCCATCATCAGCCAGCAGTGGGACAGTGGGATAGTGGGCATATCCTCTGTGCCCCTATTTCCTCATTGTCAAGTGAGGATAGTAACAGTACTGAATCATGGACTTAGTGTATATGAAGCTGTTAGAATTGCACCCAGTGTATCATGAACACTCCACGGATGTTAACTGTCATTATTAGAAGTGCTATGTTCATGAAGCAGGATTGCACTAACACTGTCAGCCCGAGAAGCTGTTCGTCTAGTGGTCATATTAAAACTAGTTCTAATGCTTTTGAGAAGGAACAGAGAAAGGAGACATTTATTGTGTTTCTCTTTACTGATTTTGAGGATCTTGGGTAAATCATGTAAATTTTCTGACCCTTAGTTTCTTCCTCTAAAATGTGAATAATATATCACTCAGTTCTGAGGGCTGTTGTAGAGATTCAGTGGAGGACACCCCTTCACATACAGCTGTGCTGTGTGGTTAGTCACTCAGTCATGTCCGACTCTTGCAACCTCATAGACTCTATAGCCTGCCAGGCTCCTCTGTCCATGGGATTAACACTCAACAAATCGCACCTACCAGCAGAGCTCTATGACAACGTGGGTGTCCCCTCACTGACTTCAGGATGAAAATCTGCTCTTCTTTCTTATAAAATTGTGCCAGAATTCCTGTTCACGTCGTGACTGTTCGGTACTTTCTGTTTCACAGACAGACGATAGGTTGGTGTCAACGGACGGATTCATGCTGAATTTCCTTTGGGTACTGCAGCAACTTAGTACAAAGATCAAGTTAGAGACAGTCGACCCCACGTACATTTTCCACCCAAGGTGTCGGATCACGCTTCCCAACGACGAGACCAGAGTGAATGCAACGATGGAAGACGTGAATGACTGGCTGGCTGAACTTTGTGAGTGATGTGTTCACTGTTAGGTCATGAAAACATCACCCTTCTGTTTTCTTTTAATTAAAAAAAACAAGAATAGATTACACATCCTATATGAGAAGGATCCATTTGGACTCAGCAGCATTCTACAGTTTGAGTCTGACACCTGCTAGAGCGTCCCTGTCTGTCACCTCCCAACTCCCCGCAACCGCTAACTCCCTCTTGCCCTTGCTCCTGTTCTCCATTCTTAGGGTCAGTTTTCATTGACTCCTATCCCCCTAAAACTGCTGTTACGGGATTATCAGGAAGAGAACTTTAATATCTGAATAGCAACTCTGCTATTCCATACAAGTTACATAGAAGGAGACTGAGGTTCCAGAAGGTGCCCAGCTCACCTAGGCTGTCAGTCAGCAAATTGCAGCCGCTGCTCAAGTGTTCCAAGCTGAGCTTTTAGCTCTCCTTACTGTAGCACACTCCCTGATCTGAGCTCTTCCTTCCAGGTGTTTAGTTTGGCTGCAGTTTCTCATACCTGTCAGTAGTAAAGGGAGCATGCTCACTCTTTAGGGAAACAGAAATTTAGAAAACAGAAAAGTAGAAATGCGAGAGAAATGGGTAGCATATTTTATGTTGCCAGATACTGGGTTTGAAAGTGATTCCTGAGTAGAGGGGAAAAATCCGCCTAAATAAGTCCAACACTGGCTTATTTACATGATTTAGTACCGTTTTGAGGTTTAACAATGATGTGTTTTTTTAATTTTATATATTTTTTAATTGAGGGATAATTGCTTTACAGAATTTTGTTGTTTTCTGTCAAAATCAACAAGGTCAGCCATAGGTATACATATGACCCCTCCCTCTTGAACCTCCCTCCCATAACAGTGATGTTTGAATAATAGAAATGTTTATATAAAAAAACACCAGGAAGACACATCACAAAAGATCATTAGTGTCCATCTGTGTAAACATTTAATCAGATGGAGCAGAGTACAGGACCATTAAATGTAGCTCACAGGAAATCTGTTTTTCTTAAAATAATACTGTCTAATTTTTAAAAGTGTCCTGAAACTTCTTGAAAATTCAAGGGTAATTTTGTCTTCTTAATTGCACTCTTCGCTAATAGTCATGTGATAGATATTATTGCTGGGATTTTGTGCTTTTTCCTAGATGGAGATCAGCCTCCATTTTCTGAGCCGAAATTCCCTACGGAATGCTTCTTTCTCACCCTGCACGCCCACCACCTCTCAATTCTGCCCAGCTGCCGTCGCTACATCCGCAGACTGCGGGCCATCCGGGAGCTCAATAGGTATGTGTGTGATGCCATGTCCTGAGGCTGCCTGAGTCACCACTCATTCTCACAAGCACGCAGTTCCTTGTGACCAGTAGACTTGAATGTGAGGGGCATGTATGTTACAGTACACCATCTGTCTCTCCTACCACATCCATGGTCCTTGGTTGGCCAGAATTCTTTACAAGTTAAGTGACCCAGACTTAGATTTCTTAGAGTTCCCAACCCTTGGAATGTGGTTGAGACTTCTGTGAACTTTTTCTAAAGGGCATCTTATTATCAGAAGACACTTTAAAGGATCTCTTCGTTCCTAGACATACCCTTCTTTCCCAGGACTGTGAAACAGTAATTCTGGTTTCCCTTAATAAACAAGATCATTTACTCATACCAACATTATAATTCAGTTTTTTGTTGCATGTTGTCCTGTGGCATAAGAAGTCCAAAATGGCCAGATAGTAGCCTCAATTTCCCTTTCATTAACACCATTGTTATTTTTCTTAATCTGAGCATTTCTCTCCATGGATCAACACCTGCGAACAAACCAAAGCCACAGGAACAGGGGGCAGACTTTTTTTGAACAGATCATCTGTAATAATAATGGAGCAGCCACTTCTACCGTTTGTTTAGTCCAGGAGTGCTGTAGTAGTATCTGTATCTGCCTTGAATTAAAGTAGAATTAATCACTTACTAATTCTGGTCATTACTGGTAGCTTTCTAAAGTGTTTTTTCCCGACACATAATCATGCTGTCTGTACATGATGACTGCTGATGTCATGCTGCATGTGGGCTTTCTGTAGTTGCAGCTAGTAGAGTCTACTCTGTTGTCACGTGTAGGCTTCTCCTTACAGCGGCTTCTCTTGTAGAGCACGGGCTCTAGGCTCACAGGCTTCAGCGGTTGCAGCACATGGGCTCAGTAGTTGCAGCTCCTGGACTCTAGAGCATAGGCTCAGTAATTGTGGCTCATGGGCTTTGTTGCTCCAAGGCATGTGGAATCTTCCAGGCTTCTTGGACCAGGGATCAAACCATGTCCCCTGCATTGACAGGTGGATTCTCATCCACTGTACCACCAGGGAAGTTCTTTTCTTTTCTTTTTCCTGCCTCACTGCCCTGGCTACAGTTTCTACTACAGTCTTGAGTAGAAATATTGATAGCTTTCTTGAAATTGTTTATTCAAGTTAATGGGGGAAGTTTTTTGGACATCTTCTGTTACCAGATTAAAGAAATTCCCTTTTATTTTGTGATTTTCTAAAAGTTTTTTGTTCTTAACTGGAGTTGATTTTTGTTAAATGCATTTTCCATTTCTGTGAGGAGGTCAGATTTTTTTTCCCCCTTTATTTTATTCATGTGGTTGAATTATATCAGTTGGCTTTCTGATATCAAACCAATCTTACATTCTTGGGAAAACTCAACTCTGTGTTACTGCTTTTATATTTCATTGGATATTCAGTTGCTAATATTCTGTTTAGGGGTTTTGAGGCTATATTCAAAAAGAAGATTGACCTATGACTTTTTTTCTTGCTAAAAATTAAGTGAAGTCTCTCAGTCATGTCCAACTCTTTGCAACCCCATGGACTGTAGCCCACCAGGCTCCTCTGTCCTTGGAATTCTCTAGGCAAGAATACTGGAGTGGGTTGCCATTTCCTTCTCCAGGGGATCTTCCTGACCCAGGGATCAAACCTGGGTCTCTTGCACTGCAGGCAGACTCTTTACTATCTGAGCCACCAGGGAAGCCCAAAAGTGAGTCCTTCTCAATTTTTTTTTATCAACCTTATGCTTGCCATGTAGAATGAATTCTGAAATATTCCCTCTTTTTGTATTTTTCGAGGTGTTTATTGTATAAGAATTATTTTTTTCTTTAACGTTTGGAAGCATTGATGAAGCTATCTGGGCTTAGAGCTTTCTTTGTGGGAAGTCTTCTAAATTAGGTATTTTATTGTTAATAGATATAAGACTGTATAGATTTTCATGTCATCTTGTGTCAGTTTTCCCGTGGTATCTAAAAGTTTCAAAACGCTTAGGCATTAAGTTGTTCATAGTATCTTGACATGTGGATTATATAAAGATAGCTTTTTTTTAAGTTTCAGATTCCTGGAGTATTTGTGCCTTTATCTCTTGTTATTGATTTCTAGCTGATTTCCGCTGTGTGCTTTGTACTTTATTGATATCTACTTTGTAGCCAACATTTAAATTAGTAAGAGTTCCATAGAAGAAAAGAACTTGCAGGAATTCCCTGGCAATTCAGTGGTCAGGATGACTCACTCTCACTGCCAAGGGCCCAGGTTCAATCTCTGGTCTGGTCAGCGAACTAAGATTCCACAGTCAAGATAATAAAAGTAAAAAGAAGAAAACTCACTTTCTGTGTCATTTGTTGCAGTGTTTTACATATATCAATTGAGTCATTTGTTTATGTTTTGTTCAGATTTTCCTTATGTCTGCTGCTTTTATCAGCTTACAATATCAGTTATTGAGAGACTTATAAAAATTTCAAACTGTGTTATGTCTGTTCCTTCATCCTGGAATGGATGGTATCCTGTGGTCTCACCATTCTCACCGACTCTGGAGGATACATTTTCAGTGACCCCATCTGCCGCCTGCACTCCCAGCTTACAGGGGGAGTGAGTGCCTTTCAGATGTTGGTGTTCCCCTTACCTGTGTATTTTTCAGTGCTGTGATACAAGAAGTGTCTTCCAGGACATGGTTAGGGCATGTGTGTGTTTTGAGAGGGCGGTTTTCTGAGCTAGTCATATATAGTAAATCTACATTGATATTCCCATCTTCTTATATTTTTAACTCCTTCCTCTGAATTGTCTCAAGGAATTCTTGACAACTTCATTTAGCAGAGGTCACTGTGAATTCTAGGTTTTAGACAACCAGCTGGGCACACAGAGCCTGTCCTGGTTACCCAGAATAAGACTGAATCCAGAGCCTTTGGGAGTTGTATTCATGTCGATGAATTTATCCCCACATAGGAGTTTGTTAGCATGATGCTTTATTGCTGATCAAGGATCTTCAGAATCTATTCCTCACTAACTGCTGAATTTCTGTTTCTGCATATGTAGTAGTAGAATAATAGTGTCCCAAAGATTTTCACTGGGCTTCCCAGGTGGTGCTAGTGGCAAAGAATTTGCCTGCCGATGCAGGAGATGAAAGACACGGATTTGATCCCTGGGTCATAAAGATCCTCTGCAGTAGGAAACGTAAACCTACTCTGGTAGTCTTGTCTGGAAAATCCCATGGACAGAGGAGCCTGTTGGGCTATAGTCCATAGGGTCACGAAGAGTCAGACATGACTGTGTGACTGAGCACACAAAGGTGTTTACATCCTGTTCCCCCAGAACCTGAGACTGTGTCACCTTGCATGGTAAAGGAGACTTTTCACATGTGATTGAATGTGAGATCTTGAGACAGGGAGATTTTCCTGGATTATCTGGGTGGACCCATTATATCACAAGGGTCCTTTTAAGAGGGAGGCAAGGGAGGGTCAGAGTGAGAAAGGAGATGTGATGACAGAAGCAGACATCAGAGCGGTGTGGGTCCACAAGCCAAAGAATGCGTACCCCCTCTGGAGGCTGGAAAGAGCAAGGAAGCACTCCCCCCTAGGGCCCCCAGAAGTAATGTATGTCTGCTGACCCACTGGAGATTTCTGGCCTCTGGAATCCTAAGGCTATACTTGTGTTGTCTCAAGCCAGTAAGTTTGTGATAATTTGTTAGAGCAGCAACAGGAAGCTAATAAAACATATTAGCAAGTCTGTTTTTTTTTTTCTTCTAACATAACTGTAATTGGCTCTTAAGGACAGTGATCTCATTCCAGCTGTGGTGGAAGCAATGAAGTATGGTGGGTTGGGACCTTAGGGAAACTGGCATCATCCTGCAGTGTGACCACCTCAGCTACAGTCACCACAGGAGCTGCCGCTGCTCTCAAACATGGCTCAGGGGACTTAGGTGGGGTTGGGTGCTTGGAGTCTCCAGAACCCCTCCGCTTGAATTCTTGGAATCCCGGCCTTCCCTCTGATGTTCAAATAAGAGATCCAGTGAGGTTATGGATGCAGTCTGTGTTCTAATCTGGTGCTCTGTATGGACCAGACTCTGCTTCTTTATGGTCATCCTGGAAACGCCCTGACTCACTAGCTTTTCCTTGAGGTGAGATCTTAAAACCTGGAACCTGTAGTTTCCTCGTGTGAATGCTCCAGTGTCTTCACACATAGCCACTCCATCTCTTCATTCCCAGAAATGAGTAGCGATTGTTCATGCAGCTGTTTTTCCACCGAGAATCTTGGGCTTCCAGTGTTACGTCCTCAAATGCTCACTGAATCTTTACCACTTTGAAAGCAGCCCAGTTGAAGAACTAGTAATCCCAGAGCCTGTTTTCCTTGAGGGTCTGTTATCTGTAACCTCTTCCTGCCAACAATCATACAGGTTATTATGTTAGCTTCTTTTTGTTGCTCAGATTATCACGACCTTGATGTGTTAAAATAACAAATAACCCTCTTTCTTAGGGTTTTGGGGATCAGAAGTCCTAAAACTGAGGCTGCATTCCTTCTGAGGCTTTAGGGAAGAATCTCTCTTTTTTTTTGCCTTGTCTAGCTGCTGGAGACCCCTTGGCCCACAGCCCCTTCCTCCATTTTCACAGGCCACGGGAGCCTCTTCAGCCTGCTCCCTCTCCAGCCTCTACTTCACTGGTCACCTCTCCTCTTCTCCCTCTTCTCTGACTCCCTCTCCTTCTCTTCACTCAGACCCTTTGTTGACATGGGACCTGCCGAGACAATCCAAGATAAGCTCCTCATCTCGAAGTCCAAACCCTTAATCATATTTGCAGGGTTCCTTCTGCCATGTAAGGCAACATATTCACAGGTCCTTGGGATTGAGCTGTGACGTCTTGGTCATGGTGGTTGGGAAGCTGGGGGGCAGGGGCACTAACGCGTTACTCTGTCTGCTGTTGTCATGTTCCAGCTGTAGACAAAAGAATCCGCTTTAGCTGAGGTTAGCAGAAAGAGGGTTATTAAAGGCTGTTACCTGGTGTATTGAAGGAGGCCTGGAAAAGAGGACTCCCAGAGCTCTCCTTTGAACCGGGCCTGCCAGGAAGCTGCTTCAAACTTTAGACTCTGCCAGCATTTCAGCTAAAACCCTTCTACACTGTGCTCCCAGAAGACCCATGTGGTTGTCACTTCACTGTATGTACTTCCGCCTCCAATGAGGGCTCACATCTTGGTAGGAGCTAGGACATGTGCAGAAGTACTGGCCACAAGGGAGTCTGGGAAATAAATATACTTTTTTTTTTTTTTTTTTTTTTTTTTTTAAATTTTAAAATCTTTAATTCTTACATGCGTTCCCAAACATGAACCCCCCCTCCCACCTCCCTCCCCACAACATCTCTCTGGGTCATCCCCATGCACCAGCCCCAAGCAAAAATATACTTTTGAAAAATATATCACTGGGCTTCCCTGGTGGTACAGTGGATAAGAATCCACCTGCCAGTGCAGGGGGCAGACGAAGATTCCATATGCCGTAGAGGAACTAAGCCGGTTTGCCACAACTACTGAAGCCCACGTGCTCTAGAGCCTGTGCTCCTCAACAAGAGAAGTCACCGAAATGAGAAGTTACGCACTGCAGCTAGAGAGCAGCCCCTGCTCGCCACAACTAGAGTAAAGCCCGCATGTAGCAACAAAGGCCCAGAGCAACCACACATTAAAAAAATATATATGTATCAATGATACGAAAATGTGTATGTATCGTTGTGTAGTTTTCTACATAATGTTTTGATAGAATGGGTTGAAATGTGTTAAGTGAGCCAGCCTTTAAAATATGCAGCGTATTCCATGATCAGGGAAGGCTCTTCCTCAATGACAGGTGATATTTGAGGAGACACCTTGAAGAGCGTGAAGGAGTAAGTCACAGAGATAACCTTAGAGAAGAACATTCCAGGCGGAGGGAAAAATGCTTAGTTGAGTTGTCTTTTGCTTTGGGTAGTTGAGTAGGCATCATAATCTTGAATTTTCTGGAGACTTCTTTTTCTCCCTCCCAGAAAAACAAGAATATTTCTTTCCAAAAGTAATAATTACTGTATTTCACCAAATCTAAAATGCCGTGCACTTTAAGATATTACGTTGGGAACCAATAAAAAAGATGAATGCTGCCAACATAACCATAACTTCCCATCGGTTTTGGTGATGCTTATGTAGTGTGGGCGGCGAGAGGGGATATGTGTCTGAGAGTCAGTGAAATTGTGAAGATAAATAGATATGATGGATGATGGATCTGTGTGTCTTCTTTCATTTAACTGTTAGTCTTTAATTTCAGAACTGTGGAAGATCTGAAAAATAATGAAAGCCAATGGAAAGACTCCCCACTGGCAACCAGACACCGTGAGATGCTGAAACGCTGCAAAACTCAGCTTAAGGTCTGTATAGTTAACTGGGTAATTTATGGATTAGCCTCACAATAGGAATTTTCCCACCAGAATATGAGCCTTGAATGAACAGTTTAATGTCCTCATTTTTTCCTCATTATTATTTCCCTCAAGATAAAAATGGTACATTTAAATGCTTGTTGATTGTTTCTATGTATACTTAAATCTCAGGACTGAAAGTGCATACGCCGTGTGCCAGTAATGATATGAATTCTTAATGGGTTTTATCATCCTTGAACATCACCTCCCTTTCCTTACCTCATGCAAGATGTTCCCCCTCTACTAACCCTGACTCCACACCCAGATACACACACACTCCAGTTTGTCCAGCCACGCATCTTCGTGTTTGACAAAGTGGATTTGTGGTAGTGGAAAGCTTATCTTTCCTTTGCCCCTCATTCTTCGTTGAACTGAAAATGATCCATTGTATAGAACCTAACTGTAGACGGGAAGATTTCTGCTTATAAACATGGTGGTGGTGGTTTAGTTGCTAAGTTGTGTCTGACTCTTGCGACCCTATAGACTGTAGCCCACCAGGCTCCTCTGTCCGTGGGATTCTCCAGGCAAGAATACTGGAGTGGGTTGCCATTTCCTTCTCCAGGGGATCTTCCGTACCCAGGAATTGAACCCAGGTCTCCTGCATCGCAAGCAGATGATTTACTGACTGAGTTGTGTGGGAAGCCCGTATAAACATATACGGAAGCTTATAAACATAGCTAAAACAAACAGCAGCTAAAGTTGTACAAGGGAAGCGCAGACAGCAAATGTGCTCATTTTTCTCAGATTACAAAGCTGAATGTTAGCTGTCTGTGTTTTCTGTTGATTAGTAGGATGATATGTAGAAATTTTACCTGACTTAGATTTCTGGTACAAGTTAAAAATATCACTTTTATTTACTAATGGAGTAGAAACCTCTTTGAGAAGCAGAATAAACCAGGGACTCTTTTCTGGGGTCTATAGACCCCTTAAGCACTCCAGAGAGAGGTTTCAAGAAGTCTGTAAACTGTTGACATTTATATGTAATGTGTGTGCACGTGGATGTTTAAACTCACAGCGATCCTCTGAGATGGGTGTTAAACCCTTGGTGGACAAGCATTTTGCCCAAGATGAGCATAAGTACTGACCTGGAATTTAGATGTGAATATGTCAGGCTCCTTCTCAGTAACCGCCACTGACTTCCAAAGGGTCTCCCTCGTCAAGGTTTTCAAATATGACAGTGATGACTTAGTCTTTTCATCACTAAACTATGCCCAGTAGTTTGCATGGCACACCTTCTTAGAGCAGAGGAAGCTCTTGAGACACAAACAGCATCTTGCAGCCTGTTAGTGCTAATGCTCTGGAAGCCCTAGAGCAGGGGTCCCCAACCTCCTGTATCTAATGCCTAATCTTAGGTAGAGCTGATGTAATAATAAACCTAAAGTGCAAAATAAATGTAATGCATTCGAATCACCCCCAAACCATCCCCACCCCACCACATCCCACTCTGTGGAAAAACTGTCTTCCACGAAACTGGTCCCTGGTGCCCAAAAGGTGGGGGACCGCTTCCCTGGAGCCTAGATTTCCCATCTCCTCGCCCATGCCCTGCCTGTGACCACACATAGGAACTTAGCCACCAGCTAATGTATGAATGGGGTCATACCTGCTTCCACAGAAACTGGTACGATGCAAGGCCTGTGCTGATGCTGGCTTGCTTGATGAGAGCTTTCTGAGAAGATGTCTGAACTTCTACGGCCTTCTCATTCAGCTGCTGCTCCGCCTCCTGGACCCTGCCTACCCGGAGTGAGTTGCTCTGTCTTCCTCCCCCGTCTCCATTCTTCCAGGCCGTGTTGTCTTTATTGCTCTACAGAGCTGACACCCAAAACTAAGACAGGGGATAATGTAATCAGGAATGCATTTCCAGATTGTACTTAGATAGACTATGAAAGTAGTAATGTTAATAGCTGTTTTCTCTGAAATTAGTTATAGTAGTGAAGGACTGTCAACATTTCTTAGGTTAATTTTGAGAGAGTGCTTTTTGAAAATTGGCTATAAAATCTTTGATAAAAAAGGAAATCTATGAATCGGAAGTGAAAAGTTGGGATTAACAGGATATTGGGTCCCCCCAAGCACTGGTTCCAGCCAGATCCCTAGTCAGTTCCAAGAATGAACCGAGAACATCATGGATCTCTTTATCATCACCTGGACAGCTCCTCCATACAGCCATTTTTGTTTGCTTTGTTACAATTTTATGGTTATTATGAAATCTCCAGATCATCAATGTTGGGTAGGTTGGCTGAAGCCCGCTGCAGGAATGGAAAATAGTATTTAAAGTAAAAATGTCCCCGATGGTAAGAATTGGAATTCTAAACCAGTTCTGCCAATCCTCAGAATCTATATTCGTTACTGTTTAGTCTCTTAAGTCGTGTCTAACTCTTTTGCGACTCCATGGACTGTAGCGCACCAGGCTCCTCTGTCCATGGGATTTCTCAGACAAGAATACTAGAGTGGGTTGCCATTTCCTTCTCTAGGAGATCTTCCCGAACCAGGGATCAAACCCAGGTCTCCTGAATTTGCAGATGGGTTCTTTACCACTGAGCCATCAGGGAAGCCTCAAAGTCTATATAGGTATAGATTATGGCATTGATTACAATCATTCATATAAAGAATTGTGGAAGAGAAAGAAGAATATATAAAGCAGATGGCTTCCAAAGAATCAAAAGTTGCATTTTGCCTCTAAATGCGAAAGCATTTATGTGCAGTGTTAAAGATGAAATTCAGACATATAAAAGCAAAAAAATAAATGTGTAGCCGTATTGTCTTAAAACAGTTTGAGCTGCATAAAATGCCCAAACATGACACTTTTATTTCCTTCACGTTTTATTTATTGCATTAACCTTAACAGGAAACCAAGAAAAGGAACAACATTCATGTCCACCTTTTACATCCCCAGCTTCATGATTCCCTGTTCATTTCTGGTTGCAGTTTCTTTGCCTGTGCACTGTTTATTTAGTTGTTTTATAAAATGAGAGCTTTTTCCGAATGAACCGCTTATTGTAATTGTAGTGTTCTGATCCTCATAATTTGATGTGTCACTGTTTCACTTTGTAACCTGTACTTTTCTCTCTTTGACAGTGTAACACTGCCTTTAAATTCAGATGTCCCCAAGGTATTTGCAGCATTGCCTGAGTTTTATGTAGAAGATGTTGCTGAATTTTTATTTTTTATTGTACAGTAAGTCCCATTCACATATTACATATTTCTGATATGTATTTATATTTAATGGACACATTGTATTACAAACCTCCATTTGATGCCATTGAATGCTGCCCAGAGACTGGAAAAATAAATCCAGCTGTGGCACTAAGCCAATTCCAATAATATCTCAAGACAGAAGCAGGATTAACAATGCTAGTAATAATATACTCTGTGAAAATTGAGTTGAATTTTTAATAACTGAGTATGCGTTTCTGAGAAACAGAAGGAGAAAACAGTTTATAACTATCTGAGTGAACATTCAAAGCCAGAAATACCCACATCTGTATTTTGTACCAATATTTTTCTCAACTGTAAAATTAGAGACAGCTTACAAAGAAATAAGTTGAGTTTATAAGTAGTGTTTGAAATCTGAAAAAATAAAAACTCCATCAAAATATTTTTTTAAGTCTTTTTGGTTGTGAAGATCTTTTGTAAAATTATGATTTAATTGTAGCTTTGGTTTATTTTCTAAGACGTAAATTAATGTAACATGCTGTGGCCAATAGACACAGTGGGTTTGAAATCCTACCCAGTTATAATGTGAATAGTCACCTTAAAATCAACAAATTAAAGGAAATTCAGCAACCTGGTTCCTCGACCTTGTCCCCTTCCTCGCCCAGTCAGCAGCATCCACCCACGTTGAGCCTCTCGAAGCTTCACTACCTGTCCTTCTCGCCTCTCTTCAGATACTCTCCTCAGGTGCTTTACGAGCCCTGCACTCAGGATATTGTGATGTTCCTCGTCGTGATGTTGTGTAACCAGAACTACATCCGAAATCCATATCTGGTGGCCAAACTGGTAGAAGTCATGTTCATGACCAACCCTGCTGTTCAGCCAAGGACCCAGAAGTTTTTTGAAATGATCGAGAACCATCCCCTCTCCACCAAGTTGTTGGTCCCTTCCCTGATGAAGTTTTATACAGGTAATGTTCCTGGTGTGTACAGGTGGGCAGGATTGTCTAAAACCAGCAGGTAAAGTTGTTCTAAACCTGCTACCTAATCTCCTAGTGTCCACATAGAAGTATCACCCGCTAATCCACCGTCAGCAGTACAAAAACTGTTGGTTATTTTCCGCTCGAGTTGTGGAAACATTACACTGACCACATACTAGTCACTGATAATTCAGTTGAATCTATAAAAAGGTAGAGGGGTTACATTGAGACCAAATTGACGTTTTTATCTGAAATTGCCTGACTCGTTTTATGTTTGACTGCGCTAGGTCTTCATCGCTGCACACAGGCTTTCTCTAATTGCAGCAAGTGGGGGCTGCTCTTTACTGCGGTGCTCAGGCTTCTCGTTACAATGGCTTCCCTTGTTGTGGAGGGGCTAGGGCACATGGACTTCAGTAGCTTCAAACCCATGTCCCCAGCATTGGTGGTGAATTCCTAGCCACCACCAGGGGAGCCCCACCCGGTTCATTTTAGTTTCTAACTTACAACATTAGTTTTGCAAACACAGAGTTTCAAAACTGGGGGTGAAACAGGGAGCTGGTTAAGAGTGCTTATTCTTGGGACCTCCCCCCACCACCACCCCCAAACCAACGGAAGGAGGATCTCCGGGAGTCTTCACTGATTCACTAATTCTATACATTTATCGAATGTCTGCTCTTTGCCAGGCACTGTCCTAGGTGCTGGGCAGCACTGGTGAACAAGGTATGAGAACGTATCGGACACTCTGCAAGGAGGTCTTCCTCTTCTGGTTGAACTATGTTCTGAGTTTCCATTCGTAGTTTGGCTTTTCAACTGCAGATGTATTTTCATAAAGCCAGTTAGTTACCTGTGGGCTGCATTCACCTGTTCTCTACCAAAGGCACATGATTGTACTGATGGGACAGTTTTTCTCCAGTTGTATATTTCTCAGGAAAAGAAGTGTGCTGTCTGCCTTCTTACCTTCTATTGAACCTAGCATGCTCTGGGCACTCATTTAGCAGAATATGCTCGCCTTGCTCTTGAAAGAAACCCCAGCCTCCATGAGCACAGTCCCTTGCTGTTCACAGAGGCAGCAGGGGATTGAAAGTTCTTCTGTGTTCAGTGACAGCCATCCCTTCTCAGTTGATCAAGACCTGCTCCTGCTTATTTTGAGATGGTGCCCATACTTCTTTCTGCTTCTAAGGCTCAAGAGTATGTCTGTCTTCTTCCACTTGGTCACTATTACCTTGTGTCATCTCTTGGAAATTTCTCTCCTTCCCTAATCTACCTGTATCCTCTTGAACCTAAAGAAGTCCACAAGCCCCTTGAAGTTTTGTTAACATGCTCACCTTGGCAACAGCAGAGAGCACTCCTGTGTAAAAGGCCCTTGCTTGGTTTGCCTGTCCTTCTCTTACCTCCTATCCCTGGTAGGAGAGAACCATGGGCCATTCAGGTACAATTGGTGCATCAGCTGTTTACAGAACGGGACCCCATATGGTACCCTGCACCGGTCAGGCTTCACTGAATTGAAGGTAATCCTAAATTTCTTTAAAAAAAAAAAAATGATGAGGTACCTCTTTTCACCTATCAAACTTGAATACCCAGTGTTAAAATGGTTTTAGGAAAATAAACTAATCTGCAAAAGCCTATTTCAGCCCTTCTGTCACTAGTATGCAGAATCAATGCTGTGAAACTAAGAATGTAGGTTGGTAAAGCCTTTCTGGACGGCAAATTGGCCATCCACACCAGACACTTGAGTATTCCTATCTGGGGACCTCCCTGGCAGTCCAGTGGAGAAGATTCTTTGCTTCCACTTTGGGCAGCACAGGTTCAATCTCTGGTTGGGGAACTAAGATCCCACATGCTGTGGGGCACAGCCAAAAAATAATAGTAATAAGGAACATTGGAGTAACAGATTATCTGTGTTGGAAGCAGCCATTCTCTGTCCCTGGGGCTGGGGGAACCAAGGGAAAAGGCTTGGGGTTATTGGAATCTGGATGCTCAAATGATTTCCTAAAGGAAATCAACTCTGAATACTCAGTGGAAGGACTGACACTGAAGCTGAAGGTCCAATACTTTGGCCACCTGATGGGAAGAGCTGACTCAATGGAAAAGGCCCTGTTACTGGGTAAGATTGAAGGCGAAAGGAGAAGGAGGTGGCAGAGGATGAAATGGTTAGATAGCATCACTGACGCAGTGGACTTGAATCTGAGCAAACTCTGGGAGACAGTGAAGGACAGGAGAGCCTGGTGTGCTGCAGTTCATGGGGTCGCAAAGAGACAGGACTTAGTGACTAAACAATAACAGCAGCAACAAATAGTGAAAGTATTAAAAAGAAATTCCTGCCAGGGGTAGGTCAGTTAAATAAATTATCATTTATCCATCCAGTGGGTCCATGTGAGCCATAAAAAATAATGTTAGTTATATTAAATGGTTAAGTAATAAAAAGAAAGTGCCATTAATGGGACAGTTTGTCAACTGTGACCACCTTTTGGTACACAAATATATATTACAGATAAAAGTGTGGGAAGATACGCACCAGCATGTTAACAGTGAGTTGTTTGTTTTTGAATGGTTAAATTCTGGGTGGTTTTATTTTTCTGTTTTAAAAAGTTATCTAATGTCTTCATTATTCTACAGTAAACTTGTGTTGTTGGTATTGAAAAGACAAAAAAGATTTTAGTTAAGTGCATTTTGTACTCAGTTAGTGCCCTGGGCTTGTCACTGTGGCTTTGGGATAAAGGACAGGGCTAGGCCTCCTGCCTGTGAGGCCCAGGGTGGGGGCGGGGTGGCAGGGGGGCACCATAAAGATTCCAGGAGTGGGAGGATGGGTGGGTGTCCTTTCTCCCTGGCCACCAACCAGCATGCCCTCTGGCCCTGGGCCACCTCTGTAATCACGAGTAGATGATAAGATGATATCCGTGCTAATAATAACCACTGCTTATTGAATATTTACTGATCCTTTCACTTAATCCCCACAGCAGTCCTCAAGATGGGTGCTATAAATATCTCCCTCTTACAAATGAGGAAACTAAAGCTTAGAAGCATCTAGAAGCTCACTGAAGGTCAGCAGCCAGTGAGTGGCAGCGACCTCAGCAGTTGGGCATTAGCGCAGGTGTTCCACCTGTTCCCCGGGGCCCGGCGCCTGGGGAGCCCACAGCGGGCATGGCAGACACTCCCCCACGTGTCCAGCAAATCCACATTAAGTCCTGCTGGTTTAGGTCCTGGCTCCTGAGCACAGCCAGCTCTCAGACATGAATTAGAGCTTGATCTCTGAAACACACTCCTCTTTTAAACCCCAGAGAGGGTCTAGCTCAGATAGTGCTTAAGGTCAAATGTTTGTTCCAGAAATAAAACTGAGTTTCAGAATGTGTGTGAGTGTGCTCAGCCGTGTCCAACTCTTTGCAGCCCCCATGGACTGTAGCCCTCCAGACCCTCTGTCCATGGGATTTTCTAGGCAAGACCACTGGAGTGAGTTGCCATTTTCTACTCTAGGGGATCGTCCTGACCCATGGATCAAATCCACATCTCTTACATTGCAGGCACATTCTCTACCACTGAGCCACCAGGGAAACCCGTTTTGGAAAAAAGAGTATTTTATTTGTACTAGAGCAAAGGTGGTACTTAAGGACTAGCAATCAAAACGTGGCTACTCAGAACCAGGAAGAACACTGATAACCAAGACAACTTCAAGACCATTCCCTTTCCCAAGCTGATCTGAGTCAGCAAAGACAGTGTTAGCCCAAGTAGACTTAATCACCAGCTCAGCAAATACGCATGGAGCTGCTGCTACACATCAACTCCCATGTTGCCACTTGGGCCTAGCCATGCGAACGCCAAAACCCCTGTCACTGCCAGTTAGGCATTCTGGCGTGAGAACAGATGTGGAACCAATAAATAAGATACAGAGAGTGGGTGTGAGAGGAGGGCCTGGTGCTACGTTTTTTTTTGGGGGGGCGGTGGGTACTGCACTACTTGGCATATGGGATGTTAGTCCCCCGACCAGCGATTGAACCCACAGCTTCTGCAATGGAAGCATAAAGTTTTAACCGCTGGACCGCCAGGGAAGTGTCACCAGCCTGGTGTTACTTTTAAGAAGCACAGTCAGAAAAAAAAAAAAAAAGAAGCACAGTCAGGTCTTCAAGAAGATGACTTTAGAGTGATATGGAGAACAAAACCAAAGAGGGAACCCTGAGAAGATCTCAGCCACAGTGTGGCAGGCAGTGAGAACAGCACACGGAAAGGCCCTGAGGGCCCTGGCAGCTTACTGAATCAAGAAGGCTTGTGAGCAGGAAGCAGAGATCTAGATCTCTGCAGGCTTTCTAGAAATAGGACTTGGAACAGACAAAAAAGGAGAAATACCATATGATATTCCTTATATGTGGAATATAAAAAGAAATGATACAAATGAACTTGCAAAACAGAAGCAGACTCACGGACTTAGAAAAAGAACTTATGGTTGCCAGTAGGGAAGGACAAGGGGAAGGGATAGTTTGGGAGTTTGGGATGGGCTTGTACACACTGCTGTATTTAAAATGGATAACCAACAAGCTCCTACTGTATAGCATAGGGAACTGTGCTCAATGTTATGTGGCAACCTGGATGGGAGGGGAGTTTGGGGGAGAGTAGACATATTATGTAGGGCTGAGTCCCTTTGCTGTACATGTGAAACTGTCACAGTATTGTTAATTGGTTATTTTCCAATACTTTGGCCACCTGATGCAAAGAGCTAACTCATTGGAAAAGTCCCTGAAGCTGGGGAAATTTGAGGGCAAATGCAGAAGGGGGTGACAGAGGATGAGATGATTGGATGGCATCACCGGCTCAATAGATATGAGTTTAAGCAAACTCCAAGAGATAGTGAAGGACAGGAAAGCCTGGCATGCTACAGTCCCTGAGGTCACAAAGAGTCGGACCCGACTTTGCTACTGAACAACAATACAAAATAAAAGGTTTAAAGTTTGGGGAAAAAAAGAACTAGGACTTGGGGATTATATCTTGGACTGATGCAATTTTGAGGGAACATTAGCAATGAGCTTTTTTTAATGTTGGAAGAGATGTATGAGTCCTAAGTTCACGGTCATGACTTAGTCTCTGCTGTGTTCAGGATACAGGACAGGTGTTCTGGGCCATTTAGAGCATAGGCGAGGCTCTGTGTCAGCCCCCTGTGTGTTTCTCCCTTAGACTCCGCTAAGTCAGCCCTCCATACTGCAGTTCACACTTCTATACAGTTAATAAAACGATGCTTAGTTCAGCTTAAAGAAAGGTGCTTTTAGATCTTCATACTAAGGTACTATCCTTTTATCTTTAAATAACTTTTTTTTGTTTTTAAGTCCCTATTAAGTGTTCATTGGGAAATACAGAAGAGAGCAAAGAGAAAATAAAGCTCGTTGATAATGTCTGCACTCAGAATCTCTGTTAACATTTTGCTCTGTGTCTTTCCAGTCAGCTTGCATCTCGCGCGTGCGAGTGTGTGTATTTGTTAATATGATTGGACTCAGATTGTGTATTTTCTTTGCTGGCCTGTGGCTTTATTTGTGTGTGCATGTGTGTGTGTTCAGTCGTGTCTGACTCTTTTTGATCCCGTGGACTGTGGTGAAGGAATTTTCCAGGCAAGAAGACTGAAATGGGTTGCCATCCCCTTCTCCAGGGGATCTTCCCAACCCAGGAATTAAACGCGTGTCTGCTGCATTGACAGACAGATTTATATCACAAATACCTTTTTGCGTTCTCCCTTGGGCATTGGATTATTTATATTTTCTTCTGTATAAATAGTACTTTAATGAATATCCTTGGAGATCAGTCTCTGAACATGTTGTGTTTTTATTCCCACGTGGGTTTGTAGTGTCTTGCATCTTTTCCTTAAGTCCGTTGTCTTTACCTGGCAGTTTTCCCTCTTTTTAAAATTTGTCATGAGTTCAGGAATTTCTCATGCTTAAGCTGTTTGTCTTTTTATAGGAAGTTTGATCTTTGTTCCATTTTAAAAGCTACGGGGATCATGATAACTGGTAAATGAATGATGAGTATATAGAGATACATAGAGATTTACTGTGCTTTTCTCTAGTTTGATACGTGTTTTAAAATGTCAGTTATACAAAAATAGTTAAAGTGATAGTCACATTCAATAGATATGTTACCCTTAATAAAATTTAACCCAGTTGTTTTTACCCGCTCAGGGAAGTGTTGTGGAGTTCCTATAAACTAGTAACAGTTGGGAGAGGTATGGTAATTCAGCTCTGGTCATTGGTGATGCTAGCCCAGTGATGCCCATTGATTTTCCCAGACTATTTTCCCGGTTCATTTTGTTACTGTGTCATTGCCCTCCTTCACTGTGAAGGTCTGTCTTCAAAACCACTTATAATTTCTCTTCTGCCTTAGGTATGAGATAGAAACAAAATTGTATCACATCTCTGATTTTGCAGATTCATATTATTAATGTCATAGCAGTAATAGCTGCTTTTAGAAAGGTAAGAAAGTCTATATCCTTCAGTCCCTTGTCTTTCTTCTTCAGACGTTGAGCACACCGGCGCCACCAGTGAGTTCTACGACAAGTTCACCATTCGCTATCATATTAGCACCATTTTTAAAAGCCTTTGGCAAAACATAGCTCACCACGGCACCTTTATGGAGGAGTTCAAGTGAGTATTGGGCCCCTAATCTCACCACTTGCCTTCTTGCAAATCAGAAGGCGAACAGCCACTTAAAAGCTTTCCCAGCTGGTTCTTGTAGACTGTTTGGTTAGTCTCCTCTGAGTTTTCCAGATGGTTCTGCTAAATGTGAGCAGGATTATCAAAATCTCTGTCTGCCAGACTTTGCTGAATTTTAGATTTGTCAAGATACTTTGGGCATAGTATACATGGAGACAGAATCTATTCTGAGATGAAGTGTTGTGTTTTTTGGTCTTTCTTGATTACAGTATTACATGAATTTGCAGAATGGCTGAAATGGGATCTTCTAGCACTCTTTGAATATGTTGAAATCAAGCTTTAGAGTTAGAAGCGTTAGGAGGACTTCAGGTTCAAAAGCAGCTAGTGTGAAGGCCGTCATTTGAAATGATGTTCTTTGTAGGGAGGGCCTAGACCTTGATGAAGTTTGTCTCATTACCAATCTGAAGTTTCAGTGACTGCTTAAACCTGGACATCTAAGTTGCTTAAAGGTGCAGCAGTGGAGACACAGACACAGAGAGCAAGCAGACTGTGGACACAGTTGGGGAAGGAGAGGGCGGGACAAGTTGCGAGAGCAGCATTGAAATACATCCACTGGCACGTGTAGAATAGATGGGCAGCGGGAATTTGCTACGTCACGCAGCAAGCTCACATCTTTGACGCAGGGAGCTCAAATTGGGTGCTCTGTGACAGCCTCGGGGGAGGGGGATGAGTGGGAGGTGGGAGAGAGGTTCAAGAGGGAGGGCATGTGTGTATACCTGTGGCTGATTCATGTTGCTGTATGGCAGAAACCAACACAACATTGTAAAGCAATTATCCTCCAATTAAAAAGAAAAATTTTTAATGTGCTTTAAAAGTAAAAGTAGATGAAAATGTTGATCTCTTGAATTAGTCTTAAGAAGAAATTTTATCCCATCTACTCTGATATTTGCAACTCATATTCAATCCTTGATCAAGCCTAGCTGTCACTTGTTAACTGAATTACCATTTAACAGTGGAAGTATGTCCAGAGGAGTAGCCATTTCTTTGATAGTTTCCTACAAAGTAAGCCCTTTAGGTTAGTTCTTTCTTTCCATGAGCTGCTCTTGTTTTCAGAAGTATATGCCAACAAAAGCTTGCAGTGAGCTTAGGAGACCAGGCGTGCCTACAGCTCAATCTGCATGGTGCTGATTAGGAGTGTTCATTCTGAATTTCCAGTCTCCTGATATTCAGGTCTCTGCCTTTGTTAACAGGTACTTGTCTTCCCAAGGCAAGGCCCTGCTGCCCTCTGATTTCTCAGCAATAGATCCTGAAGAGTAGTTCCTCTTTTCTCTCCTAATCTGACGGGTCTAGAATCTAATAGATGGACCAAGCCATCTCAGCTCACCAGGTAGTCTGTCCATTATAATAGGATTTGCAGGACAGTTCTGAAGATTGGAAGCTTCTGTTTCTATAAAGAACGTTAGTATCATACTTTAACTGTATTACAGCTTCCAATTTTTCCTAAGTGTGTCTTTCTTTATAAAAATGATTGATTGTGTCATTAGTTCTCTTATCTCTTATATGTGGGTATTTGTGCTTTCCTTATATCTTGGTGAGCTTAAGCATATTTTTTCTAGCCTGGAAGAGTGTTTTCTCTACTTAAAATTATTTAGGGAATGAGCCAGGGTAGTGCTAGTAACCCACTCTCTGGAGCTGGGGGTGCTGGAAGTCAGCACTTGCTGGTTTTCCAGGGTGTAAGTACTTCCACTGATGCCAGAGTTAAAGCTGCCAAGGGAATTTGCTCACAGAATTCTAGAATGTTATTAGCAATGACTCTGAGGAACCATGCCAGGTGGCTCCAGCACATCGCTGGAATGAGCTTATCACAATTAATATAAAAGAATCACAAAATCTTAAGGGGAGATGCGGGGGTCCCAGCATCGAGTTGTGTCAAGGCTGGTGGCTCTGTGCGGCGATGTGGGTAGCACTTGGGTGGAGGCCATTTTTCTCTGGGACCTGCCACCACATTCGCTGCCAGTAAATGTGTGACTGTGTCCCGTGTAATTGCTTTTCAGTTCTGGGAAGCAGTTTGTCCGCTATATAAACATGCTGATAAACGACACAACGTTCTTGCTCGATGAGAGTCTGGAGTCTCTGAAGCGGATCCACGAAGTGCAGGAGGAGATGAAGAACAAAGAACAGTGGGACCAGCTGCCCCGGGTGAGGACACGGTGCAGGGGCCCAGGTGGAGCCCCGCGCAGACGGCTGCCTCTGCGGGTCTCAAGGCTTACATGCAGCCGGCTGGCCAGCACTTGCTATCTCCCTCCTGTGGGCTTTTGGGAAATTCGAGCATGGGTTTTGAGTGGGAGAGACCTTAAGACATGACTTAAATCCAGACAATGAGCCAAGAAGTCTTTCAGAATGTGTCCTGGAAACTTCCTCTGCCTTTTTAACTGTAAAGGGCTTTTTAGGGAGAAGAGCTTTTGTTGTTTGAATATGTTGATGAATATTTAGGAAAGTAACTAGGGAATAAATCTCTAGAATTCTGTCTGCTAGAAAAGAATTTGATTTGATCTTCTGTAGACAACTGTGTGAACAACCCTGAAGGACTCTGATAGAGTGTTTTTCCTTTCAATAGATCTTGCTTTTTTTACGTTCAGTTATAAATAGAAAAGAGGCTTGTCTTGCCAGGTTCCATGAGAAATGCTTGCTGTGCTGGCGGCCGCCTACTACCGTCTCCTGACATTTATTGCAGTCGTTTAGGTGGTTCTCTGGTCAGTTACTAGGCCCTTGACAGCTATCGGTTGCCTCATATATTGGCTAGTTCTGCTCCTGGTCTTGTTAGATTCAGAATCAGAACTGCTTTCCAGAAAGTAGGGAGAGCTACTTTTTCTTGACTATAAGTAGCATTCTCAAAATGAAAAAGCTAGTGAGGTTCTGAAGACGTGGAGACAGCACTGTCTTGTGGTGGTTCAGTCGCTCTATCGTTTCCGACTCTGCGTCCCTGTGACTACAGTCCACCATGCCCCTCTGTCCTCAAACGTCAAGTGTTGAAGCACATTAAGGAAGGTTTTCATTCCAAGTATTCTCACAGCTTTGATAAAAATTCTATGTCTTACTCTAGCCAAAGTGCTTCAACTACAGACTTCACCCTTTTGGGGGGCTTCACCCAGAGTTCATGATTTCTGGATTTGTCTGGAGTCCATGCCAACATGCTCCTCAAGCCCCTCTAATTGTATTCGTGAGATAATGCAGCGGTTGTCGTCTTTTTTCACCCTCTAGATATACTTTGTCCTTCTCATCACTCTCATATTCATTTTTAAACACACCTTAAACTGTCTTGCTCTGGGGCCTCCAAAACCCTCCTCCTCTGCTCTCTGTTTCACACAGGCTGCAGTCAGCCCTGCGCCTGAGCCTCCACAGCCCCAGGTGGCTCTAAGCCATCCTCCGAAGCTTACCAGTCCTTCGACTCCAATCTGGCCCGGTCCCCCAGTCCTTGCTGAATGTGCCAGGGAGGCTGATGAGCTCTAGTTGAAAGAGCCCCAGCTTTGGAATCCAGGGGACGTGGGTTTGACCACTGGCACTGCCACTCATTGAGTTCATCGTCTCTGTTTCCTGGCCCGTAAGTCAGAGGTGGTGCCTGCCTTAAGGAAAACTGTGAGGAGAGATGGTGGATGGCAAGGACTGGTTCAGGACCAGCCCGGAGAATGCGCTCAGGATGTGCAGCTTCCCTGGTTTTATTTGCCTTGAGACACTCCTGTCCAAAATGCTGTACTTTCTGCTGTTAGGTATTAAACTCTTACCCATCCTTTGAAAGAGGTCTTGTCCAAATACTCCCTCATAGTGGGCTCCTCATTAGGGGAGCGGCAAAGTCTCACCTTTCTCTCCGCTCCTGTGATGCCCACTTGGTGTCGCTCATGATGCCATTGCTGGACCAGCTTACGCTGTCGATGTTGGGATGTGGCTCTGCAGCACATTGTCTTGTCCAAGGCCAGTGCTTATCATAAGAGCTTTTGTTTATGAGGCAACTGAGCACACACTATTGATTTTTTCCTGTGTTAATGGATGGGGAAAGGGCATAAATAATCCCTGACGAATGCTATTTCAGAAATCAGTTCTACTTGGCTTTGAAATCACTTCCTGCCTCCCCTCTCCCTGCCTGCTCCTCCCCAGTGCTCAGACCTCAATTGTCTTCTCTTCTCTTTCCACACACGACTTTCCCTAGGTCGTGTGTTTCTCGGTGAGGGTGCTGGTTGGAGTTTTGACGTAAGAGTAATTCTTTGTCAGGAGAGACTGTCCCGGATGCTGCAGGGCATCTCCAGCTCATGCCCATTTAATGCCAGTGATGTGTCTCTCCTACTTCCAGTTATCAGGCAACCGGAAATACTCCCACACAGTACCTGATGCCCCTAATTGAAAACAGCTACAGGCCGATCTCATCTATTCCAAGGCTTTAACTGTCTGTATTCTAAAGACTCCGAAATGTGCCTCCCAAGCTCGGCTCACTCTTGATTCAGGCTTATATAAGTTGATTCAGGCTTATGTAACGAGCTGTTGATTTGCCTCTGCCCGGGGTTCTAATAGGATCTCCACTTGTGTCCAGAAGTTGTCTTCTGGATCTTCTCTGCCCTGTCTCAGAAAATGAGGACTGCATTCTACTCAGTGCTCTGGCTCAGCACCTGTGGAATCTTCTTTGATTCCTCTTGCTGTCTCAGCAAATGCCACTAGGCTCTATCTCAAAATATATTCATTGTCTGACCTCTTTCCTCTTCCTCTAGACCACTACCGTCTCTTACCTGGAGAAGACTCCCCTGTGGCCTCTCAGCCCTCACCCTTGCTGATGCCCACTCCAGAAGGATGGTGTTAAAATCTCAGTTGGCTTCTTTTTTTTCCCCTTCAGCCGTGCCTCGCGGCGTGTGTAAATCTTAGTTCCCCGACCAGGAACCAGACCTGTGCCTCCTGGATTTAAGTGCAGAGTCTCCACCACTGGACGACCGGGGACGCCCTCGGTCAACTTCGCATTGCTGCTCCGCTCAAAGCCCTTCCAGGCTTCCCAAGTTCTTCCTGGGCATGCACTATCGGCCCTACCCTTGTCCCTTCACTCCTCTTCCCAGGCTACGCCTGCCTCCTTGCTTCTCCCCCAACCAGCAGGGCCTTTGCACCTCCACCTGGAGTGCTTTTACCCTGGATTTTTGCTGACTCATTTCCTTTAGCTACCTTCTTAAATGTCACCTCCTCAGAGAGGCCTTCCCTGACTACCTTTTCCAGAGTAGCACCCTGACCCCAGCACATTCTTCCTCCTTGCTATCCTGCTTTATTTTTCTTAATCATTATCGGACATGTTAGGCATCTGTTTGGGCGAGTGTCTGTTTATTGCTTGTCTCTCTAACTGGAATCTAAACTCCATGAGGTAGGGAGCCTTCTTGGTCATATTCTGTGCTCCATCCCCTAACAGAGGCCTGGCCTGTGATTGATAAATGAGCAAGAGAGCCAGACACACACTGAGGTGGTTCTCACTTTGCTGTTCGTCCAATCCCCCTGCTTCACCTTTTCGGTCCTGTCCAGAGGGCCCTGGGCAGGTCATGCAACACTGATGCAGGTTCTCCTGCAGGCACTTTCCCAGGGTGTACGGGTGTGGCTCCATCAGCTCTTGCAGCTATTTTCCCTCCCCCAACACAAAGTGAGCTGGCCTCTGAGCAACTGTAAGAATATAAACCCATCCTGATATTGCTATGTTTTATTCCTTGCAGAGCCTTCTCTGCTCCATCTTACTTTACCCATGAGTCAAATCCACCTTGTTATCTCATGTTCCAGCCTCTTGTCAGAGGAGGAGGAGGAGGATGGAGCCTGAGGCAAGCACGCTGACAGCTGTAAAGGTTGACAGCCTGACCGGTGTGGAAAGACATGGTTCAAAAGCTTAGCCATCTCCAGGCCCTTGGTGTCATGGCAAAACCTACAGACTTCAGTGTCAGAGCATAACAGATCTCATGTTTTCAAAATAATGGTGACTAAGTAAAGGTTGTTATTAAGGACAATGCATGTCCTTTATTAGGCCCCAGTGTGTATCAAGTACATCATCACTTATTTCATCCTGCATAGAGGTTGATGGTGACTTCTTTTTGTCATTGAGAAAACTGAGTCTGTGTGCATTAAATCATGTGCCAGGGTCACCTTCTTCAAAGTCCTAAGAATGTCTGATGGCAAAAGGAATAAACGTCAGTAATCTGGAACATTTGCCATACAGGTGGTTCTATGATTCCCCAAGTCTGTTGGCTGTGTAGCACACTTCCCTAGTAATGAGCTGACTGTATTTTTCCCTTGCACTTGGAGCTTGGTGAGCTGGTGACTAGTACTGAGACGTGTCTGGCATCTGTTCACTGTTGCCCAGGATCAGCAGCAGGCTCGCCAGTCCCAGCTCGCTCAGGACGAGCGCGTTTCACGCTCCTATCTTGCCCTGGCGACGGAGACGGTGGACATGTTCCATATCCTCACCAAGCAGGTCCAGAAGCCATTCCTGAGACCCGTGAGTAGAACCTTCGGGGTATTTGTTTTGTCTGTTGGATTCAACATTCAGAGCCTATCAACTTAGAACTAAATATAATCATCATTGAAATTCTGGGTGTTTAGCATCACAGTCACAGATCAGTTAGATTCTGTCACTGAGTTTGTTCCCAGTTATGCTGATTGAAACGCCCAGCACTCTGTTGATACACTGAAGTCTGCAGGCGGTCACTTCTAATTCACTTTCTGCTGAGACAGCACATTGGATTATTAATGTTGAAGCTGTGACATATTTTTATCATTATTGGTTCCTGTGTTTTATTTATAAGAAAAGTATAAAGTGACATCAATTGGAAATTAGAGTTTATTAAGTAGAAATAATTGACAGTGTGTAAGATCTTTGGTTCTCTTCAGTGTAGCTTTGTTACATTCAAGAAGTCAAAGTTGGATGCACAGCACAGCATGTGGGATCTTAGTTCCCCAGGGATCAAACCCATGCCCCCTGGCATGGAAACACAGCCTCAGCCACTGGACCTCAGGAAAGTCCCCTCCCTGTTTACTCTTACCTTCAGGATTATCACCACACTCTGGCCTGGGTGCAGCTCACGAGATGGGCCCCCTCCCCTGTCCCCTTTCCATTTCATGTCTTTTCATAAATAGATGTCAGCACAGGCGCAGCAGAACATGAAGCCAACAGTGCATCATTAAAAGCATAAGAACATGGCAACTCATTTAGACAAGGTACTTCAGACACTTGCTTCCCTTAAAGCCTTGCAAATGAAGTTTCTATAAACTTTTTCTGTAAAGGCCAGACAGTGAATAGTTTATATGTTGTGGGCCACACAGTCTGTCTCAGCTACTAACTCTGCTGTTGCTGTGTTCCAATGACTGCCTCAGCTGAGGCATCAGGCCAGATTTGTCTTACAGCCCGGAATTTGCCAGTCCCTGCTCTAAGTCATGTTGTATTTTATGTTCAGGTGCTCCAAAGGCAAGGCCATGTGATTGTTCAGAGGGTCGGAAACTGTAAAAATTATTCGAGGGACTTCCCCAGTGGTCTGGTGGCCAAGATTCCGAGCTCCTGATGCAGAGAGACCGGTCAGGGAACTGGATCCCCCATGCCCGAACTAAGAGTTCACATGCCTCAACAAATATCGAAGATCCCTTGTGCCACAGCTAAGACCCCACACAGCCAGACAGATAAATAAATAAAAAGAAATATTTAAAGATATCATTTGAGACTAAATTATCATAAAGCCTTCTGTTAACTCTAAATTCTTCATTTTTAAAGGAAATTATTGAAAGCTAAGTCTAATATTTTCATGTCAATTAAAATTAATTTTTTTCAAGATTTGCTCACTGGTCGGAGCTGTCCGCACACAGAGGTCATGGTCTCTGCCCCCAGTCTTTGCCTCTGCCTGCCATCATCTTTCTTTTTCCTTTGCTATACCCTTTTCACCTTCTTGGCTAGTCTTGGCTGGTTAACACAAAACTCTCCCTCTTCAGAAAGAAAAATGACCAGTTATATTCTATTCTTAATCACTCTTTTATCTCACAGTTTGTTAATAATTAAATATAGAATACGGTGGGGGAAGGAGGCGCAAGAGGAAGGGATATATGTATAGCTGATTCATGTTGTACAGCAGAAACTGACAGCATTGTAAAGCAATTATCCTCCAATTAAAATTTTTTTTAATAATTTGAAAGTTATGGCACCCCACTCCAGTACTCTTGCCTGGAAAATCCCATGGACGGAGGAGCCTGGCAGGCTGCAGTCCATGGGATCACTAAGAGTCGGACATGACTGAGCAACTTCACTTTCCCTTTTCACTTTCATGCATTGGAGAAGGAAATGGCAGCCCACTCCAGTGTTCTTGTCTGGAGAATCCTAGGGATGGGGGAGCCTGGTGGGCTGCCGTCTATGGGGTCACACACAGTCGGACATGACTGAAGCGACTTAGCAGTAGCATCAAGACATAAAATATTTGGAAATTGTGGATCAAAAATGATAGTGTTTGTAGAATAATAGCATGGATATATTCATCTTAACCCAAGGGATGACATTCCATCATACTTCAGTAAAGAGTAGTAGATTAAAGAATATATATTTATCAAACAAAAAATACAGAGTACTTTACTTTGTGCAAGAGTGGGTCCTTTAAAAGCCAAGTTTAAGTTGAATTTGTATAGATACCGTCATTAAATTTAATGAAAACCTTGTTCCTTAAAGAGAAGCCTTCAAGACTCATGGCCACTGTTTAATACTCTCGAAGTGAGATTTTCCCCTCTCGTGTTTCCTTAAAGCAGTGTATGCCCACTTGTAGTAGTACTGTGTCATCTAGTGGGGTTATAGCAGGTTACTTCATACTTATCTTCTAGTTGTTTCATTTGTTTTGTTTCACCAGCTTGATTTTAAAACTATTCAAGACAGATTTTATCTTCTCTTTTATATTTCTCTGCTCTTTGCATCTGATAAATGAGAATGGTGCATATTGTCTAAACTGCCAGGAACATTGGAAATTTATAAAAAGATAATACCTAAAATGATGGCTGAAAGAGCAGACTCAAACTTTTGTGACTTGTTTCTCAGCAAATTCGAAGTGATTGTTGTTTTTATAATCAAAAACATGAATTTAAAGAAAAGGTTGCTTTTTTTGGTATTTATAAATATTTCATCAGGCTGCAGCATTCTATTAAGCATTAGAATTGTTGGCTTAGAAATGGAGAGTAAAGAGAAGGCTGAATGGAATGTCCTTCTTCAGCTTATATGATGTAGCACAGGTAAGGGATTCTTTGAATGTCTATCCTGCCAATTCCTGGCCCTGAAGTCGCTGAAAGGGGAGTGTTTGGTCCTCCTTATTTGACTTGACAGCTTGACTTGTCCCATTATCCTGTGATTCCCTAGGAACTTGGACCCCGATTGGCCGCGATGCTGAACTTCAATCTTCAGCAACTCTGTGGCCCGAAGTGCCGTGATCTGAAAGTTGAAAACCCCGAGAAATATGGCTTTGAACCAAAGAAGCTGTTGGACCAACTGACCGATATTTACTTGCAGCTGGACTGTGCCCGGTTCGCGAAAGCCATCGCTGACGACCAGGTCGGTGCCTGAGGGGCGGGCGACTTGAGTTTGCTTCCTTGTGGATGTCCTGGCAGACTCCGTGCACATCCCTCTGTTTCTGGATTTTCCCCACTGGAAATCAAGGAAGGGGACACTTAGCAAAATGTAGCTTTGAAAGTTTTTAGGATGTAAACAAATAACAGCCACAGCGGCAAGGGAAACTTGTCTGGTGTAAATGGAGATGAACGGGTTATTTTGCTTTGGACATAAAGAGCGGATTTGGCTCTCAGATCCGTTTCCAGTTGAGTTTGTAACCCGTCATGTTAAGCGCCTTGCTTGACAAATCTCTTAAGCTCAAAAGAAACCCTGTTTTCTCAGGGAGTCTCTTTAGCTTCAGTGCTGCTGTTAATTCTGTGGTTCTAGGTTTCAGACCTTGTTTGTTGTTTTTACATCCTTCCCTCCCTTATTCCTTGGGCCTTGGTGATCACATCCATTTTGTGGTTTTCATTTCCACAGCTTCCAATTTAGTCCCAGCAACCCCAGTCCAGCCTTGATTTTTAATTTTTCAGAATCCCCTACAGGGCTTCTCGCTCCACATCCCTCTGTCCTGCAGCACCTTCAGCACCTTAGTAACTAATGGTTATTAACCACATGTCAGGGTTTAACCACCTTTCATGTTTTCACTTGTGACTCACAAAATCCTGCGATACAGGTTCCCTTGGATTCCTCGTGCCCTCGGAGGCACACAGAGGTTAGGGAGCCACACGGTTAGCGTGGGGCAGAGACAGGGCTCCTCCCCAGTGTCTGCCCTGAGTCCCTGTCCTCAACTTCTCTGCTCTCTGCTTAAAATGCCCCAACGTCCGTGTTCGTTTCCATCTTTCCATCTTTGTTCACATTGTTTTTCCAGATATTACTCACCTCTCAGGGTAACTGTCACTAGGAATTCCAGAAGGTTTGTTGTTGTTGTTTGTTTATTTATTTACTGGCTGCCCTGCATGGCATGTGGGATCTTAGTTCCCTAACCAGGGATCGATCCTGCATCTCCTACATCCCTGCAATGGAAAAAAAATACATATGTCTAAAGCAATTTTTCCAAAAAAAAGTAGTGGTAAAGGAACAGGTTAGGTGTTTGCAGTTATTTTGAGGAGATGCTAAAATGATTCTCCCGTCTGCGACTGTATAATACTGCATATATTAAGAAATGGAAGATAAATGGTAGTCTTAGGAGGGACAGGAAATGGAAACGCTCACCATGTGAGCTCAGGGCATCTGCCTTGGGCAGCAGGCCGACTAGAACGGGGCCTCACAGCCCAGCCAGAGGTCAGGTGTGAGAATTCCCCAGGGACTCTGCCACTCTTACAGTCAGGGACTCCAAAGCGTCATTAGCCTGCTCCCTCTTCTCCTGGTAGGTTTTACTGTGGCCGCCACAACACAAGAAATTAATTTAACACAAAGTTCGCAGTGTGGATGAATGCATCATACCCCGTGAGACAGTGAAAACCAAAGGGGTGCCTCCTACTGCCTTCCTGGTTGACCAGTAAACCATCCACACTCCCTGGTAACACCTGTGGATTGTGGTGGTGGCCGGTGGTGGCACTCAGGTCTGCTTGAATGTCTCAGTAGCCCTGTTCTTCCAGACCCTTGAAGCAACCACACAAGTGCTGGTGACACCATGGAGAGAAGAACGCTTTTTAAATGGGTTTTTTGCTGCGTTGTACAGTATGATGTTTGTCTTGATTTTTGGACACTTTCCATTTATGTTGGCTGTAAGCCAATGACCTGCCAACTGGATTGTTTTGGAAGAGAGTCTGAGTGGCAGGGAGGGGCAGAAGGATGGAAGACGGGAAGGCTCCAGGGAGGTGGTAGCACTTTGTTATCTCCTTTGGGGGCAGTGCTGTTGATTTGCTCTGCTTCCGTCTGGTGTGTCTTATTTTCCTGGGAAGACAAAAGGAAGAAGAAAGTGGCTGCCGAGCCAGAAAAGAAGCAGAGAGCCTTCCACACTTGAGAGCGGGTGGAAGACAGGTGCCCAGGACAGGTGACAGGAGACACCAGTGCAAGGAGCCCTGAGCTTTACACTCACGTCTGAGCAGAGCGCCCCTGGCCAGGGTGGAGGAAGCGGGGGCAGCTGTGCCCAGAGTCTGGAGAGCCTAGAAGAGAGGTCCTAGCCTGACTTGGGAGCCGTGTCCGGGGCTGCATCTCCCTGTGCTTTCCGGACAGACGGATAGCAATCCGACGCTCCTGGAGCAGTGTCTGTTAACACTGCTTCATGAAAAAATAATGACCGTGAAGAGCCCACCTGAAATCTCACTTCTCCCATGCACCTTTTTTTAATTGAGGTGAAAGTCGCATAACACAAAATGAACCATGTTGAAGTGTACAATCCAGTGGCATTTATTATATTCACAGTGTTGGACAACCCTCCCCTCTCTAGTTAAAGAACATTCTATCACTCCCGCAAGGAAGTCTTGTATCCATTCAGTAGCCACCATCCCATCTCACCCCAGCCCCTAGCAACCACTAAACTGCTTTCTGTCTTTATTTCACCTATTTTTATATTTGTCTATTTGCCTATTCTGGATATTTCATATAAGTGGAATGATACAATGTATGTAACTTTTTGTGTCTGGCTTCATGTAGCATGTTTTCAAGGTTCGTCTGTGTCATACATGTATCAGTACCTGGTTCCTTTTTTTTTTTAACATTTATTTATTTTTGGCTTTGAGGTGTCTTCACTGCCACACACGGGCTTTTCGCTAGTTGTGGAGAGCAGGGGCTACTCTCCCGTTGCAGTACGCAGGCTTCTCATTTCAGTGGCTCCTGTTGCTGCGGAGCATAGTGACACGTGGACTTCACGTGTTGCAGCACATGGTCTATTGAGCGCAGGCTCGGTGGTTGCGACACATGGGGCTTAGTTGCCCTGTGGCTAAGGGATCCTGCTGGCCCAGAGATTGAACCCATGTCTCCTGGTGGCTCAGACAGTGAAGAATTGGCCTACAATATAGGAGACCAGGGTTTGATCCCTTGGTCGGGAAGATCCCCCGAAGAAGGAAATGTCTACCCACTCCGGTGTTCTGGCCTGGAGAATTCCATGGACAAAGGAGCCTGGTGGGCTACAGTTCATGGGGCTGCAAAGCAGTCAGACAGAGTATTTGTGTGAATGCCTATTTTCAATTCTTTGGGATATACTTAGGAGTAGAATTTCTGAGTCATATGGTAATTCTGTGTTTAACAGTCCCACAAGCCCACGAGTAGTGTACGAGCGTTCTAATTTCTCCACATCCTCACCAACACTTGCTATTTTCTGGTGTTTTTTTGTTTTGTTTTGTTTTTAATAGACACCCTAGTGGGAGTGAAGTGCTATTTCAATGTAGTTTTGATTTGCATTTCCCTAATGACAAGTGCTTCCTGGCCATTTGTGTATCTTTTTTGGAGAACTCTATATTCAAGTCCTTCATCCATTTTTTTTTTTTTCCTCCTTAGCTGCACCAAGTGGCTTGTGAGATCTTAGTTCATCAATCAGGGATTGAACCCAGGCCCTGGGTAGTGAAAGCATGGAGTCCTAAACACTTGACCACCAGGAAATTCCCCTTTATCCATTTTTGAAATTGGATCTTTCCTATTTTGTTCTTTATATATCCTGCGTGAGTTCTTTAATACTTTCTGGATACTAGACCTACATCAGATACATAACTTACAGATATTTTTATATCTAATTTTGTATTCATTCTGTACGATCCTTGAGGTCAAGGACAACATCTTTGCTTCCTCTCCATCTCATCCACGCTGAACTTGAAGCAGCAGCTCAGTAATCTATATTTGTTTGATTAATTGATGCTGCTGCTCTTTGACACTGAATGCCATATCCCCTTATCTTAAGTGCCCTTTGATTTCTGATAATGTTTATCCACTGCTATAGCTTAGAAGTTGACTCAACTGCAGGCACAAGTCAGTCAGTTAAAAACTCAATCATCTTTTTTGGGAGGGTGCCGCGTGGCATGTGGGATCATAGTTCCCCGACCAGGGATTACACCCATATCCCCTACATTGGGAGCACAGAATGTTTAATCACTGTACTGCCAGGAAAATCCAAAATTTCTTTCGAGAAATAGAGTGGGTGATGTTTTCAAGAACACCAGATGGACTGAGGCACTCAAGGTGAATCATCACAGTAGTGTGGACAGCAGCAGCCACCCTGTGCATTTTTGCCCTTTCAGCATTTGACTGTGAACTTCTGGCCGTTGATTTCCCTGTGACGTGAAAAATCACTCAGTCATGTTTGACTGTTTGCGACCCCATGGACTGTATAGTCCATGGAGTTCTCCACGCCACAATACTGGAGTGGGTAGCTGTTCCCTTCTCCAGCAGATCCTCCCAACCCAGAAATCAAACTGCAGTCTCCCGCATTGCAGGCAGATTCTTTACTAATTGAGCTATCAAGGAAGCCCTAGGGGATGGGGATGGTGGCTTACCTGGCTCATAGTAAGTAGATACCAAATAAAGTATCTGTTGAACTAAAGCTGGTGGCTCAGAGGTTAAAGCGTCTGCCTCCAATGCGGGAGACCTGGGTTCGATCCCTGGGTCAGGAAGATCCCTTGGAGAAGGAAATGGCAATCCACTCCAGTATTCTTGCCTGGAGAATCCCGTGGACGGAGAAGCCTAGTAGGTTACAGTCCACGGGGTCGCAAAGAGTCGGACACGACTGAGCGACTTCACTTTCACCTTCAAAGTAGTAATTTAGTTTCAGAAAACTATAACTATTATTGCTGTTGCTACTGCTAAGTCGCTTCAGTCGTGTCCAATTCTATGCGACCCCATAGACGGCAGCCCACCAGGCTCCCCTGTCCCTGGGATTCTCCAGGCAAGAACACTGGAATGGATTGCCATTTCCTTCTCCAGTGCATGAAAGTGAAAAGTGAAAGTGAAGTCGCTCAGTCATGTCCGACTCTTAGCGACCCCATGGACTGCAGCCTACCAGGCTCCTCTGTCCATGGGATTTTCCAGGCAAGAGTACTGGAGTAGGGTGCCACTGTCTTCTCCCACTATTATTGCTAGGCCCAGGCAAAAAGAAAAACACTTGGTCCTTTGATCTTTTCCCACATGGATTGAATAAGGGACATCGGTGTGTATGGAGAGAGAAAGTGAGCATGTGCACTTATTTAGAAACTGAAGTTTAAAAAAGGATAGAAGGAAGACTGAGGGCTTTGAATCCAGCATTCTGAGAAAACGCAAGTACTAAGATGAATTCATCCCGCAGATGTATTTTCTTGTGAATCCTCATTTAGAAATCACAGGTCACTGATTTAATCATTCCCCGCCTGTCTTTGTATCACTAAAGTCGCACATGGCCAGTGTTTTTGCCTAAAAGCCAAATATGATATACTTTGCTCTTTTGAAATGGCAGTGATTGATATAAATTAGGCACCTGTAGGGTAGATGTTACTACCAGCATTTTACACCCAAAGAGACTGCGGCTAAGGAGAATTAGAGCCCTGCCTAAAACCACACAGTGGGTAGATGGTGAAGCCAGGTTTGAAGCCCAGGGTCACCTGGATCTGTGGTGGGGCTTGCCCTGCAGGTCATCCCTCCCACTCTCACAGGCATAATCCCTGTCTGCTCCCATCCGCAGAGCCTCTGACATTTAATAGCGTTAAACTAAAAGATCTTAAAGAACCATCAAAGAATGGGAGAAAGCTCCTGTTGATTATGATCTCTGTTTGGGTTGTTTTCACCATGTTTACCTTTAGGGAAAAGAACTGAACTATCTACCTCCCCTTGCAGGGTATTGGGTCTCTGTGTGCTGTGCATAGTCCTTCAGTCATGTCCAGCTCTTTGCGACTCATGAACTGTAGCCCGCCAGGCTCCTCTGTCCATGGGCATTCTTCAGGCAAGAACACTGGAGTGGGTTGCCATGCCTTCCTCCAGGGGATCTTCCCAGCCCAGGGATCAAGCCGAGGTCTCCCACATTGCAGGCGGATTCTTTACCATCTGAGTGCCTTACGGCGACTGAACTAGACTAGATTTCCTTTTCTTTTTAATATTAAAATTTTAAGAGAAATGCATGTTTGCTGTAAAAGTAATTAAATTTTTTTTAGTTCCTCTGATTTGCCTCAGTCCTAAAGCCCCTTCCAGAAGTAATGACCTTGTACAGTTTGGTTTGGATTAGCCCAGTCTTTATGTATTTATAGCCATGTCAAAGTATATTTATATATGCTTATAATTTTAGGGCTTTTTTAGAAAACAGAGCCTACTTTGGATATTTTCTGCAGGTTTCTTTTTTCCATTTATATTTACATCTCACGTTGTCTTTCCTCGTTTGCAGAGATCCTACAGTAAAGAGTTGTTTGAAGAAGTTATTTCAAAAATGCGGAAGGCGGGAATCAAATCCACCATAGCGATAGAGAAGTTCAAGCTTCTGGCCGAGAAAGTAGAGGAGATTGTGGCTAAGAATGCACGCGCAGAAATTGACTACAGTGATGCCCCAGACGAATTCAGAGGTGAGTGGAGCCACTTTTCTTATACCAGATTCTTTGATTGAACGTGAAACCTATAACACTAGAAGATGTTCTGTGCTCTCCTTGCCTTTTGAGACTTTTGGTCTGAAATTGAAATTACCGTTGCCTAATTTTAGTTCATATTATAAATGACAGGGGGAAAAAATCCTTAGCCTTATTTCAAACCAGATAACAGCCCTGGAAATTCTAAGGTCAGCCTTGCCTTTGCAGGCAGGGATTCGTATGTTCCAAGAATTGTGAGGAGTACAAGGAGGAAGGGTTGATTCTAGCCTGCCACCTTTGCTGCTTGCTGCTGTGTCTGTCTTACTGTCTTTTTTTCTCTAATCTTTCCTCCCAGTAGCTGACAAAAGGGTACTTTCCCCTCTGCAAAAGGCCAAGTATGTGCTTTTATCTAATGCTGATTTCCTTCTAAACTTGGGGGCCTGGTCTGGGCCATTTGGTTGCTGCTCTATTTTTCACTGGTAGGAGGGACTTTGTTTTGTATTCTTTATAGGAGGGACTTTGTTTTGTATTCTTTTTCAGTTTTAGGTGCTATTGTTTGATTAGAATTTGCTTTGCTTTGTCTCTGTAGACCCTCTAATGGACACCCTGATGACTGACCCCGTGCGACTGCCCTCTGGCACCATCATGGACCGCTCCATTATCCTGCGGCACTTGCTGAACTCCCCCACGGACCCCTTCAACCGACAGACGCTGACAGAGAGCATGCTGGAACCAGGTAGAAGAGGGCAGAGCTTGAACCACAATGCCTACACCTGTCCTGAGCAGTGGGGCCAAAAATCCTGTATCAGAGAGTAACCAAAAGGGGGAAATTTAGCAAATCCAAACACTCCATGGTTTCTGACACTTTGTAATGGAAAAGACACAAAACAGTCTTTTCTCTTTTTCACTATAGAATTCCAGTCTTTACTGTTCATGTCCTCTTCGTCAGTCTTCAGTTCCATGAGGGTATAAATGCCCTTTCTTTATCCTGAACTGCAGGCATCATCTCTCAAGAAAAGCCCATCCAGGGCATTAATTCTTTCCTTTTCTTTTCTCAGTGCCAGAACTGAAAGAACAGATTCACGCCTGGATGAGAGAGAAACAGAACAGTGATCACTAAACCACCTGCCTGCCCACCTTCTGCTGGAAACAGCCAGGGCCAGCGAGACAAACCGGAGCGATGGTGCACATGCTGTTCGAACATTGGAGGCAAAATACACCATGAGCCCACCCAGAGCGACCAAACAGTGGAGACCTGAAAGGACGTGAACAAGAGGAGGAGCCCAGTTCCTGTACATATATTTAAGTGACAAACGTGGTCAGAAGCTTGAAGGACACACTTGATGATTGCTTGTGTAGTAGAGCACGTCCTTCATATGTCACAGTTTGGGGCTTTTGCAGCAGAAGTCTTTTAGTGATTGATGACGAATGGGTCTGGGCAGCATCCCTTTCATCTCCCCCCCCCCCCCCCAACTAAATCCAGTATCCGTTGATTTTGATTGTGATTAGAGAACCTTGGACATTTTGCTGCTAAAGAATCTCCCCTCTCCTACCCTCTTCCTGATCCTACTTGCACTGCTGTGGATTTTTTTTTTTTAAGTGAAGCAAAAACAAAAATAAACTCCTTTCCTTGGCCCTCCAAACATATATTCTGTGAGATAACTGTGCCTGCAACAAGTGTTAATCCCGGGATCGTATTTTTATATCATATTCACGTATTTGTTTTTTTAATTGGTGTTAGATGACATGATTAATAAAAGAGGCAAGATATTTTCAGAATTTGAATTTTAGTTTTTATTTTTTTTTTCTTTTGAAATGTCCCTTAATTTTTTTTTTTCTAATTATTCTAAACAAAATGAAGAGTATCTTATTGCTCTGGTCCTTGTAGTAAGCCCACTATCAGGAATCTGAGGAACAGCTGCAGCAGAGGAAGCATTTAAGTGTATCAGGATTTCATGTCTTATGGTTTGGGTGTTGGGGTGTTGGGTTTTTCTTTTAATGCTCTGTGACATTTCTAAATCTCTACAGTTATTCTATGAGGGTAAATAAATTCCTCAACCCTTGAGTCTCTGAGTTCAAGGCAGGGTTGTTTGTATGGATGTGTCCTATGGGGCTTGGCCTTACCAAAGCAAAAAAGGGTGCGAGAAAAGTAGAAGTATGTCTGCTTGTAAAACACACACACACAGACACACACACCCACACACACACGCACATAAACATAAAAGACTTTTTGTATTACTGCTCCCCACTTACCATACTTGAATTCTTGAATTTCCTTTGGGGTAAAAGAGAATTTTGAAACCATAAAGTGTTTTGAAAAAAATGAATTCTACAAAACATACTTTCTTTTCCTTTTCCTTTTTCTCCCCCTGCCACTCCACAGACAATGTCCTCTGTTCAATTCCTAACGCAAACTACAATAAATGGTGATACACATTCAGAAGGAGTCTTCTTTGAGTCTCTTCTTTTTGTGGAAAACAAAGGGGTCGGTGAAGAGCAAGAGCCAAATGTGTTCACATGTGGTGCATGATCTTTACCAGAGCCAGTTGCTATTTTTAAAAGAAACCTCTCCTGTGCGTCAGTCTTGGGGCTCCAGTTGGTTCTCGTGTCACTGTTTGCTTGTTCAAGCGGGTTGTTCGAGCAGGTTGACTTTGCAATGTTCAGTCTCTTTGGTTCTCAGGTGGTTACTCTATTGCAAATATCTTTTCACTGACCTTTAAAATTTTTCTCCTGTGCTAACCATCTCATGAACATTATCTTAGGCACTACAGTTGATAAAACTTTGCCTAACAGCTTGTGAAATAAGAGAACACGTTTCTGCAAAATTTGCTGTGTGCCGAGCTCTGCCAAAGCCTATATGTTGATGGTTTCATTTTCTAAGATGATACTCTCATCTTTGTTTTTTTCCAGCAGATCAAAGTGAGGGGTGTGGAGGGGTTAGGTCATTTGCCAAATGTCACCTGTTCAGTTAGGAGAAGAGCAGTTGTCCTGGCTCCAAAGTCCTTGCCGCCCGCACCCCCCGCCTCCCCCGCCCACTGCCACTTTTAATGTTATCCTGTTCATCTATCCTTGGACAGCTATGACAAACCTAGACAGTGTATTTAAAAGCAGAGACATAACTTTGCCAACAAAGGTCTGTATAATCAAAGGTGTGGTTTTTCCAGTAGTCATGTATGATGTGAGAGTTGGATCATAAAGAAGGCTGAATGCCAAAGAATTGATGCTTTTGAACTGTACTGAAGAAGATTCATGAGAGTTCCTTGGACAATATGAAGATCAAACCAGTCAATCCTAAAGGAAATCAACCCAGAATATTCACTGGAAGGACTGGTGCTGAAGCTGAAGCTCCAGTACTTCGGCTACTTGATGTGAGGAGCCGACTCATTAGAAAAGACCCTAATGTTGGGAAAGATTAAAGGCAGGAGGAGAAGGAAGTGACAGAGGACGAGATGGTTGGATGTCATAACCAACTGAATGAACATGAATTTGAGCAAACTGGGAGTTAGTGAAGGACAGGGAAGCCTGGTGTGCTACAGTCCATAGGGTCACAAAGATTCGGACATGAGTGAGTGACTGAACAACAACAATGTCCTTACAACAACAACAGTTCTATCTTGTGAAATGGCTTCTCATATCCCTCTGATGATATTAGTGGTGGCTTTTGGAATTTTGTATTACTGTGTAGTTTCTCTTCCAAGTTCCTTTGGCTTTTGTTTTTCTGTTTTTTGTTTGTTTTTTAATATTTATTTGGCTGTGCCAGGTCTTAGTTGCAGCATGTGAGATCTAGTTCTCTGAGCAGGGATCGAACCCGGACCTCCTGCTTTGGGAGGGTACAGTCTTAGCCACCGCATCACCAGGGAATTCTCCCTTTGGCCTTTGTTTAATCTTTTTTATGTTACAGGATTTCCTCAAACACATAATGCTATTTATCTATCTGTATTAATAGAGTGGACTGAGAATCTGGGTTAACTTTTTGTATGCCAGTTGGTAGAACTTCTTCAATAATAGTGCTCACATTTCTTAAGCTTTGCTGGGGTTTGCAGCATAAATCATCCCCTTCTGTGTTTTCCTTACTTTGGGGTTAGGTTTCATCTTCCTTTGGTTGTTAAAGTTCATCACTTCTTTTATTTTGGCCATGCCCTGTGGAGCATGGGGGATCTTAGTTCCCTGACCAAGGGTTTAACCCACGCCCCGGCAATGGAAGCGTGGAGTCTTAACCGCTGGACAACCAGTCCTTGCAGCCACGATTCTACCACTTTTGGACCAAATCGACTTTTTCTAAAAAATAGATTCACATTAACAATTTCAGACAACATATATAAAAGAAAGCCAAAACCACACATAATCCCACCATATAGATGATTCTGTTTATATTTTTTAACCAAGTTTGTATACGCTTATGCCTAAACAACTATGATGCATATTGACATCTGTGTCAGTTTTATTTCTCTATCTCATGAATGTGTGCTGATTGTCTTCTCCCCATCCAGATGATAAACTCCTGAGAGGTGCAGGTTCTGTCGTGTTACTTGCGTGCCCCACTCCTTCCCATGAATGTAATACAATGCTGCTTTACCCATTCAGATGTATTCATCATTTTGAAAATTCAGAATTCGGAGGTTTCAGGGGGCTTCTATTAGATACAGCATGTCTCCTGCCTCTACTGTCTCTAGAAGGAAGATGTTTGAGATTTCTGTCTTTAGTGTAAGGGTTGCTATTTTATAGAAACTTGGGATTGCCTGCATTCTGTTCATTATAGATATTAAACTACAAAATATTTTAAAAGTATCAGTAGGTCTTGCCTTACAAGGAAGCAGGCCAAATAGGAAGGAGGACTTGAGAATCAGATGAGCAGAAGAGACATGATCCTAAAGAAAAAGATTAAAATAACTTCTTACTCCTTTTGTGACTCACTCCTGTGGGTTTCTAAAAGGAGGAGTTGATAGAATCATCTTTTGGAAAAAGTAGCCAAGCACGTTACTTTGTTCACATTTTGTAACCTTTGGGTTTGGTAAAACAGTACACTTCACAGTGTTGTTAACTGAAGTGCTATAGAAAGATAAATAGGCCCTATTTATTCATTGATTTTTGGCTGCACTGGGTCATCATTACCACAGTGGCTAAAATTTCTCTAGTAGAGAGTGAGTGAGTGAGAGCTACTCTCTCATTAAGTGGTTCACAGGCTTCAGATTACTGTGGCTTCTCTTGTTGCAGAGCACGGGCTCTAGAGTATGGAAGCTTCCGTAATTGCACATGGAGGCTCAGTCTTTGGTGCACGGAGCTTAGTTGCTCTGCAGTAAATTGGATCTTCCCAGATCGGATCAAATCCGTGTCCCTTGCATTGGCAGGTGAATTCTTAACCACCGAACCACAAGGGGAGTCCCTATAGGTAAGCTTGTTTTGGGGGGGGTTTTCGTTTTATTTGGAGGATGGTTCCTTTACCGTATTGTGATGGTTTTTGCCATACATCAATATGAATTGGCCATAGGTATACATGTGTCCCCTCCATCCTTATCTCCCCTCCCGCCTCCCTCCAGGCTGTCACAGAGCACTGGACTTGGGTACCCTGCATCATACATCAAACTCTCACTGGCTATCCATTTTACATATGGTGATGTATATGTTTCATTGAAGGAAACAGCCATAGTATGAACCTGATGATTGGGTCAGCTGGCACTGGGCTGAAGGAATCCACCCTTGGTTGATAAATAATGGGTGTTTTATGATCATGTTCTGTGTACAAGCCACCCTCATATATATTAACTCATTAAATCACCAACAGTTGTATAAAGGGTCAGGGAACTGGTGTATGAATCAAGGCCATCTGGGCTTCCGGGTCTGATCCCTTCACCACTCCTGTGTGGCAGTACAGTGGTCCGTCAGTATTTTTAGGGGTTTGGTTTCAGGACCCCTGCAGATACCACAGTCTGCACATGCTCAAGTTCTTATATAAAATGTCGTAGTGTTTGCTTATAATTTTCCCATGTACTTTAAATCATCTCTAAATTACTTACAATATCTAATGTAAAGTAAATAGTTGTAAATACAGTGTAAATAGTTGATAGTCATTCAGTTGTGTCCGACTCTTTGGAACCCCATGGACTGTAGCCCATCAGGCTTCTCTGTCCTTGGGATTCTCCAGGCAAGAATACTGATGTGGGTAGCCATTCCCTTCTCCAGGGGATCTTATCAACCCAGGGATGGAACCCGGGTCTCATGCGTTGCGGACAGATTCTTTACCATCTGAGCCACCAGGGAAGCCCTAAATGGTTGATGGCGTGGTACAAATTTAAACTTTGCTTTTGGAACTTTCTAGATTCTTCAAATCATGATTGGTTGAATCTGTACGTGGAACCCAAATATACAGAGGGCCAGTTGTACTTCAGAATGGTCCAAGTTCATAATGGCCAAGGAGATATGGAGAAGCAGCCTAGCATTCCAGAAGGGGCTTTGGCCTTGGGGTCAACTCTAGACTCACCCCTCATTTTATTTTTAAAAGAAGGTAAATTTTAATTAAGAAAAGTCCACAACTTAGTTCATCAATTTATTCGGGGGGCTGCAACCAAGACTTCAGTTCCACCACTGGGGATCAAACCTGTGCCCCCTGCAGTGGAAGTGTGGTGTCTTAACCACTGCACCACCAGGGAAGTCCTCAACCTGCATTTTAAATGGTTAAATAACTTCAATCTCACAGCTTTCAATACTAGCTACTCACTCACTGTTGACCCCCTAAATTTGTGTCTCCAGCCTCTCTTCTGTACTGCTGACACTGGACACCTCACGTCTTAAAGGCTCTCGGAATTGTTGTTCAGTTGCTCAGTTGTGTTTGAATCTTTGCAACCACATGGACTGCAGCATGCCAGGCTTCCCGGAGCTTGCTCAAACTCATGTCCATTGAGTCAGTGATGCCATCCAACCATCTCGTCCTCTGTCATCCCCTTTTCTTCCTGCCTTCAATTGTTCCCAGCTTTAGGGTCTTTTCTAATGAGCTGGCTCTTCATATCAGATGACAAAAGTATTGGAGCTTCAGCTTCACCATCAGTCCTTCTGATGAATATTTAGGACTGATTTCCTTTAGAATTGACTGGTTTGATCTCCTTGCTATCCAAGAGACTCTCAAGAGTCTTCTCTAACACCACAGTTCAAAAGCATCAATTCTTTGGTCCTCAACTTTCTTTATGGTCCAACTCTTACATCCATACAGGACTACTGGAAAAACCGTAGCTTTGACTAGATGGACCTTTGTCAGTAAAGTAATGTCTCTGCTTTTTTAAATGCTCTCTAGGTTTGTCTGGCTTCCCTAGTGGCTCAAACAGTAAAGAATCAGCCTAAAATGCAGGAGACCAGGGTTTGATCCCTGAGTCAGGAAGATCCTCTGGAGAAGGAAATGGCAACCCACTCCAGTATTCTTGCCTGGAGAATTCCATGGACAGAGGAGCCTGACAGCCTACAGTCCATAGGGTAGCAAAGAGTCGGACACGACTGAGCAACTAACAAACACTAGGTTTATCATAGCTTTTCTTCCAAGTAGCAAGTGTCTTTTACTCTCATGGCTGAAGTCACCATCTGCAGTGATTTTGGAGCCCAAGGAAATGAAGTCTGTCACTGTTTCCATTGTGTCCCCATTTATTTGCCATGAAGTGATGTGATCAGATGCCATGATCTTTGTTTTTTGAATGTTGAGTTTTAAGCCAACTTTTTCACGTTCCTCTTTCACCTTCATCTAGAGGCTCTTTAGTTCCTCGTCACTTTCTGCCATGAGGGTGGTATCATCTGCATATCTGAATTTATTGATATTTCTTCCTGCAGTCTTGATTCCAGCTTGTGCTTCATCCAGCCTGGCATTTTGCATGATGTACTCTACATATAAGTTAAATAAGCAGTGTGACAATAAACAGCATTGACGTACTCCTTTCCCAATTTGGAACTGGTCCATTGTTCCATGTCCAGTGCTAACTGTTGCTTCTTGACCTGCATACAGATTTCTTAGGAGGCAGGTAAGGTGTCCTGTTAGTCCCATCTCTTTAAGCATTTTCCACACACATGGTCAAAGGCTTTAGCATAGTCAATGAAGCAGAAGTAGATGTTTTTCTGGAATTTTCTTGCTTTTTCTATGATCCAGTGGATGTTGGCAATTTGATCTCTGGTTCCTCTGCCTTTTCTAAATCCAGCTTGAACATCTGAAAGTTCTTGGTTCATGTGCTGTTGAAGCCTAGCTTGGAGAATTTTGAGCATTACTTTGCTAGTGTGTGAAATGAATACAATCATGTGGTAGTTTAAACATTCTTTGGCATTGCCTTTCTTTGGGATTGGAATGAAAACTGATCTTTTCCAAGCCTATGGCCACTTCCAAGTTCTCCAAATTTGCTGGCATATTGAGTGCAGCACTTTCACAGCATCATCTTTTAGAATTTGAAATAGCTCAGCTGGAATTCCATCACCTCCACTAGCTTTGTTCCTAGTGATGCCTCCTAAGGCCCACTTGACTTTGCACTCCAGGATGTCTGGCTCTAGGTGAGTGATCACACCATTGTGGTTATCTGGGTCATTAAGATCTCTTTTGTATAGTTTTGTGTATTCTCGCCACCTCTTCTTAATATCTTCTGTGTCTGTTAGGTCCATACCATTTCTGTGCTTTATTGTGACCATCTTTGCATGGAATATTCCCTTGATATCTCTAATTTTCTTGAAGAGATCTCTAGTTTTTCCAATTCTATTGTTTTCCTCTGGTTCTTTGCTTTGATCACTGAGGAAGGCTTTATATCTCCTTGGTATTATTTGGAACTCTGCATTCAGATGGGTATATCTTTCCTTTTCTCCTTTGTCTTTCACTTCTCTTCTTTTCTCAGTGATTTGTAAGGCCTCCTCAGACAACCATTTTGCCTTTTTGCATATCTTTTTTGGGGGGATGATGTTAATCATCACCTCCTGTACAGTGTTATGAACCTCCATCCATACTTCTTCAGGTACTCTATCAGATCTAATCCCTGAATCTATTTGTCACTTCCACTGTACAATCTCACCTACTTTGAGGACCTAAATCTTGGTGTTAAACAGATTTAATGGCTTAAAATAGTTATTTTTTTCCCAACAAAACTCTCACACATTTATTACTAAGCCAAAGCAGCTGCAGAAACACTGACACCGAGAGAAAAATTGTTTTCCCAGTAAAACACATCCAGTCATTGAGATAGTAGTGCTGTTCTCAAAGCTCTGGGGTACATATGCTTGTACTGCTTCACATGCGAGGCTCCTTACAGACCCAGCTTGGTTCTTCTCCATTGCCTTCTCTTCGAGTTGTACCTGATGTTATTACCAGTTTTCATTCAAATCCAGTAAGGAATGGGACTATGCTGGTTTTGTTTCTTGGCCAAGAGTCGCTTGATCCTGAAAGTCATGTGAGAAGACATGGAGAGGAGCAAATTCAACTGCACATAGGATGACAGAGAAGAGAAGAGAATAGAGTGGCTGTGATTTAATGATCATCTGTAACGGTCCTGGCTGTGCTGACTCAGCAAAGCAGTTCTCACTCAGAGACTCTCAGCCCATTGCATTCATAGTGGCTGAGCCTGGGGTCATTGCAAAGTCTTCTTGTTCACATCTGACTTTTGGCCGGGACCCAGCTGGGACTGTTGGCTGGAATACCTACACGTGGCCTCTCTGGCACTTTTATCTTCACATTCCAGGTTCTAAGAGCTAACACCCCAAGAGGACCAGATAAAAAGTTGGTCTTTTATGACCTAGCAGTCTCAGAAGTCACACACTTCTGCTGCCTTCACGGGCCTGCATGGGTTTTGGGGAGGCAACACAGACCTCATCTCTCAATGGGAGAAATTCCAATGTCACATTTAAGAATAGTGCGTGGGGACTTCCTTGGCAGTCCAGTGATTAGGACTCTGTGTTTTCACTTAGCTCCCCAACCAGTGAAAGTGAAAATGTTAGTTGCTCATTTGTGTCCAAGTCTTCACAACCCCATTGACTGTAGCCCGCCAGGCTCCTCTGTTCACGGAATTCCCCAGACAAGAATACTGGAGTGGGTAGCCATTCCCTTTTCCAGGGCCTTGGTTCAATCCCTGGTTGGGGGACTAAGATCCTGCAAGCCACATGAAGCAGCCAAAAATAAACAAGAAAGAAAGAAATATGAACAAACAGTTCAAAATACAAGAAATACCAAAGAATATTGAAAGAAAGGATTGCCTCCTTCTTCCCACCCCAGTCTTCCAGCCTCCCAATACCCCTCCCACCCCTGTTGCCAATTTTCTTTTTCAACAGAAATGGTAGTTCTACACTGTCTGCTTCTTACTTTTTTCACATTAAATATACTTTGTAATCCTTTTTTTTTTCTTCCAGCAGCACAAATATTCCATTATTACCAAGTCATCTACTGATAGCACTTGGACTGATTGCAGTCTGGGTTACCTCAAGCAGTGGAGCCGTAAACAACCTTGTAAATACATCATTTTGTATGTGTGCAAACATACGTTGATATATTCCTAGCAATGGAATTAGATAATCAAAGAGTACATAAAATTTCAATTTTACTATAGATAGGGATGTACCATTGACATTCTGACCAGCAGTATATGAAACATCCTTTTGCAAGGTGGTCAGGGAAGGTCTCTCTGATAAAGTATCATTTAAAAATCTTGAAAATGGGAATTCCCTGGCAGTCCAGTTGTTAGGGCTCCCCAGGCGGCATAGTGGTCTTTGCCAATACAGGAGACACAAGAGACTCAGGTTTGACCCCTGGGTCAAGAAGATCCCCAAGGAGGAGGAAATGGCAACCCACTCCAGTACGCTTGCCTGGAGAATCCAATGGACAGAGGAACCTGGTGGGCTACAGTCCATAGGGGTCACAAAGACTCAGACACGACTGAGTGCAATGAGCGAGTATGCAACACCCCCCCCCCCCACACACACACCACACACACACACACAGTGGTTAGGACTCCTTGCTTCCGCTGCAGGGGGCCCGAGTTTGATCCCTGGTTGGGGAACTAGGATTCCACAAGCCTTGTGGCAAAAAAAAAAAAAAAAAAACACACACACACCAAATTTTGAAAGTAATGGAGACCTGCAAAGATCTGTGGGAAGAATGGCCCAGTTGGTGGAAACAAACAAATGTGGAAGCTACTACGACAGTTCCTCTTGATATGTTTAAGGAACAGAAAGGAGGCCAGTGTGCTAGAGAGAAGTGAACAAGACTATAAGTAGTAGATGAGGTTAGAGAAATTGAGAGGACTGGAGAGGTGGTGGCTCCCATGACAGACTGCTGCAAAGACTACACATTTACCTTGAGTGACAGCGGCGGCTATCGGAAGGTGTGAGCACAAGAGTGACACCACTCAGCACCCATTTCCTGTTATCCACTTTGGCTACTATGGAAAAAAGGTTGAAGTGGGGATGGGCTTCTGTATTAAAAACACGGAAATGAAAATACCAAGTGGAAGACTCCTGCAGCAGTTCAGGAAAGAGTGATGGGAGCTTAGATCAGGGCAGTGGCAACAGAGGGGTGAAGGTGGAGATTCTGGAAATATTTTGAAGGTAGAGTCAAAGGATTTGCCAATTGCTTGGCTGTGAGAATGAGAGAAAAAAAGGGAATTAAATTTGGCCCTAAATGGGTTTCCCTGATAGCTCAGTTGGTAAAGAACCTGCCTGCAATGCAGGGCACCCAGGTTTGATTCCTGGGTCAGAAAGATCTGCTGGAGAAGGAATAAGCTACCCACTCCAGTATTGTTGGGCTTCCCTTGTGGTTCAGCTGGTAAAGAATCTGCCTGCAATGTGGGAGACCTGGGTTTGATCCCTGGGTTGGGAAGATCTGTTGGAGAAGGGTAAGGCTACCCACTCTAGTATTCTGGCCTGGAGAATTCTATGGACTGAATAGTCCATGGGGTCACAAAGAGTCAGACATGACTGAGTGACTTTCACTTTCACTAAATGTTTGACTTGAACAACTTGAGAGATGGAGTTTCCATTTACTTACAAGCTGTGCTTAGTCACTCAGTTGTGTCTGACTTTTTGTGACCCCCTGGACTGTAACCCACCAGGCTCCGCTGTCCATGGGGATTCTTCAGGCAAGAACACTGGAGTGATTTGCCATGCCCTCCTCCAGGGAATCACATTGCAGGTGGATTCTTTACCATCTGAACCACCAGGGAAGACCAAGAATATTGGAGTGGGTAATCTATCCTTTCTCCAGGGGAATTTCCCAACCCAGGAGTTGAACCAGGGTCTCCTGTATTGCAGGTGGACTCTTTACCAGCTGAGCTACTTGGGGGAAGACTGAAAGAAGAGGAATGTGTGGATGGGGAAATTCAGTTGCTTCATTTTGGTCACTTTAAATTGAAGGTGACTTTAGTCATCCAAGTGGCTATGTCAAATAGGTACCTGGATAATTGAGCCTAGAGATCATGGCAGAGGTCTAGACTAGAGAAATTATTTAGGGAATCATTCTTATACTTCAAAAAAGTTTGATTGTCTTATCTATAAGCTTAGTAAATTTCTTTTGGTTTTAATATTATACTACAAAAATTAAAATTTTTATCTGTTATGGTTTTGTGCATGTTAGTTTATTTCCTAATTACTTTAGCCAAATTTTTTATTTTATTTCTTTTTTTTTTTTTTTTAACCATGCTGTGCAGCTTGAGGATCTTAGTTCCCTGACCAGAGATTGAACCTGGGTTCCCTGGCACTGGAAGTTCAGACTCCTAACCGGTGGACCACCAGGGAGTTCCCCCTAATTACTTTAGTGTTCATATAGTTTTATAATGGAAAAGATATCTTTTCTACTATATTTTCTAGTTGGATATTATTGTTGTGGAGATATGAGTTTCTGAAGTGTGTCTTTTGTTCAGCAATCTTATTTCTATTAGTTGTGGGATTGTGATGGGGTTTCCTATGTAGATAAATGTATCGTCTGCAAATAAAGATAGTTTTGCTCTTCCTTTCCAATTTTCATACAACTCACTTTTCTTGTTACATTGGCGACAGCTTTCAGCACCCTGTTGAACAGAAAAAGTCAGGCCAGGCATCTTTTAAAGAATAAATATATTTATTGATTTGGCTGCATTATGTCTTAATTGCGGCACACAGGCTCTACAGTTTTGGCTCATGGGCTCCAGTGCATGGGCTCAGTAGTTGTAAATGGGCTTAGTTGCCCTCTGGCATGTGGGATTCTAGTTCCCTGACCAGGAATCAAACCCACATCTCCTACATTGGAAGGCAGATTCTTAACCACTGGACCACCAGGGATGTTCCCAGACTAGGTATCTTTGTTCCAGAATTAAACGGGAGAGCATATAAACAATTTTGTGTGTGTGATGATTTTATGTATGCACTTTATTTTTGGCTGCTCTGGTCTTTCTTGCTGATGGGCTTTTCTCTAGTTGCAGCTAGCAGGAGCTACTCTCTAGTTGCGGCCCCTGGGCTCAATGTTTGTGGCACACGGGCTCAGCTGCTCTGTGGGATGTGGGATCTTTCTAGACCAGGGATCGAACCTATGTCCCCCACATTGGCAGGCAGATTCTTTACCACTGAGCCACCAGGGAAGACCAAGGTGTGTGATTTTTTTTAAGGGAGGTTTTTGGGAGATCATCTGTATCAAGCTGTGCAGTTTCCTTCTATTTTTTTATTTTAAGAAAATTTCTGGACTTCCCTGGAGGTCCAGTGGTTAAGACTCTAGGCTTCCAATGCAGGAGGCAGAGGTTCAATCCCTGGTCCAGGAACCAAGATCCCATGAATTACTTGGCCAAAAATGAAAAAAAGAAGATTTCTCTGTTAAATAGATACTGAAAATTATCAAGGGTTTGTTTTTTTTTCAATTCCTGTGATTTTACATGGAGACTACTATTGCTGAGAATTACACTGTTAAATATTTTAATCTTAAACCATTTTTGCATTCCCACATGATTAGTTTCAGCTACCTAATATTTTATTTAGAATTTTTGCTCTAACCAGCAAAATGAAATGACCCTATGTTTTCCTTTTCTACCTTCATTCTCATCCAGTTTGGGAATTAAACAATTTATTGGCATCACAAAATTAGTTGAAGGTAGTTTGTTCATTGAGTAAATATTTCAAAGCTATTCACTGAGAACCATTATGTGACAAATACTATTCCAGATGCAGGAAAATAAAAATCTTGTCATCATGGAATTTATGTTCTAGGGAGAGAAAACAAATACAATAAATAAGTAAAATATATAGTATATTCCCTAGTGGCTCAGCAGCAAAGAATCATCCTGCCAATGTAGGAGACACAGGTTCAATCCCTGGGTCGGGAAGATCCCCTGGAGAAGGAAATGGCAGCCCCCTCCAGTATTCTTGCCTGGAGAATCCCATGGAACCAGGAGACAGGCAGTCTACTGTCTGCTGCTGCTACTGCTAAGTCACTTCAGTCGTGTCCGACTCTGTGTGACCCCATAAACTGCAGCCCACCAGGCTCCACCATCCCTGGGATTCTCCAGGCAAGAACTCTGGAGTGGGTTGCCATTTCCTTCTCCAATGCATGAAAGTGAAAAGTGAAAGTGAAGTCGCTCAGTCATGTCTGACTCTTGGCGACCCCATGGACTGCAGTCTACTGTCAATAAGGTCACAAAAGAGCTGGACACGACTTAACAACTAAACAGCAACATACAGTGCAATGAATGGTGGTAGATGCTAAAAAGAAAAATAAAATAGCAAAGAGGGAGGTGAGTGGGTTCCAGTTTTATTTAGGATAGATAGGCAAGACTCCTGAGATGACATTTGATCTTTCCCCCCCTTTTTCTTGTTTGGTTTTCTGGAACAAACTTAGATGCTAGGGATCATATATATTTTGAAAAATTGATGGAATGTTCCTAAAATAATCTAACCCTGGCACTTTTTCACTGTGGGATCTTAGATGCCTAGGGGCATCTAAGGAACCTGTCACTTTCTTTAGTGGTGGTTGTAGATGAAGAGTTCAACATAATATTCCTTTTTATTATATTTGTGTCTGTAGTTAACTTCCCTTTTTCATTATGAATAGGATTTATTTACGTCTCTTTGCTTTTTCTTTATTATTCTTGCCAGACATTTCTCTGGTTTATTACTTATCTTTCAAAGAGCCAGGTCTTATATTTCTTATCAAAGCACAATGTACATATAGAAAAGTACACTTCTACATCAGGAGCTCCATGCCCCTTCAGGGACCCAACCATGCAGTCAGCGCCTGACCAAGAAAAGACGTCACCAGGATCCCAGAGACCCTTCCTGTTTTATTCCAGTTACCATTCTTCCCGGAGACCCTGAGAGGGACCTCCATCCCGATAACTAACTTTTGGTTAACTTTATCATGCTTTTGTTCTTAACCTTTTTATGCCCTCTCTGGACTTTGGGTTTACACTTGTTCATTTTCTAGCCTCTTGAGTTGAACACATATATTTTCTATTTTATTTTCTGGTAAATGTACTTTAAAGTTATAAGTTTTTCTGCAGCCCTGTTTTCTGTAAAAGTAGGTTTATTTATTGGCTGTTCTGGGTCTTCGTTGCCGCCACGGCTTTTCTCTAGTTGCAATGTGTGGGCTTCTCATTGCTGTGGCTTCTCTTGTTGCCGAGCATGGGCTCCAAGGCGCTCGGGCTTCAGTAGTTGTAGCACATGGCCTCAGTTGTTGCGGCTCGAAGGTGCTAGAGCACTGAATAGTTGTGGCCCATAGGCTTAGTTGCCCCACAGCAAGTGGGATCCTTCTGGACCATGGATCCAACCTGTGTCTCCTACATTGACAGATTCTTTACCACTGAGCCATCAGGGAAGCTCTGCAGTACTATTTTAACTGTTTTCCACCAACTTGGACATGTAGTGTTTATATTGTTATTCATTTCTGTCTCTTATGATCCCTTTATGATTTTACTTTCAAGTGCTACTTAGTAGTATTTTTAAAACTTGTAGACATGCATCTATAGTGACATTTAGATCAATTTAAAATATATTTCTCATTTTATCCCATTGTGCTCTGAGAACAATTGTCAGAATGATGTTGACTCTTGGAAATCTATCAAGGCTTCTCTGAGACCTTGTATATGATTAAATTTTGTAACTGTTCTGTTATCTCAGTGTGTTTTCTCTGAGAAAGAAAAATTTCAGGTGTGAAATTCTGTGTGTACTTATTGTGTGTGTGCTTAGTTGCTCAGTCGTGTCTGACTCTTTGCCACCCCATGAACGATAGCCCGCCAGGCTCCATTGTCCTTGGAATTTCCCAGGCAAGAATACTGGAGTGGGTTGACATTTCCTTCTCCAGGGGATCTTCCCGATCCAGTAATTGAACCCGCATCTCCTGTGGCTCCTGCATTGGCAGGCAGATTCTTTACCACTGCACCACCAGGAAAGCCCATATGTATTTATTACATCTAATTTGTTAATTATGTTATTTAAATTTTCTCTATCTTGGCTAACTCTTTTGTCTGGTTTCTGGGGACTCTGTTTATTCCTGAAACATTTGATAAAATCTCTATTCCCATTGTTGAGTAAAGATTTTATTTCTCTCTGTGGTTTTATTAGTAATTGTTTTATATCTTTTGAAGTTATGGTGTAAGGAAGATAAAATCAGTTTTATATTATCTTGATTATCTTTCTTTTTGCCATCTTTTTGTCTCTTAGGAAGTTTTTGTGTATGTATGTGGACCCTTTTTTTTTAAAGAAGTCAGAGGTGGCGTTTTTGGTTGTTATTTAGTTATTTATTTTTGGCTGCACTGGGTCCTCATTGTTTCTCTTTCTCTAGTTTCAGTGAATGGGGGCCTCTCTGTTGTGATGGTTGAGCATCTCCTGGCGTTGACTTCTCTTGTGGCAGAGCACAGACTCTAGGCATACAGGCTTCAGTAGTCGTGGAGCACAGGCTTAGATGCCCCATGGCATGTGGAATCTTCCCAGACCAGGGATTGAACCCACACCCCCCACACTGGCAGGCAGGCTCTTAGCCACTGCACCACCAGGGAAGCCCCGTGGACGTTTTTGAGAAGAAAGTTGAGCTGGATGCAGTGACTGTGGGAAGGAATAAGCCTTTCTCCTCCCCTGTTCCCTGACTGTTTTCTCCTCTGTGTCTATCTGCTTCTCTTAGGAAATTTTTCATATTAATTTGTATCTCGTGTGGGTGTTAGTCGCTCAGTCGCGGCCAACTCTTTGCAGCCCCATGGACTGTAGCCCACCTTCCTCCTCTGTCCATGGGATTTTCTGGGCAAGAATATTGGAGTGGGTTGCCTTCTCCAGAGGATCGTCCCAACCCAGGGACTGAACCCAAGTCTCTTGCATTGTGGGCAGACTCTTTACCATCTGAGCCACCAGGGAAAAATCTTATCTAATATTAAAATGGTTTCTATGGTGTTGTTTTGGTTTATAGATTTGCCTAGTATGTCTTTCTTTTTCCTTGTTTTTCTCCCTACCTTTTTATTATGAGATATTAAAACTATTTAGAAAAATCCATAAAACATAGATGTACAACTTAATTATTATAAAGTTTATACTGTGTAGCTACACCAAGGCAAAGAAACAGAACATTCCTAGTGTTCCAAAAACCTATTTAGTGCTGGTTCCTCATAACGACACTCTTGGGACTTCCCTGGTGGTCCAGTGGATAAGCCTCCATGTTCCCAAGCACTGGGCCTTTCGTTCAGCTTCTGGTCGGGGAACTAGATCCCACATGCCTCAACTGGGAAAAAAAAAAAAAAGATTCCACATGTTGCAGTGAAGATAGAGGATTCTATGTGCCACAGCTAAAATCCAGTACAGCCAAATAAATAAAAATTTTTTAAAGATAAATACTCTGAAAAAACTCAACATTCCTGACCTCCATCCAAAGGTAAACATTATCTCAGTTTCTAAGACAATCACTTCCTTACTTTCTGGTTTCATCACTGAGGTATGCATCTGCACACACTAGGATTTAATTTTATCTGTCTTTTATATTAATTATTTAATTATATTTAAATTAATTCAATATAATTAATTTCATATTAGTTTATATAATATAGATCATATAATTTTATATTAATGTATTCATAAATTTAATATACTTATGTATATTAAATTTTTCTTGATATTTCATCATAAGTGTAGTCAGTATTACTGCATTACCCATGATTCATTCCTTTTCATTGCTATATATATTTCACTGTATAAATATACCAAAACATTTTTTATCCGTTTTCCTCTTGATAGACACTTGTAGTTCCAGTTTGGAACTATTACAAATAACTTAGCTGTGAACAGTCTTGAGTAAGTTTCAGGGCCCATTTGATGTTAGATTTTGGATCCTGGAATTTTGTCAAATGCATTTTCTGCATCCATTGTGATGTTAATGTCATTTTTTATTTTAGGTTGTTAATATGAATTACACTGATGAATTTTTTAAGGTTAAAACTTGCTGTTCTGGGAACAATCTCACTAAGAACATCATGTATTTTTCTTTTTATTTGTTGTTTGACTCAATCTGCTAAAATTTTGTTAAGAGTTTTTACATTTCTTTATATCTAATATTTATATTGGATTGTAGTTTTTCTTTTCTTGTAATACCTTTTTCTAGTTTTGGTAACACCCTCCTGACTTTTTCTCCGGATTTGGGATGCCAATTTTCAAAGTCACTGTGCTGTATGAAACAGTGATTCAGCATTATCATCCGTGATGCCATTGCTCTCTTTCTCTGTAAATGAATACACATATTTTTGTAACGTTTCCTCTTTTAGTCCCTTCTTGGTGTCTTCTAGCGGGATTTCTCAGTCTGGTCTTCCTACTCACTAACTCCTTCTTTGTATGCATTTTCCTGTTGGATCCTCTATCTCTAATTAGTTTTTAAAAACTGCTTATTTCATTGTGTGTGTGCTCAGTCACTCAGTCACGTCCAGCTCTTTGCAATCTCTTTGGACTGTTGCCTGCCAAGCTATATGCCATGCCATGGACAGAGGTCCGTGGAATTCTCTGGGCAAAAATACTGGAGCGAGTTGCCATTTCCTTGTCCAGGGATCGAACCCATGTCTCTTGCATCTCCTGCACTGGCAGACAGATATTTTACCACTGAGCCACCTGGGAAGCACTTATTTCATTAATTACTACCAAATAGCCCATCTCTTTGAAGATACTTATTATGCCTATTGAAAATTTTTGTTGTGTTTTAGTCCATTAATTCTGCTTCGTCTGATATGAGTGGTTCAGTTTATAGTTTCTGATTTATGTTTTAGCTGTTTTGCTCCTTAGGCGTACGTTATTTTCTTATGAGCTCACCTTCCTCTGGGCTCTCTTAGTTACCTGCATGGTAATGGTAGTGTGTAATGAGCAGGAGCTAAAGCTCAAGGTCTAATGTGTGCCCTCCTGGTGAGTATATGTATGTGCACACATGTGTATGTTGGAGGGGTGCATCTAAGAAGGAATAATTGATGACATTATATTATAGGTCTCATGAGTCCCCATTTGTCATCCCAGCAAGTCACACTGCCCTTCAAGAAAACTCTTCCTGGGAATTCCTTGGTGTTCCAGTGATTAGGACTCAGCACTTTCACCAAGGGTGTCCAGATTCAATCCCTGGTGGGGAAACTAAGATCCCACAACTGTATGGCATGGCCAAAAACACAAAGAAAGAAACCTTTCTGTACCTCTTCCCCAGCACTGTTCTTTTCCAAGAGCCTTTTGCTGTGGTTAGTATCACCTGGTCCTTGCGCAACTGGGGAAGAGAAGGAAATAGTGGGGTCAGGCTTCTGTCTCACAGCCTAACTACCTTGTGTCTTCTCACGGATTTCTGTTTTTGTATAGTTTCTCAGTCTCCACCTCACTTTCTACCCTGGCCTCTCCATGGCTGGGTTCAGTGGTATACATTACACCATCTAATCCAAGAACCCTTCTGGTATTAATAGATAGTACCGTCATCACATGCTATCTGCAGGGGATTAGTTCCAGAACCCCCGGAATACCAAAATCCATGGATGCTCAAGTCTCTTATATAAAATGCTGCAGTGCAGCTGGCCCTCCTTCTCCCTGGATTTCACAACTGTGGATACAGAGGGCTGACTGAATTATCCTCTCGTTTATTCTGGCCTAGAGAATTCCTTGGGCGTATATAGTCCATGGGGTCACAAAGAGTTGGACACGACTGAGCGACTTTCACTTTCTGTGTGCTTAGTCACGCAGTTGTATCCAACTCTTTGTGATCCCATGGACTGTAGTCCAACAGGCTACTCTCTGCATGGGATTTCTCAGGCAAAAATGCTGGATTGGGTTGCCATTTCCTCCTCCAGGGGATCTTCCCAACCCAGGGATCAAACCAGCGTCTCTCGGGTCTCCTGCATTGCATGTAGATTCCTTACCCGCTAAGCCATCGGGGAAGCCCTCCCTCTCATTCTACAGATGAGGAAACTGAGATTCAGAGGAGTTACATTACCTGCCTGCAACCACACAGCTGCTAACTAAAAACACTGAAGCTCATCTATTTCTTCTTGTAAGGTACTCTGGAATATTTTGTCCCAAAAAATTAAGAAATATGGGCAAGTGCTTTGCTTCAGTCATTTTGAAACCCCATGGGATCCTAGGATAAATAAAACAACATCAGTGCCGCTGACAGCACCAGCAGGACACAGTCTCCTTTAAATCTTCCCTTCTTTTGTATCGTGTATCACTTTTTATGGTGTTTAAAATTGTTTGTGCTCTTTTGTTGAAAGCTAAGCGCAATTAATTTTTTGATGAATTGCCACTAATTGAAAGGTAGAAAGTGGACAGGCAAACTAGATTGTGATTAAAAAACAAAAACAAGGGACTTCCCTGGTGGTCCAGTGGTTAAGACTCCAGGCTCCCAGTGCAGGGAGCCCGGGTTCAATTCTGGGTCAGGGAACTAGATCCCACATGCCGCAAGAAAGATATTCAGGGTGCAGCAACTAAGACATGGTACAGCCAAATTAAAAACAAAAACAAAAACGTGGCATCTCCAGTCCTGTGATAGCTTGAAGCTCTTTTGGTGCGAGGTGTGTGTGTGTGTGTGTGTGTGTGTGTGTGTGTGTATGTGAAGGAGAAACAGAGACAGACAGATAGTGAGGGCTGTTGTCAGAACTTGTCTGGTCCCCAGACCTGCCTACTCACTTCACTGCTGGGTTGATAGACTCAGGAGATTATTTCTGTAGCTTTCCATGTCCTTGTAAAACAAGCATGTTACCTGTCAGCATTACATGGATGGCAGAAAATTGCTGATGTAATGACTTAAAAAAAAACAACTTGAGCTCTCAAAAAGAATAGCACATTATGAATAAATAGGGTTAATTTTGAGCCATAAGTACAGAGTCAGTTTTTTCATATAAATACCAAAGATCTAAATGCTTAGCTTCTTCCTCAGAGACACCTTGTCTTGTAGGCTGTACTTTATCATCCTTTCAAACCATAACCTATCTAGTCTGTCTCAGCAATGTGAAAACATTTTTCTTTTCCAGTTGGTTTCTTTTGGATGACTGACAAATACTATAGCAGCCAAGAGGAGCTCATGCTCAGTTCTCTCCATCCTGCCTGTGTTGCGCCCATAAATCTGGGTCAAGAAAAATATTTAATTTAGAGTATTGCAGACCATGAGGCTTCCCAGGTGGCTCAGTGGTAAAGAATCCACCTGCCAGTGCAGGAGACATGGGTTCGATCCCTGGGTTGGGAAAATCCTCTGGAATAGGAAATCACAATCCACTCCAGTATCCTGGCCTGGAAAATCCCACTGACAGAGGTGCCTGGTGGGCTACAGTCCATGGGGTTACAGAGAGTCGGACATGACTGATCAACTGAGCGTGCATGCCCAATGCATGCACTCACAGACCATGTTGCAATTTTGACCATTTACTTAAAAACCTTGAGCATACCCTTTTAAATGGCCAAAAAAGAGGAGAAGGGAGGTAAGAGGAATGACTGGTGAATTTGGTAACACACACTGATGACTATAAGAGGCTCAGAGTATCAACTAGAAGTTTAATGAGTGTTAAGAGATGAGGGTCTCAGACTTCTCTGGCTAGTAGACTTCCTGGTCTAGTGGTTAAGAACCTGCCAATGTAGGAGACATAAGAGACTCGGGTTCAGTCCCTGAGTTGGGCAGATCCCCTGAGGAGGGCATGGCAACTCACTCCAGTATTCTTGCCTGGAGAATCCCATGGACAGAGGAACCCGGTGGGCTATGGTCCATAAGGTCACAAAGAGTTGTACACCACCGAAGTGACTTGGCATGCATTCAGACACTTAAGACTCCACACTTCCAATGCAGGGGGCACAGGTTTGATCCCATGGGTTTAGTCGGGGAACTGAGAACCCACATGCTGTGTGGTATGGCCAAAAAATTTTTTTCAACTTAAAAAAATTATAGAAAAGAGAGATGTTCTTGTTCCTACAGAGAAAAATGTGGGCTCAATGTAGATTAGGGTTAAATTCAAATTGGGGTTTCCTAGATGGCTCAGTGGTAAAGAATCCATCTCCCAGTGCAGGAGACTCAGGTTTGATCCCTGGATTGGGAAGGTCCCCTGGAGAAGGAAATGGCAACCCACTCCAGTATTCTTGCCTGGAGAATCATATGGACAGAGGAGTCTGGCGGGCTACAGTCCATGGGGTCACACAGAGTTGGACTTGATGACTAAACAATTTTTCCATTAGCTGATCTGCCTGAGAATTCCAACAGTCGGGAAGGTAGCAAGTGAAAGAAATGAAAATCTAGTTATTAGTCCTTGTGAGTGAAGTGAAAGTTGCTCAATCATGTTCAACTCTTTGTGACCCCATGGTCTATACAGCCCATGGATTTCTCCAGGCCAGAATACTGGAATGGGTAGCCTTTCCCTTCTCCAGGGGATCTTCCCAATCCTGGGATCGAACCCGGGTCTCCTGCATTGCAGGCAGATTCTTTACCAGCTGAGCCACAAGGGAAGCCCTACTAATCCTTACCCATTTTCCTTTTGAGAAAATTGAAGACATCATCCCTGTTGAAGGAGGAAAAAGGAAACAAACCTTTAAAAAAGATAAGAGGCCCCTGTTTCTCTGATTGCAAGTGTGGACTAAGAGGCTGAAATTGCTGCCAAGTAACCTCTTTAGCTATAAACTAAATATATCATCTCTTCTCTTTTTACAAATTGTATCTTCTCGTTGAAGTGCACACATTCTTGGCTGTGATGCAGGAATGACCTAATTTCGATGTAAAGTGTGGGGGAGAATGAACTTTTAAAGTCAAGCTTCTAAAGCTGAGATGTTTGCAGCAGAGAGGATGGATTTGGTTGAATCAACCAGAAGGCCACACTGCTTTTAAAGGAATTCCAATTTTCCTTCTTCATTCTTTTTTGATATTTAATATTTCATCAATGTCTGTTTTATATATTATAAGGAGTGTGCTGCGCTGAAGAGCATGAGTTTATTTTTGTTTGTTAAAGATTTATTTATGGCTGGTTCTTTGTTGCTGCTTTCTCTAGTTGCTGCGAGCAGGGGCTACTCTTCATTGCAATGCACCGGCTTCTCATTGCAGTGGCTTCTAGTGTCTCAGAGCACAGGCTCTAGAGCACTGGCTTAATAGTTGTGGCACACGGGCTTAGCTGTTTCTTGGCATGTGAAATCTTCCCAGACCAGAAATTGAACCCATGTCTCCTGCATTGGCAGGCAGATTCTTTACCTCTGAGCCACCTGGGAAGCCTGAGCATAGCGTTTGGAGACAGATGTTCACGGATTCTACCACCACTTATTAACTGTGACCATGAATACATTACTTAATCTCTATATGAGTTTTCTGTGGCTGCTATAACAAATTACCATGAACTGGGTAACTTAGAATAATCAAATTTTATGATCTCATGTTTCTGGAGGCCAGAAGTCCCAAATCAGTATCATTGGCTGAAAAATCAAAGCCTTGGCCAGGCCGTGCTCCTTTTGGAGGCTCTTGCCTCTTCTGGTTTCAGAAGGCTGCCCTCTTGGCTTGTGGCTTCATCATTGCAGTCTTTGCCCCCATGGTTGCACCACCTTCCCCATTTTTGTATATGTGTGTGTGTATGTATTTTTTTTGTCATGCCCCCAAAACAGGTGGGATACTAGTTCCCCAACCAGGGATTGGACCTGTGCCCCCTACAGTGGATTCTTAATCACTGGGCCACCAGGGAAGTCCCCCTGCTTTTGTATGTGTTGTCAAATTTCTGTCTGCCTCTTTTTTATAAGGATACACAGGATTGCATCTAGGGCCCATGTTTGATCATCTTCTCATCTCAAAATCCTAAATTTACATCTACAAAGACCCTGTTTCCATATAAGGTAGTACAGTTTCCAGGGATTGGGATGAGGCATACTTGGGATGCAAACTCCAGGAGATAGTGAAGGACAGGGAAGCCTGGTGTGCTGCAGTCCATGGGGTCGCAAAGAGTTGGACAAGACTTAGAGACTAGGCGATGAACAAATAGTTGGGACACAACATTCCAGCCTCCACAACCTCTCTGAGTTTCCTTGAATGGGAATTTGCAACAGTAAAAGTACCTATTTTATAGACTGTTGTGAAGATCAAACAAAATAACTAATGTGGAATGCTTAATATAGGTCTTGGTTTATAGTAAAGGCACAAGAAATACCAACTCTAGGAATTCCCTCCCTGGTGGTCCAGTGGTTAAGAATCCGCTAAGATCCCCCGTGCCATGCAGTGCTGGCAAAAAAAAATCAGCTGTTATCATCACTATCACCATCATCTGTTGAAGTTCTTTGTGTCTGGAGAGGAAAGAAAAAAAAAAAAAAAAACAAAACCAGTAAGTACAGAAATCCAAGACATTAGAACCTGAATGTTCTTTAGAACTCACCTACTCTAATCGCCTTATTTAATCATCAAAAAAATATAAGTCTAGAGATATGGACTTGCTCAGGATACCACAGCTAGGATGAAACAGATGTATTTCTTTGTAACATTTTTGATACTGTGATTCTATAATCAGTAGATAGGGAAACAAAGGAAAGGAGGAGCAAGATCACTTATAGGGAGAAACAAGAAAAATTCATTGAGCTTGTTTGTGGCTTGATGGGACTATGGCTTTGTTATAATTACTATGACAGCACACGGGACATAGTGCCTTACACTCAGGCTTGTTTTTGGCCGCTCCACTCAGCCTGAGGAATCTTAGTCCCCTGCCTAGCGATTGAAACTTGGCCCTCAGCAGTGAAAGTCCTAATGACTGGACTGCCAGGAAATTCCCTACATTCACGTTCCAACTTGATTCGCACAATGGAAAGAGTAAACTAGGTATTATCTTTACTTTCATTTTATTTTTCTTTAGTGTTTGGTTGCCCTAGGTCTTCATTGCTGCCCTCGGGCTTTCTCTAGCTGTGGCAAGGGGGAGCTACTCTTCCTTGCAGTGAGCGGGCTTCTTATTGCAGTGGCTTCTCTTGTTTCGGAGCACAGACTCTAGGCGTGTGGGCTTCGGTAGTTTGGGCACATAGGCTCAGTAGTTGTAGAGCATGGCCTTACTTGTTTCTCAGCATGTGGACTCTTCCCAGACCAGGGATCAAACCTGTGTCCCCCCTGCATTGGCAGGTAGATTCCTATCCACTGCGCCACCAGGGAAGTCTTTTACTCCCCTTTTAAAGATGAGGAAAGCAAGGGTTATGTGGTCAAGGACATGCAGCAAGTGAAAGAATACAAACATTTTGATTGTAAAGGCCAGGTGCTCTCAGCCCATCCCTGCTTCTTCTTTCCTGTAGATGCTTGCTTTCTGTATGAATTACTTGTTCATGTCAAGTGGCTGTACGCTAAACAAGGGTGAAGTAAAAGTGCTAGTCGCTCAGTTGTGTCCGACTCTTTGTGACTCCCTGGACTCTAGCCAGCCAGGCTCCTCTGTCCAGGTGATTCTCCAGGCAAGAATACTGGAGCGGGTAGCCATTCCCTTCTCCGGGGGATCTTCCCGACTCAGGGACTGAATCCAGGTCTCCCTCACTGCCGGCAAATTGTTTACTGTCTGAGCCACCAGAGAAGTCCCTAACGAGGTGCAGTTCCCAGGAGGTGCTGTCTAAGAGCTGGAGCTTTAGGGCAAGCTCTGCCTTCAGGAGTGTCTCCTTGGCCGGCGGATTGGGAATGATGGAGAGGAGGGATCATCTGACGTGTCATGACTCTGCTGAGCCCCATTCCCCTGCACTGCACTCTCAGCTCTGTTATGCCTGGATCGTCCCCAGTCCTGTGTCCTAGCATCCCTCCTAGCAGCTCGACTCTCTCTGGAGCTGTAGGGAGCCAGTTTCAGGCTCCATCTTCTTCCCATGTGTTCTGGGGCCATCTGTCCCTGGCACAGCAATTTCCAGAAACAACAATTTGGTTTCTTTAATCATGGCTTTAAGACCAAAGTTAATTGATACAAGGTTGTGCCTAATTAGTAAAAATGCTGTTACAGAAAAATGATACGTAAACTGCAATTCAGAAGATGGGGAATCTATGCAGAGGATTCTTATTTGGCTGAAATGATGGATCCCCAGTCAGGACCAGGAAAAAGCCAGACACACTGATTACAGCTGACTGTTTTTGTGAAGAGCCAACAGCTGATTAAAACAAAATCTTGCACTAATCACTGGGAACAAAGAGAACATACTAAATTAAAATTTCCCTGAGATGGAGGAGGTGGGAGAGAGACAAAAGAGAGAGGGGATATATGTGTTCATATAGCTGATACACATTGTTGTGCATTAGAAACTAACACAACATTGTAAAGCAATTATACTCCAATTAAAAAAATTTTTAATAAAATTTCCCAATGTTTTTAGTTTTAACAAAATTATTTGTGCTTGATTCTTGACATGGATTGTTTGGTATTTACTGTGTGACCCTCAGGGCCGGGGTGATCTCAGCAATAGTGCAAACCTGCAATGTGTTGTATATATTACTTGTTAAACTGATGTTCATTTCATATTTAAATGAACTGATCATTGGAGAAAAAGCGGGGGAAATCACACCAAATAATTTTGCTGCTGACTTTAACATCTTTAGAAAACATGTCACTTTTGGGGCCCTACTCGACATGTTTTTGAAATTACTTTTCTAGAATGGTGTTTATATGCTGCAGTATGATTTTGACAGCTCTAGACAATAACAGAATTCAGTTTTTGTATTAGTTTGGTTTTTGGAGATAGAAAAAAATCATTTGGATCCAAATGTTATCAGACTGCCAGGTTTTTTTGAGATCTTACATATGCTTTTCAAAATTTTAATCCTTGTCGTAATAAGCCTCACTTCTAGCATTGGAATCTCCCATTTCCAATTTGTTCCCACCAATTTCATTAGCTAAATAAAAAGTCAGGCAGTCGAGCTTGTTAGAATTAGTGGCACAACATATGTAAAGAGACACTGAAGGCAGGCCTGAGGAATTTTCTAGTGGGTAAGATATTTTTAGTTTTATAACATCTATATTTGTTGGTTTTCTTTTCCTTCCTTCTGGATTCTGGGTAGTTGAAGCTATCAACAATAACAACTAAAAATTAAGTCCTCAGCAAACTAGAAGTCTTGCTGTGCTCATTGGTTTCCTGATGTGGTGAACTAACCAGTTCTAAAATATCTTCCTGTTCTGTTTCTCGGATTCCAAATAACCTCAGCATAAGTGGTGTCACTGTATGTGAATATTAATAAGTTGAATCCAACTTCATTCTATCTATGAAAAAAAGCAGAGCACTTATTGATTTATCTTGAACTCTATATTTTTGTTATTTAATACAGTGTTTAATATGCCAGTCGCTACTATCGATTGGATGGTTTAGTGAGGCCCTCAGATCAGCCCCGCTGGGGTCGGCCCATGGCCCTGGGGGAGCACTGAGAAGATGGTCGAACTTGACTATATAGAGGAAGTAAAGTCGTGACAAGGTTTCGTAGGTGAACCTGCGGAAGGATCATTAATGTGGTAATCCTGGGTTGGGAAGATCCCCTGGAGAAGGAAATGGCAAGCCACTCCAGTACTCTTGCCTAAAAAATTCCATGGACAGAGGAGCCTGGTAAGCTACAGTTCATGGGATTGCAAAAAGAGTATCAGTCAGTTCATTTCAGTTGCTCAGTCGTGTCTGACTTTTTGTGACCCCATGAATCGCAGCATGCCAGGCCTCCCTGTCCATCACCAACTCCCGGAGTTTACCCAAACTCATGTCCATCGAATCGGTGATGCCATCCGGCCATCTCATCCTCTGCCATCCCCTTCTCCTCCTGCCCTCAATCCCTCCCAGCATGAGTCTTTTCCAATGAGTCAACTCTTCGCATGAGGTGGCCAAAGTACTGGAGTTTCAGCTTCAGCACCACTCCTTCCAATGAACACCCAGGACTGATCTCCTTCAGAATGGACTGGTTGGATCTCCTTGCAGTCCAAGGGACTCTCAAGAGTCTTCTCCAACACCACAGTTCAAAAGCATCAATCCTTCGGCACTCAGCTTTCGTCACAGTCCAACTCTCACATCCATACATGACCACTGGAAAAATCATTGGCAAAGTAATGTCTCTGCTTTTGAATATGCTATCTAGGTTGGTCATAACTTTCCTTCCAAGGAGTAAGCGTCTTTAATTTCATGGCTGCAGTCACCATCTGCAGTGATTTTGGAGCCCCCCAAAATAAAGTGTGACACTGTTTCCACTGTTTCCCCATCTATTTCCCATGAAGTGATGGGACCAGATGCCATGATCTTCGTTTTCTGAATGAAAACTAAGTTTTCATTTCACTGAGCTTTAAGCCAACTTTTTTACTCTCCTCTTTCACTTTCATGAAGAGACTTTTTAGTTCCTCTTCACTTTCTGCCATAAGGGTGGTGTCACTTGCATATCTGAAGTTATTGATATTTCTCCCAGCAATCTTGATTCCAGCTTGTGCTTCCTCCAGCCCAGTGTTTCTCATGATGTACTCTGCATAGAAGTTAAATAAGCAGGGTGACAATATACAGCCTTGACGTACTCCTTTTCCTATTTGGAACCAGTCTGTTGTTCCATGTCCAGTTCTAACTGTTGCTTCCTGACCTGCATACAGGTTTCTCAAGAGGCAGGTCAGGTGGTCTGGTATTCCCATCTCTCTCAGAATTTTCCACAGTTTACTGTGATCCACACAGTCAAAGGCTTTGGCACAATCAATCAAGCAGAAATAGATGTTTTTTGGAACTGTCTTGCTTTTTCGATGATCCAGCAGATGTTGGGAATTTGATCTCTGGTTCCTCTGCCTTTTCTAAAACCAGCTTGAACATATGGAAGTTCACAGTTCACGTTGCTAAAGCCTGGCTTGGAGAATTTTGAGCATTACTTTACTAGCGTGTGAGATGAGTGCAATTGTGCGGTAGTTTGAGCATTCTTTGGCATTGACTTTCTTTGGGACTGGAATCAAAACTGACCTTTTCCAGTCCTGTGGCCACTGCTGAGTTTTCCAAATCTGCTGGCATATTGAGTGCAGCACTTTCACAGCATCATCTTTCAGGATTTGAAATAGCTCAACTGGAATTCTATCACCTCCACTAGCTTTGTTCATAGTGATGCTTCCTAAGGCCCACTTGACTTCACATTTTCCACGATGTCTGGGTCTAGGTGAGTGATCACACCATCATGATTATCCGGGTCATGAAGATCTTTTTTGTACAATTCTTCTGTGTATTCTTGCCACCTCTTCTTAATATCTTCTGCTTCTGTCAGGTCCATACCATTTCTATCCTTTATCGAGCCCATTTTTGCATGAAATGTTCCCTTGGTATCTCTAATTTTCTTGAAGAGATCTCTAGTCTTTCCCATTCTATTGTTTTCCTCTATTTCATTGCACTGATCGCTGAGGAAGGCTTTCTTATCTCTTCTTGCTATTCTTTGGAACTCTGCATTCAAAGGCTTATATCTTTCCTTTTCTCCTTTGCTTTTTGCTTCTCTTCTTTTCACAGATATTTGTAAGGCCTCCTCAGACAGCCATTTTGCCATTTTGCGTTTCTTTTCCATGGGGATGGTCTTGATCCCTGTCTCCTGTAGTGTCACGAATCTCCGTCCATAGTTACACATACTTATATTAAGTAGATGTTGTTGACAGATTAACATTTAAAAGGACTTTATATAAAAACAAAGGTCTTTTCTGCTTCAACACAGCAACCTCCTAAGTCCAAGAATATAAGCAGTTTCTATTTTCCAATGTGCAACACGATCTAAGACTTAAGTACATATGTTACCTGATATTGGTTAAAATAACCAGAAAATAATCTCTTTGTGGACTTGGATAATTCTGCCGAGAACTGCAGTCTGAATCCTCCCAGAAAGGAAAATGGGCTCTTCCCAGATTTTTGTCAGTGCAAGTGGTGCCATGTGCATGCTTTGAGTGAATATAGACTCAGTCAGGAAGGCCAACTGTTTGGCTAAGAAGCCAACTGTTTGGCTAAGATGAGGTGGCCTTTTACACTGCAGGCTGTGGGATCAGTGCATCTTAAAACCAGGTCAGAAAGAGGATTATGGCTTATGGCCTTCCGCCCACTCAGCCCTTCATGCTTGGTCCAGCTGCCACCAGTCAGTCCCTCTGATCCAGCTGCTGACCCAGCCTGCAGAGAATTACCGGTGGGACCACAGCTGGGATGCCTTAGGACAAATACTGCCTTTTTAAAAAAATTGGAGTATAGTTTCTTTACACTGCTGTGTCAGTTTCTACTGTACAGCAAAATGAATCAGGCATACATGTAAATACATCTATCCCCTCTTTTATGGATTTCCTTCCTGTTTCGGTCACCATGGAGCACCGAGTAGAATTCCCTAGGCCATATAATAGGTTCTCATTAGTTATCTATTTTAAACATAGTAGTATACATAATGGAGAAGGCAGTGGCACCCCACTCCAGTACTCTTGCCTGGAAAATCCCATGGACAGAGGAACCTGGTGGGCTGCAGTCCATAGGGTCGCTAAGAGTCGGACATGACTGAGCAACTTCACTTTCACTTTTCACTGTCATGCATTGGAGAAGGAAATGGCAACCCACTCCAGTGTTCTTGCCTGGAGAATCCCAGGGATGGTGGGAGTCTGGTAGGCTTCCGTCTATGGGGTCACACAGAGTTGGACACGACTGAAGCGACTTAGCAGTAGCAGTAGCAGTACACATATAGCACTACCCTGGTGGCTCAGTGATAAAGAAGCCACCTGCCACTGTAGAGACATGGGTTCGATCCCTGGGTCTGGAAGATCCCCTGGAGAAGGAAACAGCAACCCACTTCAGTATTCTTGCCCGAGAAATCACAAGGACAGAGGAGGCTGGCGGGCTACAGTCCATGGGGTCGCAAAATGTCAAGACATGACTTAGTGACTAAACAACAACATCTCGATTTTTCAATTTATGCCACCCTGCCCCTTCCCCCTTGCTATCCATATGAAATATTTTGCAACAGGCAGTAAAAGATAGAGACTAACCTTAATGGCACCCACTCATATATACACCATTTAACTCTATCAACATCCTCATCTCAGATCATTTTTTTCCTAAGAAGTAAAATATTACAGGTAGAGTTGATGCTTCCTGTGTCCTGCTTCCTGCTTCTCTTTTTTTCTTGGGATAACCTATATTCTAAATTTGGTAATTATCATTCTCACATGTATTTTCGACTATCCATGAATATAGTCCTATAGTGTTCTTCTTCATATTTTCAATCTGTATGTATAAATGACATTATATGGCACACTTTTTTTTGCTCAACTTTACGTTTTTAAGATTAGCCATTGTGCTGTTTACCTACTGTTTCTCAGCCCTGTACCTACCCTTCTATAATCTGTATTTCTCAAGCTCCTTCGCTAGCTGGTTTCCCTTTGGGTTCTGCCAGTAAGAGGTATTGAGGTGAGTAGAGAACTCATAGTTTTTCCTTTATTTCCGCCCTTTCTTCTGGTGCTTTTTCCTGCTGCAGCAGCCTCCCTTCCTCACCCCCAGCCCCAGTCTTGGCCCCTCGTCAAGTCTCCTAGCTTTGGTAAGACCCCTCCCCATTTTTGCCTCTCTGAATGCTATGGGTGTAGCACCTACAGTTTCTACTATCTGATTTATATTATCGTTTGTTTTTTGTTTTCTCTTTGAGCCTGGGAGCATCTGGATAACCATTTCTTCTATTAAATCTCCTGTGTTTGTAATAACCATCACGGTTTCTGTTTCCTGACAGGGTCCTGACTGCTGTAGGTGTGTTGTTAAGTGTAGCTCCGGCTCTTTTGTTTTTACTTCTGCATAGTATCCTTGTGTATACTCTGTACATCGTACATAGTGATATAATTATCACTACATCACAATTTATTCATCCATTCTCCTGCTGTTAGACATTTCCACTTTTCCTTAGTGCAAACGATATTGCAAACACCATTTTTAAAAAACGTTATTTATTTATTTTTGGCTGCACTGTGTCTTCGTTGCTATGCGCGGGGTTTCTCTAGTTGTAGTGCTCTGGCTTCTTTTGTTTCAGCTCGCGGCTTCTAGAGCGCAGGCTTAGTAGTTGTGGCACTTGAGTTTAGTTGCCCTGAAGCGTGTTGAATCTTCCCGGACCACGGATCAAACCTGTGTCCCCTGCACTGGCAGGTGGATTCTTAATCACAGAACCACTAGGAAAGTCCCTCAAACACCATTCTTGTACCTGTTTCTTTAGCAACCTATGCAGGAGTTTCTCTAGGAGATATACTAGAAGACGAATTGCTGGGTTAGAGGGCTGTGCTCATTTTCCAATTGTCTGGTTGTTAACAAAGTTGTACCATTTTACTCCCTGACATTACTTGGTATCATTACACTTTTCATTTCTGGTAATTGGATGGATGTGGTATCTTATTTCCAGCGAGTTACATGTCTTTTCATACCTTCCTCGGTGAATTTTCTGTTTTGTTCCTTAAAAAAAATTTTTTTTGGTCACACTATTTGCACATTTTTTTCCTGATACATTATTTATATTTTCACATTGATTTGTATTATTGTAAATTGATTTGATTTCTCTGTATATTCTGAATGCTTCGTTGGTGAAATGTGTTACAAATATATTTCTCCAATCTAAGGTTTGTTGTTTTATGGTATTTTTTGTTATATAGAAGTGTTTTTTTAAAAATTATAGTTAAATTCACAGCCTTTGTGATTAGTACTTTTTTTCTTTTTTTATTTCAAGGTGATAACAATATTTTATATTTCTTACTAAAACATTTAAACCTTTGTTTTTCTGATTTAGGCTTTCAGTCCACGTGAAATTTATTTTTTGTACGGTGTGATGTAAGGGAGCATGTTTTAGCTCGTGGGTTCTAGAGCACAGGTGTAGTAGTTGTAGCACTCAAGTTTAGTTGGTCTGAAGCATGTGGGATCTTTCCAGACCAGGGATCAAACCTGTGTCCCATGCAGTGGCAGGTGGATTCTTAACTACTAGACCACCAGTGGTTTGCTGCTGCTGCTAAGTCGCTTCAGTCGTGTCCGACTCTGTGTGACCCCATAGACGGAAGCCCACCAGGCTCCCCTGTCCCCGGGATTCTCCAGGCAAGAACACTGGAGTGGGTTGCCATTTCCTTCTCCAATGCATGAAAGTGAAAAGTGAAAGTGAAGTCACTCAGTCATGTCCGACTCTTAGCGACCCCATGACTGCAGCCTACCAGGTTCCTCTGTCCATGGGATTTTCCAGGCAAGAGTACTGGAGTGGGGTGCCACTGCCTTCTCTGACCAGTGGTTTACCACATAATAAGCAATTATCCCACATCACTTATAGTTTATCATTTCTCCACTGATTTTTAATGCCAGTGCTGTCATATGTTATATTCCCATATGTGTGTGATCTGTTTCTGGACTCTACTCTGTTCCATTTCTGTATTTGTATATTCTTGTGCCAACGCAACAGAATTCTAATTAGTATGATGTTACAGAAAATCTTGTTAACTTATGAGCAAATCCCCATACCTCATTCTTTAAAATTGTCATGGATACTCTTGGATATGTTCTAGCATATTAATTTTTTAAAATGGACATAGACTAGATTTATTATTTGAATTTTACTATCACTTTGTTAAATTCCATAAACAATCCTGTCGAAATATTCATTGAAATGACTAAGTTTATAGATTAACTTAGAAAGAACTGACATGCTAATATTTTCTTCCTGCCCCCAAATAAAGAACACCTCCATCTTTTTAGATCTTCTTTAGTATGTTTCATCATCTAATTTCATACTACCCTGAACACAGCTGATCTCATCAAATGTATTTCAAAAATATAGTTGTATAACTTTTTTCCATATGGGTCTTGGTTATCTTTTGTCAACTTACCCTTAAATATTTAATAGTTTTGTTGCTATTTTTAACAGAAGCACTTTAAATCACATTTTCTAGTTAGTCTTTCCTAATGAAAAGGAGTACTTTGGATTTTTTTTATATTGATCTTGTATCTAGACACCTTATTAGTTGTGGTAGCATGGCTCTGTGCATAACATTTATAAATCTTTTGATGTTCTTTCCTTGTATTCCAGGGATAACTATTGGGCCATGACTAAATTCAATTTTCTAGTACTATCCGACTTTTGAGAGGTGACTCTGTACAAAATCTGTAACCTGAGAAACTGAAGGTCTCTGCAGAGCGATTTCATTTGTCAGAGGGGCAAAAAGCTTAGGTAGAGCATGCTATTTTGGTCTTGAAACCTAGAACAGTCTTATCTACCTCTCTTGATCCTTCTTTGTGTGCTTTTGCTTAATTTGTCTAGGGCTGATTACTACCACATTCCCTTCACTGTTTCACATTCTTTTTAATTTGAACTCCATTGAGAACTCAAACAATACTACCATCCAGGTTTTTGTAACTCTCCATGGTGCTTACCTGAGTACTTATGCAAAGAGCTTTTATTTTTTTAATTATGAAAGTATAACACATTTACAGGAAACTCAGAAAATACAGAACAAAGTTACATATAGTTCCACTATATGATTATTTTTTAAGTAGATAAATTAAGAGTTTTAGTTCATATTTCAATATCAAACTCTCAAAAATTAATAAATAGAAAAGAAGGCTATACTAGGTCTGGAAAGTGCTATGAACCAATTTAACAAAATTAAGATTTATACAAGTTTCACACGACAGCAGGATACATACTCAAGTTCCCAAAGACTATAAACCAGGAGACGCTGGAACATATCCAGGGACATAACATAAGGTGAAAAAATTTCATGGGCTAAAAAGCTGTTGAAATCATACAGTGTCTATTCTCTTGTCACTGTGGAATTATGTTAGAAATCAGTATCAAAAGACATTTGAAAATAACCCACATGTTTTCAAGCACAATGTGTCATTTACCAAGAGAGATCTTTGACTTTAGAGATTTTCTTTTTTTAAGGAAAAGGTTGGTGTCTACTAATGAATTCATGAACTTCTATTAACTCATTGTAATTCTATTTTTGTCATGGCCTTCAGGAAGCTACCAGGTGGGTTTTGTGCTCAGTGGTGGCACATTCCCTTGACTGTATTTTTAAATATTATCTTTCTTTCTATGCATTTCCCTTTTTCAGACAGCCCTTTCCCCTATACAGACTTTATTACTTAAAAAAAATTATTAACTTTACTCCTACTTTAATGCTATACAGTTTTATTGCTTGTGTGGTTCAGTGTAAGCTATGTCAAATCCTTCTGTGGATAGGTGGAGTTTACATTGTATATGAAAGGTTCAATAGCTGTTGGCTGGATGGCGAGTATGAGTTTAGCGGTGGTGCAAATCTTCTGAAACCCTTAGTGTAGAAATTTAATTTTGATATTTTAGCGTCTCTGCTTATACAGAGGCTTTTTAACATCCAATTCTGTATTGAATTCAGCGGAGGGGTGGGGGGGAGGAATCAGATTTTATTTTAAATTTATGCTAGTAAATCAAAAAGTATATCATAACCTTGTAAAATAGTGATGCCTGGCATGATAATTACCCATATTACTGTAGAATTAATATTTTATTAAGTACAGAATTGTACCTCACGTGAACAGCTGTGTACTTTTCTTTAGACCTGAATCTAAATCTGATTTTTAAAAATCGCTAGCAGAGCGCGTGTGTTCTCCGGTTTCTGAATTCCAATAACCCTCCTTTAAGGGAATCTCCCAGGGGGGACCTCGGTTGGTTAACTGCGGGGCGATACAAAGCATTTTGTTCGTTTACTCACGGCCCTTACTCGGTCTCCCAAGGAGACAAGTTGAATGCCCACTAAGTCATGCTTTTCCATTACTCATTCCGCCTTTTTTCCCAAGGTGGCGTGTGGGAGGTGTTGTGCTCGGGCTCGCTAAGAATAGGCCGGTAAGCTTTCTGCGGGATAGTACACTCATCCTTTTGCGTGTTTCAGCTCCGACTGCGCAGTGTTTCGCGGCTTCAGCGTGGTGAGATGTTTTCCGAACGGACAATGACTCCACACTCGGCTGCCTCCCACATTCGTTTCTGCCCCTCCGCAGGCGTCGGGTCCCCACAGTCCCGCCCCGCCCCACTTAGCCTTGCTTTGTCCCCTTACAAGGCGGATCACCGGGTTAGCCCGGCGCGGCTGCTGCCGACTAACGCCCTTCGGGGGTCACCCGGGAGGGGACTCTGGGCGCCGCCTTCCCCCACCCCGCACCCCCACACACCCGCTCCGGCTTCTGAGCCACCAGGGGGCGCCCAGCCGTCTCCGCCTCTCTCACCGCCCCTTCACCAGCTCCCCCTGCGATTGGCCGGCCGCTGGAGCTCTGTACCCCGATTGGTCGCTGCCCGCGTCAGTCGCGGGCGCCAAGGCGGACCGAGGTGACGCACGGCAGCCGGGCTTCGGGCGGTGTCCTAGGACGGCGGCAGCAGGCGGAGCTTGGAGAGGACGGACGCTGAGCAGTCTGACGGCGGCGGTCCTGGGAGGTGCCAGCGCGGGGCTGAGCCGCTCTTCGCCGGTTGCCGCGCCCGGGTCTCCTGGACCCCCGCCCTCCGTGGCCCTTGATGCAGGGCTGGCCAGCTGTGTGATGGGGCTGCCGAGCGGCGCCCTGCGGCTCTCGGCGGCCGCTGCTCGCGCTAAGGAACGTCGGTGCCGGGTTCCCCGCGCCCCCGCGCGCCGCGGCTCTTGCTGACCCGGCCCTCCCGCCCGCCTGTCAGTCTGTCCGCAGCGCGGCTGAGGTAAGGCGGGCGGCGGTTGGCGCTGCGCCGCCAGCCTGAGAATGGGACCGCCCGGGGGGAGGGGCGGCCAGGCCGGGGTCTGGCGGGGTCCGAGCCGGGGAAGCTCCGGGCCGGGTTGGAGCCGCGAACACTGAGGGCGCTGCCCCAGCGGGGCACCGAGCGGGGCGGGGCGGGGTGGGGGAGTCTCGGCCTCGCGAGTGGGGGACAGTCCCCGGGCCAGCAGCGAGCCCCGGGCTTGGGCCAGCGGCCTGCCGGGTCCCCCGCAGTGGCCCGCACCAGCTCTCCGCCTCCCCTGAGCCGCCAGGTTCCGGCTGTCCCCGGCGGTCAGCCGAGCCGCCGCTGCCCCTCGGTTACCCGGGCTCTCTGCGCACATTACGGCTCTCTCTGCTCCGTGCTGAAGCCACCCTTCTCATTTACCCCCATCCCCTCTCCCCCGTTATGGTTGGCATCGAGGCTTCGGCTAGGAATGTGGTTGTGCCCTTTTGCCAGATGAAGGCAAGCGCGGGCATCGCGTGGGAGGGGGGAGCCGCTGTCGCAAGGACTGGAGAGAAGCGCGGTGGGAAGGGAGGGGGCTCGCTGGATGCTGGCCATCCGTGGCGGGGGCTGGTGTGGTCTCGGCGGTCGGCAGCCTGGGATTACTCTGGCAGCCATATTGGGAGGATGATCTGACAAATCCTTTAGGAGCCAAGTCCCGTTGCTGGAAGGCACCGAGTGGCAGCCCTGGCAGCTTTCAGGGTGACTGGCCACACCGAAGCCAAGTTGTGGGGGTTGGGAGGCTGCTCCAGCGAGCTAGTCATTGTTCATGCAACACAAAACATTCCGGGCCCTAAAACCAGAATGGAACTCCGAAATCACTTTTTTTTCCTCCTTGGTGAATCGCTAATTGAGCTTCCAAGGCAAACTGCCTTCAAGATTGCATTCTCTTTGGGGTGAAATGATGCATTTCTGTGTTCATCGTCTATGATCAGGGCTATGGACACAGAGGGATGGTGATGCCTCACTCGTACAGAAGCAGATCTGAGGATTGCTAAGGCCAGTTTACCAGGGTGGAGGCCTGGAATTATCAATAGTACATTGCGTCGCCGGATGGATAGATTTTCAAAGTAGCTCAATATGCAGAGGTGAAGTCAACTGGAATATTCTAATGATGGGAGAGGGTTGCAGCAGTATTTTTGAGGACGCAGGTTGTCATGTTTGTGGAATCTCGAGGTGGCTGAAATTAGATTGTCAACAGATCCCTTGCTCACATATCTCTTTACTGTTCTAGGCAGCTGTTGTGGTGATACTGAACGTGTTGCTTTGTGTCTTAAATGGGTCTTTCCCAGCCCCCTGAAAGTGTAGTGGCTGGATTCAGATAGCTCTTAAGAGGTGATATCATGGTGGATATTTTATTTAAAGGCTGGCATTTTGTCAGCTTAGCTTAGTCATAGTAAAATCTTAGCTTGTGTTCTCTAAGAAGTGAGGTGATGCTTTCTAATTAACTTGGTATGGCTGTTGGATTATGAGGCAAGTGAAATGGGTAAGGTACCACTTAAGGATGGAATATGAAGAGTGCACACATGTTAGCGTTGTAAAAAAAAGATCTGGATAGGAGCAACAACTGAATTTAGTGTGAGCCTATAAATCTGTCTTTTCCTACATACTAGGTGTGGACAGGTTCTGGAGAATGGCATACCCACCTTTTTTGTTCTGTTGCTTTCATTCAAACTCCCTTTCTTAATGAATAAATTCCTGTGACTTAAGTGGAACTACTTAAACATTTTCAGGTAAGGTTTTCTAAGAAAAGTCTTAACACTTTATTTTTTACTTTTATCATTAAGCTTTTCTTTTGAAACTTGGTTGAAATTAAAAAAAAAATGACTTCAACAGAAACTAGTGTTTTTTGCATCTTATTAATAATGAGAGAAATACAGAATGTCTTGTTTTTAAGTTCCATGCCCCAATTAAGAAATATTTCTTAGATGTAAGTTTTTACATTTATTTTATTAGTAAGCAAAATCTGAAGAATGGTGGTTAAATGTAGTCTCAGCACGTGGTAAAGTCAGACCGGACTGGGAGTCTGGGAGGCAAGATTTTGTGCAGCTCCACTGTGATGAATGTTTTTCCAAAGTTTATCCAATCAGGTATGACTTCTGAGCAGACTTTCCTTTTCGAGACCAGATATGAATGCAGTTTTCCTTTTTTCTCTGGTTCCTTTTTCCCACTTTGAATTTGTGCTGGGAATAAACTGCCAGGAGAAGTGCCAACAGAGGCTCTCCAAGGCCAGAGCTTTCTAGCTCACTTCCTGCTATGATCATGTCCTGGGTACAGAGGGAAGGACAACAAAAGGCCCCTGCTTTGTTTGTAAATGCTTCCCAGGGCTCTGAGCACAGCAGGTCTTTCTCAGGAGTAAGATAGCCGTTTGGTCTTACAAACCCATGTGATATAATTTCACAAGGCTCTAAAGTGAAAGGTATAGCATATTTACTTCATGTTGTTCTGTTTAAAAGGTGGTCTTGCTCAAGCAGATACTGGTGAATTTCTGGAGTTCATGAAAGCATGTGGATAAATACACGTTTAGAACTTTTTCATCAGCAGAAGGTAAATGAAGTAGATGCTGCTGTGACAGGAAACACTTGCAAAGGATGCTTTGGGCTTTCGACTTGGACTTCTTGATGACTGGCCCAGTCATTCGTTTATGCCCACTTTGACAACATTCATTCCCAGTTGAGAGTGTGTAGAGATGTAGTTCTTTACTCAAGGAACTTATGCTTTACCCTGTGTCTGTGGATGTGGTGAGATCAGGTTAACTCCAGCACCTCTCTGTTTTAGTACATATGGTTTAGTGTATCACTACCCTTGCCATGGCGGTTTCTATGGTTTTCAATCAGAGCCTCTTCCCTTTCTGTGTTGCAGTGTAATATGTATTACTCAGTCGGTATTTTTGTTTTGTAGTGATTTGTATATTTGTTATAACTCATAAGATTGTAAATGGCTGATTTTAGAATATTTTTTACATTTAATATCAATTGTTTATGCCAAAGTGTATCATTCAATTACACTATCCTCTACCATTGCTCTATTTGAAGACATTGGTATGTGTCTTAGTTCTTCCTTCCATCCGAATTTCTGACATCATTCTGGCAGATGTCCATAACTGTATAAACAACCACCATCACAACAATAGTGATAGAATAGCTTACTCCTATTGAGCTCTTTCTGTGTGCCAGGCTCTTTTCTAACCATGTTACGTTTACTCACTGAATCTTTATAACAGCCATATAAAGTACATACTGTTATCCCCATTTTATAGGTGACACTGAGACAGAGGCTAAATGATTCCCCCAAGGTCACTAGAAGTGGTTAGTGTCCGCTAGGCTGAACTCCCTTTGTAACTACTCTTAACTGTAGAATTCCTTAACTTCAGCTCAAAGGTAAGGTTCGTTCTGTTCCAGTAACTCATATTGTGGCCGTATCTTGTAACATGTCATCACCTTCAGATCTTAAACTCTGATAACGTACAGCTCTCACGTTAGTAGTCTCTTGCTGTGTGTTCCCTGCCTCAGGTCTCTGGTCCTATTGTCCCCTCTCAGATTTTACTTCTTTGTCTGCTGTTTCTCCACTGTCGTTTCCAGGGTGCATTGCCTCAGCCATTTTCTTACTAGTACTTGCAGTGTTTATTTCTTCTCATGCCAGTCTCGAGTCATTCCCATCATCCGTAGCCTCCCTTTTTAACTGTGTCGTGGAGACCCCTCACACAGTGTGGTCTCAGTCTCCCCTGAGGCTGTCTCTGGTGTCCATCAGAGCGTTTCTGCTCAGTCCCCTCTCCCGCTCTCCACAGTGGCCTTTCTAAAATCTTGACCATTTTAGTTAGGCCTGCTTACTGCTGCACAGTGAGGCAATCTCAGGGGAAAGTTTCCTCTCTTGACTTCCACTCACCCCTGGGGTTGTGTTTTGGATATCATTGCCTTCTTTTCCTTTGGGACTTGCTGTATTGGCTGCTTCCCTTTCCCTCTTCTGCTGTTTCCCCTCAGTTTTCCCCTTGAAAACAGCAGACACAGTCATACATTAGGGCCTTTACCCTGACTCTTTGTGCTACTTGAAACACTGTTCCCCTGAAATCTGCTTGGCTAATTCCTTCACCTGCTTCAAATCTTTGCTTGAACTTAAACCTCACTACCTTAGCAAACCTCTCCTGACCTCATTCATGCATCTGCATGGCACCTCTTCCCACCACACTCCTGATCCCCCCAACTTTGCTGTAATTTTCCTCCCTCATAGCACTATCACCTCACAATCTGTGTAACCTGTTTTAATGTCCCCTCTGGCCTACTAGGGCTTCCCTTGAGGCTCAACTGGTAAAGATCCACCCGCAATGCGGGAGGACCTGGGTCGATCTCCAGGGTTGGGAAGGTCCCCTGGAGTAGGGAACGGCTACCCACTTCAGTATTCTGGCCTGGAGAATTCCATCAACTGTATAGTCCATGGGGCCGCAAGGAGTCAGACGTGACCGAGAGACTTTCACTGCCCTACTAGAATGAAAACGTCTCCATGGCAAAGGTGTTTGTCTGTTTTGTTCACTGATTTATCCCAGACTCCTGCAACTGCCTGTCACGTTGTAGGCACCCCATAAATAGCTGTTGAATCAGGATAGAAACAAAAAAGTCTTTTGTGTCAATGAAATGGGGTGGGCAGGGGAAGCATTCTTCATTCCTGTTCCCTTCTGGCCATCTCTCTGCTCTCATAGGTTCTGGAAGCAGTGAGGATACTTGCATTTCCAGTTCTTGCCTCCTCATTACTCCCCAGCCCACCACAGACTGGCTTCCCTGAGGCCCCGCTTCACCGACACTGCTGGCGCTCTGATTTCCAGCCCTTTGTTGTGATAGCAGGGGGCGCCTGCATGCCTGTGCAGTGCTGGACGTACTGCTCACTTCACTCCCTCCTTTGTCTGCTTCTGTTTTGTGGGGCTGGTTTCAGTCTTCTGGGCCTTGTGCTTTTCTGGCCACTCACATGCCTATCATTTATTCAACACAAATTTTTGTATAATTTTTAAAGACTGACTTTATTTGTTTTTAAGAACTAGAATTTTGACTACATAACATTTTCAGTGTCAAATAACAGATTAAGCATTACAGGAAAGTTTTATTTAGTTATAATTTATATCACTGCTTTGAAAAAGGTTTTGAGCAGCTTACCACAGTACTGTAGATATGATGAGGCTGTTAAAAACAAAAATATATATGACAGGAGGAAAAAGTAAATATACAAATTACAGCAGTTTGTTTGTGTGTGCATGCATGCTCAGCTGTGTCCGACTCTTTGCAACCCCATGGACTGTAGCCCGCCAGGCTTCTCTCTCTGTGGAATTCTCCAGGCAAGAATACTGGAGTGGGTTGCCATATATATAAAGTGTATGATATGTTATTGTAACTTAGGCTTGAAACTTTTGAAAGTCAGATAAAAAGGAAAAAGGAAATTTTACAATTTTAAAAAAGTAATCCACCTGCTTTCCACAGTGAGTGTACAACATTAAAATATAACTTAAGTCTTTTCTGTGACTAATGTGGTTCAGGTATATAACTTTATGTAAAGATAAATCTGAGTATCCCAGCAGAACACTCATTATTTAATAACTCTGGTGAGAACCTGGAATGCTTGTATTCTGTGTTGTCATCTCAATGAAACATACCTATTAAACTTTGGGTAGTGGTTTATCATGTGGCAAGACTGACACATTGTTGCCACACGGAGAAGTCTGACCTGCATTCTTCCACAGCTAAGGAGCTACTTACCAGGCAGGTAGCTGCAAAGGTGTGGTCACAGGCAGATTTCAGACAGAAGCTTGACTCATACCAAATTTGAATTAACCTCTGATTGAAACTTCCATTTCTACATCATAGCCAAGCTGAGTTCATTTTAACCTGGACAGTTACCAGGAGTAGCTGTTGTCATCCACTTTAACAATAGAACTTCAGTGGAATATTGGGTTTTGAGTGACAGAGTTCCCAGTGGATCTGTAAAATAAAAATTATAGGATGTGGTTTTAGTTATTGGATTGAATTGACTTACTAGATAGAGTTTAGTGTTAGCCATCCAAACAGTGAAAAATAAGAAAACAATGAAAAACTTTCATTTAGAATAGCTTATTTTAAGCCATAGGCCATAGGAGCTGTTGTTTCTGGATGGACCTCTTGGATTATGAGAATCAAATCATGTCATCAGTAAAAAGGAAGGTTCTTTTTTTTTTTTAAATACTTTATTTATTTATCTGGCTGCACCGGGTTGTAGCTGCAGCATGCAGGATCTTTTTTTGTTTGTTTTAGCTGCAGCATGTGGGATCTTACTTCCCCAACCAGGAATCGAACCCAGGCGCCCGAATGCAGGCCCCCTACATTGGGAATGCAGCATTTTAGCCACTGGACCACCAGGGAACTCCCAAAGGAAGGTTCTTAATTGCAGTGACAAGAAGACACGTGTCTAATCTAAAAATTGTTTTGACTTATTTTCAAAGATGGTTAAAAAGTTGGGTAGCCTAATTGAGCTAGTTTAATCTCATTTGAAACTGAAAATCTGATCTGTCAGGAAACTCTTCCTGTGCAGTCTGATTCTTGTCGTTGGGTTAGAATGCAGAAAGAAGCTTTCCTAACATATGATCCATTTTGAACTTTTGCAGCCTGGCTCATGGCTGATTTTTATCCATAGAGTCAAAGACCAAGAATAGATATACATGCATACACAAAATACATATACACACAAAAATAAATTCTTACATTTTGGGGGGCATTTTATCAGTACAGCCTTGGTCAGTAATAGATCCTAAAGCCTGCTTGGTCCTCCTCATGGAAAGTATTCAACCAAGAAGGCACAACTTCCATAATAAGGAAATTTTCACACCTTCCCAAAATAGGCTCATTAGCTGCAGATACTTATTTTGGGGGTGTCCACTTATTCTTTGTTATCATTCATTCCTTTTTTTTTTTGGCTGTGTCACTGAGTTCCCTGACCAGGGATTGAACCTGGGTTTCTCGATAGTAAAAGTGCCCTAATCACTGGACTGCCAGGGAATTCCCTAATTTATTCTTTAAAATGTAATTCAGTAGAGAAGATTATCTTTTAAATAGATTGCTTGTTGATATTCTAAATTTGTGGGAATATAGCAGATTGTGTAAATGTTGAATTTAAAAGATTGCATTTCTTGGTTAAATTCTATTTTTAGTTGTGAAAAACATACTGAATAAAGTAGCAATGTACGCAAGTTAACTGCTGACTGCAACACAGGGCAGAAAGAAATAAGTAGAAAAATGAGGAGTCAACACAACATTTTTAGGGAACAATGAGATAGAAGGTATGACTTTTAGCTTAGAAAGGGGGATGTTAAGGAAGATATGACTTAATGCTTCCTGTCTCATGGTGGCCTTGACCTTGTCCTCAAAAGATATGGACTTGTAATAGGTTGGAAAGGAGATTGAGCTTCTAAGCATTACATGTTCGGTGTGATAAGGATCTTGGTGAAGAAGGTTTCAAGTTGGACAGTGAAAACTGAGACTGGAGAAAGAGGTTGGATTGTGGAGGCCTATCAATTTTTAGGTTGTTTTCTGAGGCCATGGGAACCAACTGAAGGCTTTTAAGAAGAGGGAATGACATGCATTGACCTCTGTTTAAGGAATATAATCCTGGCTGTTTTCTGTAAAAAAAAAAAAAGGGGGGGGGTAGTGGTATTACAAAACCCAGCCAACCAAAAAACTATGATTATTTCGTTCTTTGTTCCTTTTGCTGAAAAGTCAGTTTGAGAATTTGTCTTAGGCTCCCAATAATCCAGAGTGCTTCTGAGGGCACGAGAGAATTGCACAAAATCAAAGTTAAGCAATGGGGCAAAAATTTGGAAAAATTCAAATGAAATTAAATCTAAATGTTTTATTATCCCTTTATTGTTAGTGAACGCTTCTGGAATTTTTGCTCCATTAGAAGCTTTATAATGCTTCTAATCATATGTCATAAGGAAGGAAAACTGTTCAGAGGAACAGTCTAGAACTGAGGCTATTAAGAGATTTAGAGTATGTATGGTTGCCTTTCCTACCTGCCTTTGGCTCTTTAAAACTTGGAAATGTATTTTAATTTTTATTGTTTTCCTATAACTTCCTAAAAATATTCTGTAATTGTTATTTCTCACTGAAATTTAAAACTTGATTTCAGATTTACATAATTGGTAATTTTTTTAAAGGATCAGGAGGTTTTGAAACTAATTCTTTGATGGACATCCATTATAAAAGAGATACTCTTTGTATGTAGGAAAGTAACAAAGTAACACTTGCTATAGCCTGCTTAACTGTAGTTTCTTATTTTACTGTATAAAATTTTAACTTACTTGTGAAGATAGTTGCAATTTTACAACAGGACAGTTAAATCAGAAAAAAAAAAACATGTTTAGGTTCAGGTTGTTTGGGGAAAGTAATTTTAAAATGTACATGTCGCTTGCAAAGAAGAATGACTGTTAAGCTATTTTAATTAGGTTCAGGTTGTTTGGGGAAAGTAATTTTAAAATGTACATATCGCTTCCAAAGAAGAATGACTGTTAAGCTGTTTTAATTAGGGAGGAGTATGAAATTAATTTTATCCTTTTTCTTTTTCATCAGTCCATCTTTCTCTATTTTGAAACAGCTTGCTTTTTTCTTGATACTGTTCCAACATCAGTTTGTTGATACATGGTTGTTCAGTCACTAAGTCATGTGCAACTCTTTGCGACCCCATAGACTGTGGCACACCCACTCAACCAAAATATTTCGACTCCTCTATTCAAGACCATGTGATATATGGGATTAGAAACATGACTAAAATTCTGTCTTGTCTTCAAGGAACTTTAAGCTGTTTTTCTTTATTGCTACAAAACAGCTTATTCTGCTCTAGATAAGGTTAATAGTTGAGAAGCATTAAGTGGAGAAACATTTGCCTTTGGTTTGCAAGAATTGGAGAATCCATGAAGGCTTTAAAAATAGGTAGCGTATGAGAAAGTCCTGGAAGAAAAATTGGGTTTGAGAACAGGGGAGGTGGAAGAGTACACTGGGTAAAAGGAGCTTTGGAGCAAAGGCACAGGCACAGAAAAACATGAGATGCTCTCAGAAAACCCTCTCGTGGGTGGTTGTTAAGGAATGTGGATGGAAGGCAGTGTTTTGTGGGCTTGTAAAAATAGGTGGTTTATGTTACAGAACACATTGAATGCCAGTGTGGGGAGTTCAGTCGATCCTTGGTAGGCAGTGGAGAAACTTTGAGGATTTTTAAGTGAAGAACCTTGTGCTTCAGGGGTATGACACTGACAGCTTTGCACAGTGTGGATGGAGTAGATGAAAATGGCAGTGTAGTGTAGTGTGGTGGGGATAGGAGGAAGGAGGGGACAAAGTGCTGAGGACAGTTAACAGTCTTGGGTAAGATGTATTCAAGGTGTGAAAGGGGGTGGTGTAATGGTGATCAGAGAGATTTTACAGGTGAAAGCCATGTGATTTGGCATTGATTAGATGGATAGGGGAAGCAAGCTCTTTGGCCTGTGGGAACAGGAGAATGGTGAGAACACTAAAAGAAATAGAAAAGAGCTGGGGGAGGTGGAAAGATATTTGAGGTTTGGGTGTGTCAAGTTGAATGGAATGCTGGGAGGATAGCTGGGTAGAAGGGTCAAACAACTGATGAAAAGTGTGTGTATGGGGACATTCTGTATTAAAGATGTTAGTATTTTGGTTCCTGGTACTTTATATCGAAAGTCAGCAAGGAGATTTTTTGTTTATAAGTCAGTTAGTAGCATTCAGCACTTCGGTAGGCCCTGGGTAAAACACAAAAGAAGAAAGGTTTTTTTTTTTTTAAAATTTAAATATCCACAGTATTTGTTAATTGTCAACATTTGTCTCTTTTATTACCTCCCCCTTGCCCATCATGCTATTTAATTAAAGTTACTGGGTGTCTTGAGCTGTAGAGTTTTCTCCACTCTGGGTTAGGCTGTGATTGTATCTTCTGGGTATTGTTTACATTGTTTCTTTGCTCCACATGTGTCCTATAAATGAGGCTTGATTCTGTCAGTATTTTTTTTTTTTTAAGGGGGTGGGGTAAGAATATGTGCTAGGAGGTACTGTGCATCTCCTGTTGGAGTGTATCAGGAGGTGTAGGCCATGTCGGTATCCCACTTTTAGTGTTGTTAAGGTTGATGATCCTTTGGTTCAGATTATGTTACCCTAATTCATACAATATAATCTTCCCACATCAATCAGCCTTTCATTTAAGGCTTTTTTTAGTAGATAGTGACAGTGCAGAGAACCTTTTTGTTAGTAGGGGTGGGAAATGGTGACTTTCTATTTCTGTCATTTCTTCTGCATTTATTAGCTGGACTTTTTCCATAGAAAAGAACTTGCGCTCATTGACTATTTGACTATCCTGGGACATAGTTTATACAGGATACAGGGACTGGATGCATGCTCCATTCCTTGTTTTATTTGCAGTTTTCAGAATAATGAGATTTTTGGAAGTATTGTCATGAACTTATGAATTTATATATTAAATGTTTTGCAGTCCATATGCAGTGTGCCTGTATGTATGCATGTATTTTTATGCTCCAGTTATCCCATCTTTGTCCAGTGGGGGCCCCTTTCAGTTGGCAGCTGTGTCTTTTCACCGTGACCCCATTCATCTTTGATTTCATGCTTATGGTCATACTAAATGTTCCAGAATCATCCTGAAATTTCTTGCCCAGACTTGGAATTTGCCAGTTTTTCAAGGAACCTCAGTTTCAAAGAGATTTTGAAGGAAAAGGATGTTCACTTTGGGAAGCTATTAAAGAGCATACAAGCTGGAATATAGTCATGTAAAATGATAGCAGTGTTCTCACAGTGCATTTGGGGTTGGTTATAAGTGCTGTAGGAAATACCAGTGATTCCTGGAATGTTTGGGTCCTCATTTGAAAGAGGTAAGACTAGAGCTGGGCCATCAGCTGGAGGAGAAAATGAAGGTTCTTGGGGGAGAAATTGTTAGATAGAACACATGAAAGAATGTGTGTGGGAGAGTAAAGGCACTTGACCAGCCACAGAGTACCTTGTCTGGTTTTGTAAGCACTGGGGAGTAAGAAAAGTTTCTTGGATTTGGAAGTGAAATTGAAAGTCATGCTTTAGAAAGGTTAATACTGAAGTAGGGTTAAGCAATTGCATAAAGTTGGGTTCTCAGCTGGAGGTTTACAACATGATTTTTAGAAAATGAAAAAAAAAAAACAACAAAAAGCAACAAAACAAAACAAAACTAGCCATACCTGGGCCCTATCTCAAAATCTGAAGTCTAGGCTCATTTACTTTTCTAAAGATCCTGTGTTTGTTTTGTGCAAACCCCTTACCCCCATTTAAAGACATGGATTAAAATTAAAAGCTCAAAGATTAGTTTCTTTATTGCATGTATGCTAGGCATGAGGTAGTAAGGACATGGATTAATGTTAGGGCAGAGGAAATGAGAGGAGGTAAGGGATAGAAAAATGGAAATTTATGTTTTAAAAGTTTTCATGTGGTATTTCATGAATAATGTTACCACTAATGAAAGGATTCAAAGAGAAGGAAGCAAAGATGACTCCTAGGTTTATGGTATGGGGCCAGATAGAAATGGGAAGATTGGCAGAGATTGCTAGTTTTAGGGAGAAGATAATGGGACACATTGAGTGTTGAGATGCTGGCTGTATATTAAAATGGACTCTGAGGAGTTAAAGTGTGTTCTGGGTCTTGCTTTTTGTGAATGCTTCATTCACTCTCTTGACAGAGTACTCAGCTACTGACTATAGATCATGTTATATAGATTGGAAGAGTTAGTAATTTTGAGCTTTCATTTAATAAATTTAATTAAAATAAATGATGTACTAAAAAAAGAACCATCTGTTTATTGTAAAATAAAATGTGAAACAGACTGGAAAAAACATCGCAGCAAATATAAAAATTAATATCAATAAATATTGTGATCATTTAAAACATAAAAAAGTAAACCAGATAAAGGATAATTCTTACAATTGGGAAATATAATTCATTAGTTCATTCCTTCAACAAACATGTAGTGAGCTCTTTCATCAGATACCATTTTAAGTGCTAGTAGACAAGATCTCTGAGCATTCTGGTGGTGGTGTGAGAGACAGACAACAGACGTGTTCCCAAAAGACAAGAAATAAGATGGAGTATTTTTGCCTTTTCCTATGGAAAGCATTAGTTGTACAGCTGGAGGTGAGTGTTCTTAACTGTTACTTAATTATGTGGAAAAAACTGGTCAGGACCAAAAATTTGGTCTCTAGTAATTGGACCCGTAAGTATTTTTCTTTTTTGGTTTTTTCTTTTGTTCAGTTCTTCTTGAAGATGTTTATATAACAGAGTACATATTGAGATCTGTTGTTTCTTGTGTAAATTACTTATGTGGGTTCTTTTCACTGAATAGTGTTGTTTTGTTCTGTGGGGAGAAAAACTATTCCTCTAGAAAATGTTCAGTTTTCCCTGTGGCTTCATTCAGTAGTGAAATGTAGTGAATTGATTCTGCCATGGGTCAGAGGATAGAGCTTGGGTCTCTTGGAACTGTCTCTGATTATTGTACAGGATCGTTGTGAGGGCGAAATGAGTTACTTATGAAAGGGGTCATCAAAGTTAAAGGAATTCCTGGATACCTACAGGTGAAGAAGCTAGCTGGAGATTATCTCTGTCCTTTGCTGTTTAAATATACACCGTGTAACTAGAGTTTCAAATTGAAATTAAAACATAAAAAGTTCAGTGCATTTCTTTAAAAGGAAGTAATAAGTTGTTTTGCAGATGGGAAGTTTCTTGTGTAGGAACCCTCTTTAGCAGATAAACATTTTTTTCCATATATTATTGGAAATTGATCCAGAAAAAGAGAGAGTAAATAAGATGTTTGTTATTTTGCAGTTAATATTTTTTATCATTAAGTCTAGGGACTTTTTAGGTATGGTAAAGAGATAATGGAACAGGAAAACAAATTACAGTCTTTAACTTTCTATCTGATAATTTACTGTTGAGAATATAAGATTTGTGGGCTTCCCGGATGGCACAATGCTAAAGAATCTGCCTGCCTATGTAAGAGAATGCGAGTTCAATCCCTGGGTTGGGAAGATCACCTGGAGGAGGAAATGGCAATCCATTCCAGTATTCTCACCTGGAAAATTCCATGGACAGAGGAGCCTAGTAGGCTATAGTCCGTGAGATCACAAAGAGTCAGACAAGACTGGTGACTGATTTATTCATGCACATATACAAGATTTATAGGGAAGAAAAAGGATGAGATTTTTAGAAATGGAAACAAATAATACTAAGATTTAATAGCTCTTCTGCTCAAATTAGCCTTGTTTTCTTTAATTCTGCCTATCTTACATGAACTTTTTTTTCTTTTTTAAAGGAAACTTGAACATAACTTCCTGAGAAGATTTGATCATTTCTGGACTTTGTGTATATAACAAGACCATCAGAATGTCGGGAGCCTCAGTGAAGGTGGCTGTCCGCGTTCGGCCCTTCAATTCTCGAGAGACCAGCAAAGAGTCCAAGTGCATCATCCAGATGCAGGGCAACTCAACCAGTGAGTGCATGTTGTTTTCTGTCAGTCCTGTCTCAGCTTCCTGTCCTTCCCCCCTTTCCTTCTTGCTGTCATCACAGTAAATGAACATGTGGCTAGTGACACTTTGAACTTTGCTGTTCTGAATGTTCCACTGAATGTTTCCCCCTGTGATTTTTGCTGTAGCATATTTGAATATTGGCTGTTTATCTTCTTTACAATTGAGAATTCCCTAGAGAACTGAATGAAATTAGCTAGTGTTATTAAGTTGAAATCTTAATGATAGTGAAGGTGTAAGCAGTGATGTTTAGTAAATGATGCTGTGAAATATACCTTATTGAGGGTGCAAAATTGCTTTACTTCCTTGGTTTTCAATAGTACTTGAGCTTGCCAAGATGGTCTTAACACTTACACTGCTTCCTTACGATGATTCTTTGAGGTGAACAACAGATGTAGCTAAAGCAGATAATAAACTTGTAAATTATTACTAAAAATGATCAGTCATTGCTTCCTGGTTTGTTTCTCTGAACTGTTCTTAGGTGAAAAATGACGGAAGCTGGAGTTTTTGGTACTTGTGTTAGTTACTTGGTGTGGGTCTGTAGGCAAACTATTACTTAAATAATGGTAAGTTTTACCATTTTAAAACCTGTAAAAAAAAAAAAATAAAAATAAAACCCGTAACTTTGGGATAAAGTAGAATTGTTGTTCTTTCAGACCCAAGTTAATGCTAAATATATGAGGAAATATGCTTATCTGTTTGTGGGCCAGTGTTCTGTGTAGAGGATTCTCCCAGTGGGAAATAAATTAATATGTTATATTTGAGGTGTACAATGTGGTGCTTTAACATATTTATACATTTTAAAATGATCAACACTATCTAATTAGCATATCCATCACTTCTCATAGTTACCTTTTATTTTAAGGTAAGAGCACTTCAGATCTACTCTTTCAGCAAATTTTACATAAACATCATTAACCATAGTCACCATGATCCACTTTAAGTCTCCAGAACTTTGTACCCCTCGATCAATGTCTCCTTTTCTCCCCCAGCTCCCAGCCATCATTCTGTATTACTGTGAATTTGCCATATATATATATACACACACACACACATATATATATCACACACACATATATATACACACATATATATATACACACACACGCATATATACACACACACATATATATATACACACACATATATATTCCCCATATACAACTTTGAACTTTCTTTTGCTAACACATTTTTCTGAACTTGCTAAATAGGACTTGGAACATTCTATTTTTTGAAAAAGGGTCAAATGTTGAAATCTAAACTGCTGTACCATTGTTTGTGTTTTACATTTCCTTGTCAGTTGTGCCAGTGATTCTGTGAATTATATATCCTATGAATAATTGTAAAAGAAAGATGCAGAATTTGGTATTATTCTCTAACTAATGTTATATTCTTAAATGTCACTCATCGAAGCTATGTTCTTATTTCTATTTCATTTTAAGAATTAAGTTTTACACAGTATATAACTAAATTCTTGCACAGGGCCTTGCTAGCTTTCTCCATATCATTCTGGTTTTAGTATAGGTGCTGCTGAAATGAGCACATTAAATTCTGATTATTGAGCCTCTTGTTTCTTTCTGAAAAATACATTTATTTATAACTTAGTATGGAGGCATTTTTGACTGTTGGTGTTGCCCCTAAATGTCTTGTTATATATCCCAAGTTCTTTTAAAGGGTGGACATTAGGAAATCCTGGATCAGGAGCCAGAATTGATTCCAAAAAGGTCTACTTTTCTCTGATCAGTTTTGCATACTGACTATCCAGGAGAAATCCCCAGTGTCATGGAGATGGAGTTTCACTCATGGTTGGGATGTTGGTACTTTCTTTGTAGAGTTGGAAATCTTATTAAAACTTTTAAGTAGAGAGTGAGTATTAAAAGATATCCATGAATGCAAAAGTCATATGATAAAAATAAAGGAAAATGCTTACTAGCACAAGTAATAACACTAATGTTTTTCCTTGATGAGTAGTCATTTTAGAATTCCCACATCTTACATGGATTATATGTTTTTAGTTTTGTCAAGGTCAAATAGCATTACCTAATTTCCCCCCAATTTTGATTTATTTTTGTGAATAGGTAGGACATTCACAGGGTATGAATTTCAAAAAGTATGAAGAGTATACAGTACAATCATTCCTCTTACCCCATCACATAGGCAACCAGTTCCTCTTTCCAGAAGTAACTTCAAGGGGAGATTTCCTTTGAGAGGTGGTTTAATTAGTAGCAGGTATAATAATAACTTTTCTTTCAGTCTTGACTGTATTGTAAACACACGAATAAAACTTCATATTTATATCTTATCAAAATTTTTTTTTTTAGATTTTGGCATGAAAGGATATCCAAAAAAGTTAATAGATTTTATTTACTAACAAATATCTACTATATGTGTAATGATATGCTAAGTATTAAATAGATATAAAAAAGCTAATCTATTGACTGTTCAGAAGTATGTAGCAAAATTAAAATTTTCTGTAGTTCTGGATAGTTACGTGAAATGGATTTGGGTCCACTTGATTTTCTTTGCTTTTTTTTTTTTTTTTTTTGATCATCTAGGTTAAAAACCTCACTGAGTTTACTGATGGCTAATAAGGTATTAGTCTTCATTGTATTTAAGATATATGGCTGCCTTTTTTACTTTATTATTCTGATGGTATAGACAATAATGTTAGTTTGGGGGGAAAAGGTAAAATTACCCAAATACTGATATTCACTCTGGATGAAAGATTTCAAGTGTTTTGACTAGTAGATTGCAAACTGAAGAAGGAAATAAGATTCCTAGTTGAACATTTTGTAAGGATAGGGCCATAAATTTTGGAGTTTTGTTTCCTCATTCTTGTTTCCTACAAAGATATCTCCTGAATTATTGAAAATATTTGTCTTTTGATAAAATATTCAAGAATACATGCCTAGTTTTTGTTAAAAGTAATTAATATGGTTAGAATAGACTTGGTAAAAAAAAAAAAGTAGACCTGGGCATATTCTTCTACTCCTGTGAAAACCAGCCTTTGGACCAGCTTAAACACCATGCTGAACTACCAATGGTTTTTCTATCATATTTTGTCTACATCCTTTCTAGACAGCAGTCTCAGTGGCTCTGATCTGCCTTGCTCTTTCTCTTCCTCTTTAATACATTAAGCATGCATGCGTGCTCAGTCACTCAGTCATGTCCAACTCTTTGCGACCCCATGGAGCCCTGCCAGGCTCCTCTGTCAATGAAATTTTCCTGGCAAGAAATAATGAAGTGGGTTGCCATTCCTACTCCAGAGGATCTTCCCCACCCAGGAATCTAACCTGTCTCCTGAGTCTCCTGCATTAGCCAGTGGATTCTTCACCACTGTGCCACCTGGGAAGCTCCTGTAACACATTGCCTCTTTGTATTTAAACATTCTCCGGGAGAAATATGTGACTTTTAAAACAATATTAGTCTCCTGAAACAAAAATCCCTCATTAGCCTTAGAAAAAGTAGTGTTAGTTTTCTAGCTGAATGCTTTGTCATGGTTTAGTAAGTTTGGGGTAATTTTGGTTCCTTTGAAAGGTGTTTGTTCTTCAAAAGCTAATTCACTAATTGTATCAGAGACATTTTCCTCTAGAATTTTTGGCATTTTTCAGTTTTCTACTGTTTTCTATTTTTTTCCCCCTACAATTTTATATGGCATTTTCTTAGTAATTTGACTACTATGTAATCCAAATAACTTCTGAGTGAGAGATTTTACGTGAGCCAATTTGTTATATTTAGAAAGTATTAATGGCTTGTTTTTTAAAAAAATTGGGCTTAAGATTGGGAGAGAGCATGGATTTGGAACCTCGAATTGTTGCAATAAATGAAATGAATTTGCTATAGCCACATGTGTTAGCTGCATTAAAAGACTGCTATGCTGGCAAGCTGGCCTGGACTGCTGCTCACGGGGATTAAAGCTGATTGTAGATGGAATACAGTGGAATGTTCCTGCCATAAGGTCTCTTATGAAAAAGTAGAAGAGGGTGAAGAGTACTTTAGGGAATGTGCCAGAGTTGAAAACTGAGTAGTGGCTGTTTTATTCAAGCACTTTCTGGTCTCAGAGGGAGTGTTTTCCATGGCACAGATAAAGGTTACTGCCTTGACATTTTGAAGACTAGATTGCATACAAATAGCTTTGTTTAATAATACCCCGTTATATTCTAAGTTTCTCCCACTTTGGAAGCATTTTTTATTGTCTCATTACTTTAAAAAAGAAAAATGGAAGAAAATTAATGCTCTTACTGCTCACATTTATGGTTAGGTTATATTTGTGAATCTGGAGACTTTGAAACTGCATAAATTCCCCTCCGATCTTTGGCTTTGTTTTTAACCATAATAGTCTATCTTTGGTAATTCCCCTTCACATTTTTATTGATCTTCCTGAGCCTAGGGTCTTTTATTAATTTTTTCTGTAGGCCCAGGTATTAAGGTAGGATAAAAGAAATCTTGGGTTTTTTATTTTTTCTGCTGATCACTTACATTGTACATTTTAAAAGGCTTTTTCATTCACACATGTGCATTTCTAAACCACATGCTGCACATCACAACTGATACAGAGAATGACTTCATGTCCATTAATGAAAATCTGGAATGAGGGAAGGACTGGAACAAAAGGGAGCTTGGAAAGGAAGACTTTTGAAAGGAAGATTTCAAAAGTCTTTTAAAAAGATTTTAAAAATCTGTATGCTTTTTCTGGGATAAATTAATAGAACTGCACGAAAATAAATGGGACTTGCCTGGTAGTCCAGCAGTTAAGACTTTGTGCTGCCAGCACAGGGGGCCCGGGTTTGATTCCTGGCCAGGGAATGAGATCAGCTTGGGTACTAGTGGCATTAAACTTTAAAAAAAATTCTGACATGAAACACTTTTCCTGTGGTCCAGACTTGGTGCTAGGCTCCTCCTCACCAAGGGGGACAGCCACACCCTTTCTCTCTGGGTGTGCATCTCTGCCTTTACTCCTAACTGAATAAACCACTTCTCTGCGTGCTCTCCTGCTAGTTGTTGTAGTGTGTCTCTAATAATAGACTTTGTACCTGCAAAAAAAGAGAGAAAGACTTGAAGCTATAGCAGTGACCTTTCATTGTGTGTGTTTGGGATGGAGAAATAAAGGTGCCCCTGACATGGTATTATATTTACTCAGTTGGGGTTGATTGAAACCAGTTTTGCCCTTTAGAATGACTTTTGGAATGAGTTGATAAAGGGAAGGTCCAGGTGCTGCACTGTCTGTTGCCTTCTCACAGTTCTATTTGGTATTCAGTGATTTCTCATATGGCAACTTACTAAGCTGACCTTTTTGAAATGTATTCCTGTTTCTTAGGTTTTTCTTATACTGGGTAAAGTTTATGGTCTTAAGGAAGGGCATTAGATTGCACCCTTTACTAGATGAGATTAATTTTTCTGTAACTTAGTGAGCACATGTTTTTTCTTTTTAATTGGAGAACAATTGCTTTACAATGTTGTGTTGGCTTCTGCCATACATCAGCATGAATCAGCCGTAGTATGCATGTCTCCTCCTTCTTGAACCTCCCTTCTACCTCCCCGCTCCACACCGCCCTCTAAGTTGTCACAGAGCACCGAGTTGAGCACACTGTGTTATACAGAAACTTCCCACTAGCTATCTATTTTACCTGATGCTGGGAAAAATTGAGGGCAAGAGGAGAAGGGGATGACAGACAATGGGATGGTTGGATAGCAACACTGACTCAATGGACATGTGTTTGAGCAAACTCAGGGAGAGTGATGGACAGAGAAGCCTGGCATGCTGCAGTTCATGGGGTCGAAAGGAGTCGAACATAACTTAGTGACTGAACAGCAACAACAAATATATATGTTTCAGTCCTACTCTCTCAGTTTGTCCCACCCTCTGCATCCCCCCATGCCCGCAAGTCTGTTCTCTATGGCTGTGTCTCTATTCCTGCCCTGCGCATAGGTTCATCAGTGCCATGTTTCTAGATTCCATATATATGCATTAATATACGATACTTGTTTTTCTCCTTCTGACTTACTTCACTCTGTATGGGGCTTTCCTTGGGGCTCATCTGGTAAAGAATCCACCTGCAATGCGGGAGACCAGGGTTTGATCGCTAGGTTGGGAAGATCCCTTGGAGAAGGGAAAGGCTACCCACTCCAGTATCAGGTGGCAAAGAGTCAGGCATGACTGAGCGACTTTCACTTTCTTTCTTTCTTTCTTTCTTTCTTTTCACTGTGTATGACAGGCTCTAGGTTTATCCATCTCAGTAGAACTGATTCAGATTTGTTCTTTTTATGTTTTGTTGTTGTTTAGTCTCTTGTGTCTGACTCTTTGCAAGCCTATGGACTGTTGCCTGCTAGGTTCCTCAGTTTATGGGCTTTCCCAGACAAAAATACTGGATTGTGTTGCCATTTCCTTCTCTAGGGGTTCTTCCCCACCCACGGATCAAACCTGGGTCTCCTACATTGCAGGCAGATTCTTTGCTGTCTCAGCCACCAGGGAAGCTCTTATAGTCAGTAAGAACAAGACCAGGATCTGATTGTGGCTCAGATCAGGAACTCCTTATTGCAAAATTTAGGCTTAAATTGTAGGAAGTAGGAAAAACACTGGACCATTCAGGCATGACCTAAATTAAATCTCTTATGATTATACAATAGAAGTGACAAATAGATTCAAGGGATTAAATCTGATCGAGTGCCTGAAGAACTATGGATGAAGGTTCATAACATTGTACAGGAAGTGGTGACCAAAACCATCCCAAAGAAAAAGAAATGCAAGAAGGCAAAATGATTGTCTGAGGCGGCCTTACAAATTGCTGAGGAAAGAAGGGAAGCAAAAAGCAAAGGAGAAAAGGAAAGATATAGCCAATTGAATGCAGAGTTCCAGAGAATAGCAGGGAGAGACAAGGAAGCCCTCTTAAGTGAACAGTGCAAAGAAATAGAGGAAAACAATAGAATGGGAAAGACTAGAGATCTCTTCAAGGAGATTGAAGATACCAAGGGAACATTTCATGCAGAGATAGGCACTATAAAGGGCAGATACGATAAGGACCTAATAGAAGCAGAAGGTATTAAGAAGAGGTGGCAAGAATACACAGAAGAACTGTATTAAAAAGGTCTTAATGACCTGGATAACCACCATGGTGTGGTCACTCACCTAAACCCAGACATCTTGGAGTGTGAAGTCAAGTGGGCCTTAGGAAGCATTACTATGAACAAAGCTAGTAGAAGTGATGGAATTCCAGCTGAGCTTTTTCAAATTCTAAAAGATGATGTCAGCAAATTTGGAAGACTCAACAGTGGCCACAGGACTGAAAAAGGTCAGTTTTCATTCCAGTCCCAAAGAAGAGCAAAGTTAAAACTGCTGTACAATTGTGCTCATTTCACATGCTAGCAAAGTAATGCTCAAAATCCTTCAAGCTAGGCTTCAACAGTATGTGAACTGAGAAATTCCATATGTACAAGCTGGATTTAGAAAAGGCAGAAGAACCAGAGATCAAATTGCTAACATGTCTTGGATCATAGAAAAAGCAAGGGAATTCCAGAAAAACATCTACTTCTGCTTCATTGACTACGCCAGAGCTTTTGACTGTGTGGATCACAACAAACTGTGGAATATTCTTAAAGAGATGGGAATACCAGGCGTCCTTACCTGCCTCCCACGAAACCTGTGTGCATGTCAAGAAGCAGCAATTAGAACTGGACATGGAACAATGAACTGATTCAAAATTGAGAAAGGAATTCATCAAGACTGTATATTGTCACCCTGCTTATTTAATTTCTAGGCAGAATACATCGTGCTAAATGCTGGGCTGGATGAATCCCAAGCTGGAATCAAGATGGCTGGGAGAAATATCGACAACCTCAGATATGCAGATGATACTACCCTCATGGCAGAAATCGAAGAGGAGCTAAAGAGCCTCTTAATGAAGATGAAAGAGAAGAGTGAAAAAGCTGGCTGGAAACTCAGCATTCCAAAAAATAAGATCGTGGCATCCAGTGCTATCACTTCATGCCAAATAGATGGAGAAAAAGTGAAAACAGTGGTAGATTTTATTTTCTTTGGCTATGAAAATCACTGTGGATGGTGACTGCATCCACAAAATTAAAAGATGCTTATTGTAATTCAACTATTCTTCAATAAAGTATATATATTATGGGGAAAAAAAGGTACTTGCTCCTTGGAAGAAAAGCTATGACAAGCCTAGACATTGTATTAAAAAGCAGAGACATCAATTTGCTGACAAAGGTCCATATAGTCAAAGCTATGGTTTTTCCAGTAGTCATGTACTAATGTGTCAGTTGGACCAGAAAGAAGGCTGAATGCTGAAGAATTGATGCTTTTGAACTGTAGTGCTGGAGAAGACTCTTAAGAGTCTCCTGGACAGCGTGGAGATCAAACCAGTCAGTCCTACAGGAAATCAACCCTGAATATTCCTTGGAAGGACTGATGCTGAAGCTGAAGCTCCAGTACTTTGGCCACCTGATATGAAGAGCTGACTCATTGGAAAAGACCCTGATGCTGGGAAAGATTGAAGGCAGGAGGAGACGGGGATAACAGAGGATGAGATGGCTGGATAGTATCATTGACTCAATGAATGTGGGTTTGAGCAAACTGGGAGTTAGTGAAGGACAAGGAAGCCTGGTGTGCTGCAGTGCATGGGGTCGCAAAGAGTCGGACACAACTGAGCAACTGAACAAAAACAAAACAGTTTTAAACATGATATCACATTTTAAAATTTTTGCTTGTTTATTTTTTACACTATGCTGAACCTTCAGTGCTGTTGGGCTTTGCTCTAGTTTTGGCGTTGGGGCTGCTCTCCAGTTGCAGTGCTCGGGCTTCTCTGGTTGCCGAGCACAGGCTCTAGGGCACTCGAACTTCAGTTACTGCAGCACATAGGGCTCAATAGTTGTGGCTTCCAGACTCTAGTGTACAGGCTCAGTATTTGTGGCGCGTGGGCTTAGTTGCTCTGCAGCATGTGGGATATTCCCAGATCAGAGATCTAACCCATATCTCCTGAATTGGCAGGCGATTCTTTACCACTGAGCCACCAGGGAAGCCCCGTCAGATTGTTTTTTGTGGTTGCTTTTGGTACCTAAATTGTTGTATTCAATGGGAATATACATTTAAAGGCAGACACAGTTGAGCCTGTCATTAAAGGAGGAGGCCATTGGTATTATATATTTGGAATTGCTTTTTATTATAATGTATAATTCAGAGTTCTTTAGTTATCTAAATAAGTTGTTGTCACATCTAGATTGTGAAACAGCAAAAAGGGAAGACTGAAATAAATCTTTTAGGAAACCTGCTGCTTTGCATTTTGCTGTTCTAGTCTTTTGAGGTTGTCTTGATTAAATCCAGACTATCTTTCAGGTGGCCTTTTTATATGCATTTGTTGCCTTTTTCAAAGGGGAAACAACCATGCCCGTTTTTTTTTTTTCTCCAGTGCCTTCTTTGTGATTCTCAAGAAATATTTTGGAGTTCATCTTTTTGTTTTTGTTCATTTTTGAAAGTCTGTGCCAACATCAGAGTGCTTACTGCTTTTGGTAGCTGCCCAGTGAAGTGTGAAGCACTGCAGTGAGAGCTAGGAAGTCCGGAGAGTGGTTAGAGAGACTGAGAAAGGAAGGGGCTGCTGCTGCCTGTCATCTAATGGGCCAAGTTGATTTTTGGAGATTTAATTTTTGGTCATATATCAGCAACGTGCTTATTTTATGAAAACATTTCTAGTGGGGTAAGAAGTGTTCTTGGCTGTACTGTGTAGAGATGAATGCTTTGTACAATAGGAGGTAAGAAAGATAAGAAAAAGAAATATGAATTAGGTCCTTGAGAGCATCTGTGGGAATTGAGATTTTTGCTATTCAGCAAGCATAGGCTTGGAGACAACTAGGGACCCAGAGTGTGTTTAGTCTGAGAGTTAAGTGATCAAAGCAATGTGGTTACCTTTATGAGGCTTTAGGAGAGAGATCTGAATAATTGAGAGGCAGGGCCAGGAAAGATAGAGAATGCTTGGGAAGCCTCTTTTGTTTTGGCAGAACAGAAAACTGTAGGGCTGGAATTAGCAGAAGCTGTACACATGAGGAAATGATTTAACTACAGTTACTGTTTCCCTGTGACATTGTTCAGGTCTGATTCCAGAGTTCCTTTTGTAGCTGTGAATAAAATAGAGAAGATAAAATTGGTGAAGGGGAAAACAAAAGCAACTTTTACTTTTTAAATTGCCTTTTAGTGGGGGAAAAACCACCACGATTACCAGTTAACACAATAATAAACATTTAAACTGTGCCAGCCACGGTTAGGCCCTTACAGACTAACTCATTTAATTATCAGAACAGTCCTATGGCAGATATTTTTATTTTCCCCATATCACAGATGAGGGCATGAATTCTGGTTAGCTTGCCTGAGGTCTCACATCTAGGACTGAGAGAAATGGAAAATGAACTGGTGCTGTCTGACTCCAGAACCCTCATTTTTTTTCTTTTAATTGAAGTATAGTTGATTTGCCAACATCTGCTGAATCATAGAAAAGGCAAGGGAATTCCAGGAAAACATCTAATTCTACTTCCTTGACTACGCTAAAGCCTTTGTGTGGATCACAGCAAACTGTGGAAAATTCTTTTTTTTTTTTTTTTTTTTGGAAAATTCTTAAAAGAGGTGGGAATACCAGATCACCTTACCTGCCTCCTGAGAAACATGTATGCAGGTCAAGAAGCAACAGTTAGAACTGGACAAGGAACAACAGACTGGTTCCAAGTATGTCAGGGCTGTAGGTTGTCACCTTGCTTATTTAACCTATATGCAGAGCACATCATGAGAAATGCTGGGCTGGATGAAGCACAAGCTGGAATCAAGATTGCCAGGAGAAATATCAATAACCTCAAGTGCAGATGACACGACCCTAATGGCAGAAAGTGAAGAGCAACTAAAGAACCTCTTGATGAAGGTGAAAGAGGAGAGTGAAAAAGCTGGCTTGAAACTCAACATTCAAAAAACTAAGATCATGGCATCTGGTCCCATCACTTCATGGTAAATAGATGGGAAAACAATAGAAGCAGTGACACTTTATTTTCTTGGGTTTCCAAATCACTGCAGATGCACTGCAGATGGAGACTGCTGCCATGAAATTAAAAGGTTTTTGTTCTTTGGAAGAAAAGCTATGACAAACCTAGACAGTGTATTAAAAAGCAGAGACATCACTTTGCTGACAAAGGTCCATCTAGTCAAAGCTATGATTTTTCCAGTAGTCATGTATGAATGTGAGAGTTGGACTGTAAAGAAGGCTGAACGCTGAAGAATTGATGCTTTTGAACTATGGTGCTGGAGAAGACTCCTGAGAGTCCCTTGGGTTGCAAGGAAATCAGCTCTGAATATTCATTGGAAGTACTGATGCTGAAGCTGAAACTCCAGTACTTTGGCCACCTGATGGGAAGAGCCAACTCATTGGAAAAGACCCTGATGCTGGGAAAGACTGATGGCAGGAGAATGGGACGACAGAGGATGAGATGGTTGGATAGCATCACTGACTCAATGGATATGAGTTTGAGCAAACTCTGGGAAATAGTAAAGGACAGGGCATCCTGGAGTGCTGCAGTCCATGGGGTCACAGAGTCCAACACAACTGAGCGACTTAGCAGCATAGTTGATTTACAGTGTTAGTTTCTGGTGTACAGCAAAGTGATTCTGATATATATATATATATATATCTTCTTATATCTATTTTCTTTTTGATATTCTTTTCCATTATGATTTTTTACAGGACATTAAATAGAGTTCCAATGCTCTGTAGGACCTTGTTGTTCATCTACTTTTATATATAGTGGTTTGTATCTGCTACTCCTGAACTAATTTATCCCTCTTCTACCACCTTTTCCCCTTTGGTAAACATAAGTTTGTTTTCCATGTCTCTGAATCTGTTTCTGGTTTGTAACTACGTCCATTTGTGTCATATTTTAGATTCCACATATAAGTGCTATCATATGGTATTTTGTTTATCTTTCTGATTTACTTTTTAATACTCTAAGATTGAGTACATAGTTGACCCTTGAATATCAAGGGGGTTAGGGTGGCGACCCTCTCTCTGCAGTTTAAAATCTGCCTATAATCTGTAGTTGACCCCTTTGTATCCGTGGTTTGCATCCATGGATTTAACCAACCCTAGATTGTGTAGTACTGTGTATTTACTATTGAAAACAATCCACATATAAGTGGACCCATGCATTTCAAACCTGTGTTGTTCAAGGGTCAGCTGTGTAGTAAACACATACAGTACATTTATCCTATTTTATAAGATTTAAAATCTAATTTTGTTATTTTAAATGATTAGGAAATTTTATGATTGTCGATCTTTTGCTCAAATCTACTTTATGGTAATATGCTTTATACCATTTTAATATATTTTGAAAATACACCATTCTAAGTTGGGAAGAAGCTGCTTATGGGGTTTAGTTTTATGGTTTTGGATATAAATTTAAGAAAAATGCCATATTTCTTAAATTTGGATATAGAAAGCTTTTGGAAATGGAAGTTGGTGTGAAGGTATCACTGGGATTTTTAACAAGCTCAAAACATGCTGTTTTAGAAAAGTTAATTTAAAGTTACACTGTTGCCACAATGATATGTTAATTGTAGTTGCAGGCAAAATCTTTAATAGTTTGCCAACAACAGTGTAATTGCTACATAGAGACTTTGAGATATTAGATAAACAAATTTATTCTGGAGAATAAAAGGGCTTTTTGAGTACAACTCTTGTTTTGACTGCCTTGTTTTCTAGGACTTAGTAATTAAAACATTATTTCTGCATCTTGATGCTGAAGTAACCAAGTTGGAAAGAAAGCAAGGGAAAAAAGGGGGTTAATTTGGGGGACTTAGAAGTCTTTTAAAAGCTAATTTTGACTTGAAGGGACTCCAAGAAAGAGAAGATGGTCTTATGTTTCATCAATAAACTAAAACCTATAGAACATTTTATGGAAATCATTTTAAAGGCATTTCCATTTATCTTGGATAAGGGTCTTCAGGCCTTTACATGACAGATGCTACCCTGTTCACTCTTCTCTAGGTCTCCTAAGGTAAGGGATATCAGCAGGAAGAAAAAAAAGTTTGAAGACAAAAGGGGCAAGGTATGAAAGTTGCAGGGGAGGATAAATAAATGTGAAGTTATCTACCCTATGGACTTGGGGAACATACAATCAAATTAGACCTTCAGTTCTAAGGCTGCCTTTCTGATTTATGAAGGGAGACTTAAGAAAACAGCCTTGAAGCCAGATGAGATGTGGATGGTGATGGGAGCCAAGGCCCAGAGGTGAGGATGAGCAGAGTGAGTTATGGGGATGTGAGTAGATCGCCTGAACAAAAAAGACTCCTCCTCTGGGGAGTCCAGAAGATGGTTATGATGATAAACACTAATGACAGTAGCTAACATAGGCTTCCTTTATCTCTTGTCTCTCAGGATCCTGTGCTCTCCTGATTGCCTGCCTTCCTCATGTGCCATTCTCTTCTCTTACCTTATTTCCTGTGTTGAAAGTACACCAGGACTTCGTTTCTTTGATATCTTTTCTGTCTTCAGAGAAGACAGACTCCCTCGGTGATTTCATCTAGGCTCAAGGTTTTAAATGTCTCTGAAGTGACAGTAACTCTCAACTCATTTCTCCAGCCTGAACCCCTTTTTAGAACTCTAGACTTGTCTACCCAACTGCTAACTTAACTGTACTTAAAGGTCTAAGACGTTATCTCAAACTCAGCATGTTTTCAACAGAACCGATTTCCCCTCCTCACCCAGCTAAAATGGCTCTTCCTTCATTCTTCTAATTCTTTTAGTTTCTTAGACCAGAAATATAGGAGTCACTCTAGTCTTCTCTCTTTTTCTTGCAGGCCACGTGTAATTCATCAGTAAATCAATTCTGTTTTCTCTGCTTTCACCATCTCTTCTGAATCTGGTTACTTTTTATGATTTGCACTCTTGTCCAAGAACACTCCAGTAGCTTCCTGTCTTTCTCCTTCTGCTTTTGTTCCTATGCAGTAGCCAGAGTCCTATTTTAGACATGGCTTAAAACTCAACATTCAAAAAACTAAAAGCATGGCATCCAGTTCCATTACCTCATGGCAAATAGATGAGAAAACAATGGAACCAGTGACAGACTTTACTTACTTGGGCTCCAATATCTCTGTAGATGGTGACTGCAGCCATAAAATTAAAAGATGTTAGCTCTTTGAAAGAAAAACTATGACAAACCTAGACAGTGTATTAAAAAGCAGAGGCTTTACTTTGCCAACAAAAGTCTCTAGTCAGAGCTATGGTTTTTCCAGTAGTCGTGTATGGATGTGAGAGTTGGACCATGAAGAAAGCTGAGTGCTGAAGAATTGATGCTTTTGAACTATGGTTTTAGAGAAGACTCTTGAGAGTCCCTTGGACTGCAGGGAGATCCAACCAGTCAGTCCTCAAGGAAATCAGCTCTGAATATTCATTGGAAGGACTGATGCTAAAGCTGAAGCTGCAATACTTTGGCCACCTGATGTGAAGAATGAACTCATTGGAAAAGACCCTGATGCTGGGAAAGATTGAAGACAGGAGGAGAAGGGGGCGACAGAGGATGAGATGGTTGGATGGCATCATGTACTCAATGGACATGAGTTTGAGCAAGCTCCAGGAATTGGTGATGGATAGGGAAGCCTGGCATGCTTCATTCTGTGGGGTTGCAAAGAGTGGGATATGACTGAGTGACTGAACTGAACTGAAACCTCATTGTTTCACCCCTGTGCTTTAAATCCTTTTTTGGTTTCTTGTCACTTTTAGAATGTAACTAAAGATTCTCACCTTGACTGCACGATCTGGCTAGCTCTCTGACTTCACAGGTCATTATTGCTTATACTGGTAGTCCTGCAGTGCCCCAGATGTCCTGCAGACCCCTGCTCAAACATCATCTTCTCAGACATGGCAGTCTGCCTATTCTCATCACTCCTCCCGCGTCCATTGCCACTTTGTATCTCCTAACTCTTCTTTAATTTTCTTCACCAGGTTATACTATCTCTCTTAGTTAACTGTCTGATTTCCAGGTTAGAATGTAAGCTCTTTCAAGGCAGGAACTGATTTTTCACTGGATACCTTCTTGTGTGGGGCATGGTAGGCACCCAAATATTTGTTAAATGAAAGAGTATTGTGAATATTTACTTTATGCTAGGTCCTAAGCTAAAACTCTTGACATTGATTGGTATCCAACAATTCTATAAAGTTAGGCTCTATTATTATACCCAGTTTACAGATAAGAAAATTGGTGCTTACTGTTTATTTTGTGCCAAGTTATAGATGAACCCTAGAATGATATTGGATACTCACAGTGGGGTTAGATCAAATCTTCTATAGTATTCTATTTTCTTCACTGTTAAAATATTTAATAATATCTTCTAGAAATATTTTCTAGATCATTATAGGTTTTGATTATTGAATATTGGGTCAAATTGTAAAACAAAATTCCATTTTGGATCAAGAAACACAATGGTTTTGATATAGACCTTTCTTTCTCCTGGCCCCCACAAATGCCACACAGGGGAACTTATGGGTTTCTGATGCCTGATGCAGTTCTCATGGGAGTTTTTATGTAAATGGCAAGCAGAACTTCCCAGATGTTCTACAGTGGTGGTTGTGTTCTGTGTAATTGGTCTCCACACTTCCATTCATGCTTTCTTCTAGTCTTTTCTCCATGCTATAGGCCGTCCATCACTGTAACCAAGTCACTCCAGTGGCTTCTCATTGGGCAGGGATTCACCCGCTCCTTGGAGTCTACTCATGATCCTGAGATTTTAGTGCTTTTCTACTCTTTGCTGCTCACTGCACGTGAACTTCACCTGTTAAACCAGTACCTGCGATTCACATGCTTCTTTTTGCCCCAGGGCTTCTTAGTGCACTTTCCTGGCCTGGGATACACCTTGCCAGAGCCTTGGAGCCAGATGGTCTAAATTCCAGTTCAGGCTCTGGCCTTGGGCAGCTCAGGTGCTCCGAGCGTGAAGTGGAGATGATGATTGCATAAGGTTATTGTGCGGGTTAAATGAGTGAGTCCATGTGATGTGTTAGCACGGTGCTCGGGACATACTAAGTGTTCATGCTCAGTCGTGTCCAACGCTTTGTGGTCCTATGGATTGTAGCCCACCAGACTCCTCTGCCCATGGAATTTTCCAAACAAGAATACTAAATTGCCATTTCCTACTCCAGGAGGTCTTCCTGACCCAGGGATCAAACTCTCGTCTCTTGTGTCTCCTGCATTGGCAGGCAGATTCTTTACCCCTGTTGCCTCCTGGGAAGTGTTAGCTAACATTATCAGCACTGTCTTCTACTTATCCTTCAGCCTGGCTTTCTCTTTCAGCAAGTCAAAGTCTACTGACTACAAAGTATCTGTTTTTTGTATATTTCCTTTTATATATTCCTGTTTATATGTTCTTACAGGACCCAATGCTTGGGTAGCATGGATCTTGCCAGAATTTGAAAGCAAGTATTTATTTTGTGGGATTGTATGTCTGTCTCCTCCATTGATTCTGAGCTCTGGAAGGGCAGAAAGAACTCTCTTGCTTGCCGTCCCATCCCTAGCCCAGTGCCTGGGACATAGTTTGTATTACATAAATGTGCTCAGTACATGTGCCCAATGAAGAAAGGGCTGCTTAACTTTTCCTTTGTTCAATTAGGATCTTGGAATCTTCTGCAATAACCCTTCCTTTGAGAAAGAGTAATGATAGTGTAGAAACTAGCTTTGTTTCAGACTTGGGAGCTCATTGGGTACGCATACGCAGGGCAGGGACCACTGGAAGACAGGCAGAAAAATCAGGAGCATGGACTTTTCCAGATGGATGCTGTTGGAACAGTACTTTTGTTGAAGGGCTTTGAATGATGCACCATTCTGGTTGTAGCTGTGATGCTCAACAGTGATTCAGCCACTTCCTGTTGAGTCTCTGCTCTGTGCTGGGCATTGAGCCAGATGCTGAGGCCTCACCCTTCTAATTGAATGTATGTTTCAGGGGAACTACTTGGGAAGGTGGAACTACTTGAATGCAGAGAACTTAGCATTTATTTACATCTTCTAGTGTTTATGATAGGGCAGTGCCTCTAGGGTGTGTGCTTTGTGTGTGAGGTCAAGAATGTGTTTCATACCTACATAAGAAGTCTCATGCAAGGCAAGCTTATCATGTCTAGACCACAGGAGAAAATTCTGCAGCAATAGATTTCAATGGTAAGATACCTCTGTCTGCCAGGAAATTCTGAATTTCCTGTGAAATACAAACTGTAAGTTGTTGTTTTTAGTCTCTAAGTGGTGTCTGTCTCTTTTGCAACCCCATGGACTGTAGCCTGCCACACTTCTCTGTTCATGGGATTTCCAGGCAAGAATACTAGAGTGAATTGCCATTTCCTTCTCCAGGGAATCTTCCTGTCTCAGGGATCAAACCTGAATCTCCTGCTTGGCAGCGGGGTTTTTTTTTTTTTTTTTTTAATCACTGAACCACCAAAGAAACAATTCTGAAGACCTGGGGAAGAAGAGGGTTTTTCAATACCCATTCCACCCTTGTGCCTACAACATATGACTGCCCATTATCCATGCCCTTCCTGCTGTCCTCCATCAGTACTTCTTCCTATGCCTATACTATTTAAAACCTGGTCATTTTTCCTCTTGTTTCTGGTTTACCTACTACTGCTGTTTCTTAGAAACTGTATTTCTGTTATCTGGGTTGAAATTTAGATACCTCCTTCCCAGAGATTAATGATTCTTGCCAAAAGCTGAACACGTTGGCTACTCAGGGAGAAGACTCAGGAAGCAAGTGGTGTTGAGAGAGCTACCTTCCAGTTCACACATAAGCATCACCTACTTACCAAGTCAGCACTGTGAGTGATATAGAAAGAGGAGTCATGGTTTCCAGCCACAAAGAAGTGACAACCTATAAGGAAAGGTAAAACTAACAAATTCATTGGCTCTTTGGTATATATTGAGTATCTTCTATGTGTAAGGCACTTTCCTGATACTAGAGAGTAGAGCAGTGTATGAAACAGAAATTCTGGTCTCATGGAACTTACTTTCACCTCAGTGACTCATAATAGGTCAGGTACTTATGAGAGCAATGAAGAAAAATCAGGCAGGGTAAGAGGATGGAGAGTGAAGTGAATGCTGATTTAAATTGGATGATCAGAAAAGGGCCCTGTGATAAAATGATGTTCATTTGGAGACCTGTGTGAAATTGGGGGCGTGTGCTGGTAAGATACCAGGAAGAAAGCACTCCTGCAGAGTAGTAAGTATGGAGACCCTGAGATGAGAATGTGTGTCTAGTAAGAAGGCCAGTGGGACTGGAGTGAAGGGTGCTTCCTTGGAGAGGAGGTTGCTGAAGGAGTGGAGTTTTGTTCAGTGTGTGATCGGAGGGTTCCCTGGAGGCTCATCTTGGAGCTGGTCTGGATTGCGTCTGAGAAGGTTCATTACCTGCAGCTTGGAGATGAGCCTTTTCAGAGGCCCAAAGGATAACTGGGGAGTCCAGTTAGGAGGTGTTGCAGTCATCCAGGTGGGAGAGAAAGTGGCTTGCACTAGGATGGTGATAATGGGGGTGGTGACAAGTTGTGGGATTCTCAGTACATTTTCGAAATAGAACTGACAACATAGATGAGATGTGGAGGGTGAGAGAAAAAAGTCATGTGATTCCATGATAGTCTACAGGCAATTGCTAGTGGAGGTGGGTCCAGATCTGGAGTACACAGTGTGTCTAGAGAAATCTTGATAGAAGAGGAGGCCTCAGGTGCAGAAGGAGTCTTGAAAAGCTGTGTGAAATAATTTTATATGAAATAAAGCACCATGAAGTATGTTGCAGCACTTCATAAAATAGAATTACATATAACTCCAGTCCTCAAAATATACCAGGAATCCTTTCCTTGAAGAAGAAGTATTGATTTATCCTAGAGAAAGCCTGTACACTGATGACACTTGACCCTGGGAGGCATACTATATTTGTAATACCTTTTGCATTGGTGAAGATATGGTTTAAATGTTGAACGTATTCATTAATTGCTATAGTTCCATTCACATGTGAGTGCTTTTAGTTCAGTTCAGTTGCTTAGTCCTGTCAGACTCTTTGCAACCCCAAGGACTGCAGCACACCAGGCTTCCCTGTCCATCACCAACTCCCGGAGTTTGTTCAAACTCACGTCCATCGAGTTGGTGATGCCATACAACCATCTCATCTTTTGTCGTCCCCTTCTCCTCCTGCCTTCAATCTTTCCCAGCATCAGGGTCTTTTCCAATGAGTCAGCTCTTCGCATCAGGTGGCCAAAGCATTGGAGTTTCAGCATCAGCCCTTACAATGAATATTCAGGACTGATTTCCTTTAAGATTGACTAGTTTGATATCCTTGCAGTGCAAGGGACTCTCAAGAGTCTTCTCCAACACCACAGTTCCAAAGCATCAATTCTTCGGTGCTCAGCTTTCTCTTTATGGTCCAACTCTCACATCCGTACTTGACTACTGGAAAAACCATAGCTTTGACTAGATGGATCTTTGTCGGCAAAGTAATGTCTCTGCTTTTTAATATGCTGCCCAGGTTTGTCATAGCTTTCTTCCAAGGAGCAAGTGTCCTTTAATTTCATGGCTGCAGTCCCCATTTGCAGTGTTTTTGGAGCCCGAGAATGAGAGACAAATTAAAAGCCCTGCACACTGTGTTTTGACTCATTTGACTTTGATACTGGAATCACTGTTCTAAATATTGCCCAGTCTTTTCAGTGATAGAGTTCTCTCTCTATTCGGTGAAAGTTGGTAAAATTTATTGTTGTTTTTTTTTTTTTAACTACTGGTATTTTACATGTATACTGTATAGGTATATACTGTTTTGGGTTTTCTTTTTTGTTGTTTTTTATGAAAATGGTGCAGGATTTAATGAAATTAAAATTATATGTGACCCGTGGAGGACATTCATCTGAGTGCCTGCTTGATGTAGGGCAGCACAGAGGATCCATAAGACATGATCCATGTACTGAAGGGATTTTTAATGGGGTAGGAGCACCAGAGATTTGATGTCACGTCTCAAGGACTCCAATATAGTATTGATTCATTGACTCTTGCCAAGAAGTTGAATTCTTATATTATGCATTAGCTTATTTTACCAGTAAACTTTTCTCATAGAATATGGGTTATCATACCCATTGAGGGAATTTAAAACAAGATAAAATACTAGTTTTGAAAATTAGGATTTGTGTCGTGCTTTCCTCATTTAATCCTGTGAACTAAGTATTACCTCAGTTTTAGAGAGGATACGAAAGTGTAACAACACCCAAGGACATAAGAAAATCTAAAATATTTCTTGTTCTTACTGATGCTGGTCCTCTGACTACAAGTCCTATATCCTTAACATGTGTACTCTCTCCTCGGAGAAGGCAATGGCACCCCACTCCAGTACTCTTGCCTGGAAAATCCCATGGATGGAGGAGCCTGGAAGGCTGCAGTCCATGGGGTTGCTGAGGGTCAGACACGACTGAGCGACTTCACTTTCACTTTTCACTTTTATGCATTGGAGAAGGAAACGGCAACCCACTCCAGTGTGTTCTTGCCTGGAGAATCCCAGGGATGGGGGAGTCTGGTGGGCTGCCGTCTATGGGGTCGCACAGAGTCGGACACGACTGAAGTAACTTAGCAGTACTTTCTCCTCTCTCCCCTCTTTTATTAATGGTTGGAGACATCCTGTTTCTTAGTCGACTTGAAGTGAGTTAGATTTTAGCTGTTCAGAAAGAAAAATCCTCTGGCAGGTCCTTTCAAAATGTGAATTCATTGTCCATGAGCTCAAGTGCTGTCATTAATGTTTTATCTTTATCACAGTTTTTTCTCTTTACAGAGTTCTGGAGTCTTAAAATTTTTTGCTAGTAAATATTTAATATAGTCAAGATAATATTTATGTAATATATATATAAATATAAAGAATAGTATAAAATAACTCTTTAACTGCTGTCCATTCTAATATATAGAAATAACTTATGCCTTCTGAGTCTGCCTACACTCTCCCCCCAATAGGTAACAAGAACATTGAATTTTGCATTTTTCCAAGGAGTCTTATTTCTCTTAGCAATTAAAAATTTTTAAATAGTGTGGGTAAATTTCATCTTGTTTGACATAACTGTTAACATAAATGGCTCTTAAAAATTCTTTTTTAATTTATTTATTTATGTTCAAGTAAAGATACTTTTGTTAATAATAAGGCAGTTATTTAAAAGGCAGTTTGATGTAGAGTATTCAGAAGTAGAAATAAAATGTTCTACATATGAACTTAATCTAATGTTTTAAACCAGTATTATTTCAATAAAATATAAACATTCAGTAGAAATTTGAAAAAGAAAAGGTGTATCTTTTTTATCTTTCTTTGTATACCAAACGCAATACACAGCAAATGTGCCCCCACCCCCGCCAAGGTTTGTTAAATAAATTCATGCATCTGTGTGCTGAGTGGAATACATAATAGCTGGAAAGCCAAAAAAAATAGATAAAAATAAAAAGCAGCTTTATTTTGAAGCTGGAAGTTAGGAATATTTATTAGTTTCAGAAGTTTCAAAGATCAGGGAGAAGGGTCTGTTAAGGAAGAGGAAAAGGATTTTGTGTGATTCAAGGAAATTATTCGCTGCAGTAGTTTTTCTTTGCTTTACTACAGAAAGGAGAGCAAAGGGGCAGGATTGGCAGACTTGCCCTTTCTTAAGTTGTTCTTGGTAGATTAGTGTTGCTGGTGAGTAGCCTAAGAGTGGATAAAATATGGCTTAAAGTTTGATGACAGCAGGTGTTCACCATGGTTTTGAGTGGTGACGACTACTTCATAGGTCATTTCCTTTATCTTGTGATTTTCCTTTTTGCTGAGCCACTGAAACCTGGACTCTGGTTCACCAAGGATGATGCTGATTTCCGTTTTCTTGGTGGAGTTTCTGTGTGGTCTTTCAGGAACTGTAACTCTCGTAGCTCCTTGCCTCATATGGATGAGGAGAGTTCCGAAGTGCCCATACAGTCTGGGTCTGAGGTGGCCACAAGTGTGCCTGCCCATGCACATGCAGACCACATGCCTAGAAGGGCCTTACTGTGTTTCCCTTGGTGATCGCTGCTTGTGCGGAGTATTTCAGTGGTGGGTGTCTGAGCTCAGGAGCTGGACTTCCCAGATTCACATCCTGAATTGCCGCTAGCTAGCCCTGTGGCCTTGGGTTTTCCTTAACCTCTTTGTGATTTTTGTCAATTGTGAAGTCGCTCAGTCGTGTCCGACTCTTTGTGACCCCGTGGACTGTAGCCCACCAGGCTTCTCTGTCCATGGGATTCTCCAGGCGGGAATACTGGAGTGGGTTGCCATTTCTTTATGGTTTCTTTATAAAATGGAGATAATAAAACATCTGCCTTATTAAGTGATTGGGAGGATTAAATAGGTTTGTGCATAGAAAGTACTTACAGCCAGATTAAGTGTTCCATGAACATTGGCTGCTATTTAAATCTTGCAGGTAGGGCCTTTTGTTTAGAAACATACTCCTTTGCTTAGATTACCATTTGTGTGTGGAGGAGATGTTCTTTCTAGAACCATGTCTCCTTGTCACATGATTATGTGCTGTGAGCCTTATTAATCCTCTGTCAGCATTTGAGGTTGGAACATAAGTGTGGCCATACCCTGTGGAATCCAGTGAGAGAGAACTAAGCACCGTAGCAACTGTTGCTATTTGTGTCCCAAGCAGCAGCTGCCCGGGGGACAGATTTATTTTTTAATCCTGATCTCACTGATAGCTTGGGATGTGGCCCTGTCTTAGAGAAGTGGATTGGTTGAGATGCCTGGTCTTTGAGGCGACTTCATGGCCACATGTTACAAAGATTCTATTCCATGTGAAATATGAGGTAGTAAAGCTTTGTGTATGTGAAGGAAGAAGGAAGGCCAAGCCTCAGTATTCAGTCTAGTCCCTGAAGTATGTGACTGGATTAATTACCCAAGAAATCACTTTTGATGTAAACAGTGATTTCAGAAATAAAACTATCCTTCCAATGAATGCTTCCTTACTAAATGCTTTTCTTAAATAGATAATAAGATCTTTAAAAAGAGTTTGTTTCAAGAAGTGGTTGGATTAATTCAGTAATTTTTCTATATTTTATTTTTAATGTGTTGATACATTTCAAGCCTTAATGAAGTACCTTGAAATGGTCCCATGGCCCATTTCCAGATTTTTTTTCTTCGAACTTACCTAGATTCAGTAACAGAATATTTACTGAATACCTATTATATACCAAGCTCTCTTGTAAATCCTCGTGACATCTTGTAAATGTTGTTGGTCTGATTTTTTTTTTTTTTGCGTTCTATGTATAGACCCTATCTATCAAAAATTTGATTGATTTTGTTTTTCAGTTGTTCTACTGAGATTCAGTTGTATGAGTTTACTGATTATATGTTTTGAGCTTACTGCATAATATCATGTTGAACTAACATTTAATTGAGTGACTTATAAAATCAAAACATTTTCCTCCTGCAGGTATTATTAACCCAAAGAACCCAAAGGAAGCTCCAAAGTCTTTCAGCTTTGACTACTCCTACTGGTCTCACACCTCGGTGAGTGTACCCGTGGTGCAGTGTAGTAGAACATTGTGGGTTTTAAATGGTTTGAAGGAACCTGCAGGTCTACAGGGAAAGCAGAGATTACCAACATCTAGGCAAATGAAGAGTAGGACCTTTTGCAGTGTGCCCTTACTTATTACAGGACCCCAAATCTTGCTGGCTTCTAGTGATTGTTCCTAGAGTTTGCTTCTGCATCTCTATTACACATTTTTGTTGTTGTTGTTGTTGTTTTCCTGTTTTGCATTAGAGTAGGAGATGTTTTAAACTACTGCAAAGCCTAATTGCCAAGGGAAGAGTCAGTGAAAGGGACTGGAAAACATTCTCCAAAAGCTGTGTTTATTGAGAAATAATGGCACTACCTGGAGCGAGTTCAAAGAATTTGTTGTTGCTGCATGTGGGATGCATTTGTTGCAACTTGTTGCATTTGGTATGTGGGCTCTTTCCCAAGCAGGGATCAAAGCCATGTTCCGCTGCATTGGGAACACAGTCTTAACTACTAGACTTCCAGGGAAGTCCCCAAAGAAGTCTTTTTATATGTGGACTTGATCTTTGATTTTCTAGTCACATTTCCCATTTAAGAAAATTTTCTTGAAGCTCCCTATGAATGGAAGAATGATACTTTCAGGGTAATGGAAAATAAAATATAATCATGTCAGATAATTTCAAGTAAATATTTTTATATATGGGTGGCCTGAATGTCTAATAGTACCTGTGTGTGTGTGTTTAATGAGAAAAATAAACTATATATAAGGGGGCACTATTCTGATTTGAAACACTTGTTTATTATAGAAGTAATTAATAAGCATAGGAAAAAGTATGAATGAATGCCATTTATTTTTCCTTTTAATCTTTACAGCCCGAAGATCCCTGTTTTGCATCTCAAAACCGTGTGTACAATGATATTGGAAAGGAAATGCTCTTACATGCCTTTGAGGGATATAATGTCTGTATTTTTGCCTATGGGCAGACTGGTGCTGGAAAGTCTTATACAATGATGGGTAAACAAGAAGAAAGCCAGGCTGGCATCATTCCGCAGGTGAAAAACACAGCAACAAAAAACTTCTGTTCATTATTACTCTTAGTCCTTAATTACTTTAACAGCTTTTATTTAGCAAAAATTTACTCAGGGACTATCGTATGCAGGGCACAAAGGTAAATCATCTGCCCCTTTCCTTCAGAGGAGCTCACAGCCTGATGGAAAAGACTGATATGTATTCAGAGTCTATCTTTATATCCAGTATCATGTTACTTTATCTGTTGAACAGTGTTATCAGCTTCTTTTAAACGTGATGGTAAGTGCCACGTTCTGTTCCGAATCCTAGGAACACTTAGGGAGTGTTGTTGGCCTGATATTTTTCCCCAGTTCAGGTTTCTTAACATTATTAGCACCCAGATCACTTCTTAGGAATATGATTATTTTTGTTTTTTGATTGCCTTCTCTTTTATGTTATTAAATTAATTCTATCACTTAAACTTTGAACAGTCTGAGATTTTTTTTAAGAGCAGTTAGTCTTGATTTTGTATTTTGTTTGGGAACTGAAAAAAGTTGTTACATAGGTATATTTAGAAGGAACTTCTTATGCAAACATGGTTTGCTTTTATTAGTGATATTTTGAATTAATTTTAATATGTCCTTTTACTGTAGACCTAGCATGGCCATTGCTGTATTCTGAAAATAAAATACATAAGGAGAAATAGCTACTTTTTTTGAAAGGATTAATAGGATTTATACTTTTGAATTCAGCTATATAATTGAAATTATTAAAAAAAGATTAGGCCATTTTCAGAAAAAATTGAAGATACTAGCATACTTTCTTCTGTAAAAAGTATATGTCTGAATTAAGGCATATGTTTGGGAACTGTCCTTTATGTATAGTAATGGTAATAATTACAATACTAGTTAGAGAAAACATTATGAGCACTCATCACGTGCCAGGCATAGGTCTAGGTTCTTTACGATTCTTAGCTCATCTAATCCTCTTTCATGTGACCCTGAGAGGTCAGTGCCCTTGTTTCCCTCATTTACAGATGAGAGAACTGAGGCATGGAGAGAGCGTGTCACCTGCACATGTGCGTGGCAGATCTAGGATCCACGAGGAGGCAGGGTAGTTCTGGAGTCTTTGCTTTTACTTCTATGTAGTAACTTTTTCAGCAGTAAAATAATCATTTGTAGATTATAGCAAGTAATATGAGTCATTTATTTTATCCCATTACCACACTTAGTTTCTCCTTCTCTTTTGTTTGTTTGTTAATGTAATTCTTGCATGGTTACATATGCATCTCTTTTCCTGATAAAATTTTGGAATATTTTAATGCCAAAGCATGAATTTTTAAAAAGATTAAGTTCTAGAAACTGACACTTACATTTTAAGTTCTGTTTGAACTTCTAGAGAATCATGAACATATAGCTCATTTTTCAAAGGTATGTTGACTGCTTTAATACGAAGCATTTGGCACATGGAAATTCAGTGGATTTTTATTAATTATTCTTATTTAAAGCATCACATATTTTAAATAAATTAAATGATAGGGAGATTAAAATTTTACAATTTTCCTGATCTAGAAAAATTACTGTATTCCACCAGAAATGTGACTGTGTGATGGACTGGCCTCTCATAACAGGGGTTGGAATCTTAAGGCAGAGGTAAAGGGGAGAAATTATAGAGTCAGAACTCTTCTTGAAAATACCTTCATTTACTTCCTTCAAATAGTGTGTGTTTTCCCTATACATGTATGTGTGTATGTATAAATTTACAATATATATAGTAACTGATAACATATAATAAAATTTATATATCATGATAAATAAGTGTGGAAATTAGTTTAATAGTAGTTTTACTTCTACAGTTATAATGCTCATGGTAGAGTCACAGTTAATTCTAGTATGATATGAAGAGTTGAATTCCCATGAAGCGAAATCAATGACATAACGATAGAAGAGACAATTCTCTTCACCTAAATGTGGCTTTCTTTCTAAGGGAATGTTGAGGTGATATTGTTGAGGGGAAATAGAGATTAGCTGAGAGGAATATTCCAAAATAGAGATTAGCTGAATATTCCAGACTTTCCTTTTATTTCATTCAAAGCATTTACCCTTGATGTTGATGCCATTAACATTTTGAAAAAGAGAAAAAAAATCTTGCTAATTCATTTAGCACTCATGGGTAAGTTCTGACTTCCGCCTTTCGTTCTGCTCCTACAGTTATGTGAAGAGCTGTTTGAGAAAATCAATGACAACTGTAACGAAGAAATGTCTTACTCTGTAGAGGTGTGTATAGCTGTGGATTAAAAACAGTCCTCAGTGCTCCATTCCCTCAAATGCTACTTTTAAATAGTTTCAAATTATGACAGAGCTATAGATCACTTAACTATTTCCCCACTTCTGTACTTTGAGGCTATTTCTAAAGTTATGGTTAATATGAAGAATGTTGCAATTAAATCTTTGTTCAAAAATCTGTGGCTTATGGTATAGTTTAAATTCAAAGGGTAGGGAACATGACAATATGATTGAAATTTTCGAACTTACAGGTAGTAGAAGAGGATGCCATTTTCTTTCATATTATACAGAGTTCACAGGCCTTTTTAGAGCATAGGGTGGATCCCTGGTTGATATTTTGTTTTTCTTTACTTTGGTGGGACCCCTACCCCCTCTCCTGTTTCTCTCCCTTGTTCACTCTGTTTCAGCCGTTTCTGGAACACACCAGAAACATTTCTATTTCAGTGCTTTGTCACTTACATTTCTTTTGGCTGGAAATTTTCTTTCCAGGGTATCTTTTTGACTAAGTTTTAACACTACTAGAAATCTTATTTTCAAGCTTTTGAAGTAATTGTAATCCTCAGTTATTGACATCATACATTAGAAAAAAAGCCCCGTGAATAACTGATTTGTCATTGTTTAGTCACTAAGTTGTGTCTGACTCTTTTGTGACCCCATGAACTATATGTAGCCCACCAGTCTCCTCTGTTCCTGGGATCTCCCAGGCAAGAATACTGAAGTGGGTTGCCATTTCCTTCTCCAGGGGATCTTCCCGACCCAGGGATCAAACCTGCGTCTCCTGCATTGGCAGGTGGATTCTTTACCACTGAGCCACCCGGGAAGCCCTAATAACTGATTACTAAAAGGGCTTTGCAAGTGGTACTAGTAGTAAAGAATCTGCCTGCCAGGGCAGGAGATGCAAGAGACATAGGTTTGATCCCTGAGTTGGGAAGATCCTTTACCACCAGTACTCAGTTATATCTGTGCTACTGGTAAGAGAATAAAAGGGACTGGAATTATGGCATTTCACATTGTAAAGGCTGCTGATCACGAATTGTAGAGCTTTTAATAAAAGATGCAAAAATGAACATATTCCTAGGTGAGCTACATGGAAATTTACTGTGAAAGAGTACGAGACTTGCTGAACCCCAAAAACAAGGGTCATCTGCGTGTGCGTGAACATCCCCTTCTTGGCCCTTACGTGGAGGACCTGTCAAAGTTGGCAGTCACTTCCTACACAGACATTGCTGACCTCATGGACGCTGGGAACAAAGCCAGGTATGGGAGGAAACAGACTCATGATCGAGGTTTTTGGTACAGTTTGAGTCCCTTGGTTCCTGGTTAAGGGTTTGAAACCACGTTTATAGCTGTGGAAGTTGCTTTTACCGTGGAGTGCTCTGATCCTTTGGCTGTGCTGGAAAAGCAGTGGTCTCAGCATATTAGGTGTTCTTATCCAGCAAGCACACTACTGAACCACATTAGAACTTTGGTTAAGTTCTGTTGTTAGGTTTTGATCAAGTCATGGTAAAATGTTGGTCATCACATGCCTATGGTAGTAATTGATTTCTGGAATAATTGAGCACTTAATGGACAATAAAAATCAGATACCTTGGTGCTTTCTAAAGGTAGAGCTGCAGTATGAAAAATGATTCTGATGGGGTACCTTTGAAGTTGGAGGTAGCTTGATAGGATCACAAAATGTATTGAGAGCAGTTTTGTGGAAGTGGCAGGCAGTCTTGTAATATGAAGAAGTTTAAAACTATTGCTTGTGATTGTTATGCTTATAATTTGGAGGCTGCTGTCATTTTAACATTCATCTAAGGATTCCATTATCATGTGATCACCTTTATATTTTTTAGGACAGTGGCAGCTACCAACATGAATGAAACAAGTAGCCGTTCCCACGCTGTGTTTACCATTGTCTTCACCCAGAAGAAACATGATACTGAGACCAACCTTTCCACTGAGAAGGTAGGAGAACATCAGTGTCTGGGCTTGAGTTGTGTGGAATGGAGGTTTTTGTAAGCCCCTCCTGCCACCTTTGGATTTTGTGGAAGGGAGGAAAGTGCCCTTTTACTTAATGGAAGGTATCTTATACTTTATGCTTGTCATTTATATTCCACTCTATACCAGTTCTGAGTGTGGGCTTTTAAGTGAAATTGCAAGGTAGAAAATGAGAAACAAACAAAGACACTTGAGTCTCAAAAACTACTCCATGCAGGAGGGTTAAGCAGTTCTGTAGGGAAGAAAATCCTTCCTTTGTTTCTTGATTAGAACCTCTCAATTACCTTACTAACATCTTTGGTATATGTATTTTACTTTTTTGAGCTCTGATAATATTACTGTGGAATTAAACTGTTTAAACAAACAAGATGTGTTTAATTTTTGGGGATAAAAATAACTATACCACATTTTTGGTGTTCTTCAAATGCCTGTGCTTGTTAATTTCTCATTTTCTATAGTGGTTGGCTAAATATAGTAAATTGGAATTAAATTGCTTGCTTTGGATCTTGGTTCTTCCATTTTTCAGCAGTGTTATGTTGGGCAAGTCATTTAAACTCTTTGCGCCTCAGTTTCTCTAACTTCATAGAACTGGTAAGGAGGAGTAAGTATTAATGTAGGTTAAGTGCATATATCTAATGCCTGGCATAGCATAGCCATTTAATAAATGTTAATTTTATTGGCATTACTATTAATAATATACTTATGTTGACTTCTATTCTGCCTACTTTCCTAAGTAGCATGCAGCTGGATTTTTAAATCTGAAGTTAGTTATTATACTGGCTCTTATGAAAGATCTTGCCTGAGAACTTTGTGAAGTCAATATCATTAAAAACTAAAATCACCTTTTACTTGATGACTTGTTTGTTTTTAGCTGAAGATTATTTTTTAAAAATATACTCTTCATATAAGTAATCAAATAGCTTGACACTGCTTAGCCAGAGGTTCTGTATTAATGTAATTTAGTAGTATTTTTCTGAATGGCACCAAGGAACATCCTGTGTGAAAGCATTTTTTTCTTTTCTTCCATGATGTCAGCTCTACAACAGCAATGATATTAACCCCATAATCATAGCTTCCTTGACAATCCATTTTGGATACTTTCCTGAAGCATTTTTAAAAAAACAACTTTATTGAGGTATTATTGAAGTACAATAAACCACACATATTTGGAGTATAAAACTGGATCAAATATATATATAGTAAGCCTCCCTCCCCCCATCTGCAAGGGATACTTTCCACGACCCTCAGTGGATGCCAGCAACTGCAGATGGTATCAAAACCCTTATGTATATTGTTTTTTTTCTCATACATGTATACCTGTTGTAAAGTTTAATTTATAAATTAGGGACATTAAGAGATTAACAATAGCAATAATAAAAATAGGACAATTATAACAGTATACTGTATATTGATATGTAAATGTCTTTCTCACTCTCAAAATATCTTTTTGTACAAGCTTAGTGCCTTTTCCTTCTTAACAAAGCAGTTATCACACAGTGTGGGCATAACTTTTGCAGCCTGAAGTTCAACAGTGAAAATTAACAGGAATTTCTTTTTCCCTTTTTACAATTTCATGAATAGAAGATTTATTGCTACTGTAGATAGTAGCAACCTCAGCATACACTTAAGAGAAGCTCTGTATTTATATGTCAGAGGCTTCTTTTTGGCATACCTGAATTATCAGTATTACTGCTTTTGTGTTTTGGGACCATTATTAAAATAAGGGTCACTTGCACACCAGAACTGTGATACCCCAAGAGCTAATCTGGTAACTGAGATGGCTACTAAGGTACTGATTAGTGGGATACGCTGGATAAAGGGGTGGTTGCATCCTGGGGGATGGAGTGAGATTTCTTCATGCTACTTAAAATGACACACAACTTAAAACCTATGAATTGTTTGTTTTTGGAATTTTCCATTTAGTACTCACCAAAGATCCACTAGAGAAGGGGTAGGCTACCTACTCCAGTATTCTTGGGCTTCCCTTGTGGCTCATCTGGTAAAGAATCTGCCTGCAATAAGGAGGACCTGGGTTCAATCCCTGGGTTGGGAAGATCCCTTGAAGAAAGGAAAGGCTACCCATTCCAGTGTTCTGATCTGGAGAATTCCATGGACTATATAATCCATGGGGTAGCAAAGAGTCGGACACGACTGAGCGACTTTCACATAGTTGATCGTGGATAACTGAAACCATGGGATGTGAAATGAGATATAAGGAGGGGGCTACTGTACACCTGTGAGACTGGTACCACAGTTCAGATCATGAGAATTTCTGTTATCCTAAAGAGTTGCCTCATGCTCCTTTGTAATCTCTTCCACTCTCATCCTCAGGCCATCTCTGATTGGCTTTTTGTCACTATAGATTAGTTTACACTTTCCAGAGTTTTATATAAATAGAATCATATGGTATGTATTATTTTCAGCCTGGCTTCTTTCAACTTAGCATAATGGTTTTGAGATTCATCTGTGTTGTTGTATGTATCAGTAGTTCACTCATTTCCATGACTGATTAGTATTCCCTTGTGTAGATATCTCACAGTTTACTCATTAATTCATCTGTTGATGGGCATTAAATTGTTTCCAGTTTTTTTATCATTACAAATGAAGATGCCATAAACATTTGTGTACATAAAAGTCTTTGTGTGTGTGCTTGTTTTTTGTTTTTCTTGGTAAATAACTAGTAGGATGGTTGAGTCTTACGGTCAGTTTTTGTGCAGATTCTTAAGACTCTGCCAAACTGCTTTCAAAAGCAATCATATCATTTTGCATTCCCATCAACAGTATGAGAATTTTAGTTGCTAAAGCTTTGTTTTTAATATGTCACTTAATGGGTTAATGAGTTTTATGTATTTTTATGACATAGCATTTTAAGATGTGTTTATTCTGAAATTCTTTTAAACCAAGATAATTGCTGTGAAATTTTTTTGCATGCTGTTTAAATTGACTGCCATATATTTGTCTTCCTGTGCCACATATGAGGCCTAATTAATCTTTTTAGTGTTCTCTATGCCTTAATCTTTTAATTTCTTACCTCTAAATGTTTTCTGCTTCTCCCTTGCTTATTTTTTAATTGCCTCAATGTTCTTTACCAGGTCAGTAAAATCAGCTTGGTGGATCTAGCAGGAAGTGAACGAGCTGATTCAACTGGTGCCAAAGGGACTCGATTAAAGGTATTTATTTTACCAAGTAAATAGCCTAGTCAATAAATGCTCTATGACACAGGTTAGCAAGCTATGGCCAGTCTGACAAATCTAGCCCACTGTCTGTTTTCATAGATAAAATTTCCTTGGGACACAGCTGCATCTATTCATGTCTGTGGCTGCTTTCGTGCTATAATGATAGGGTTGAGAAGTTGCAGCAGAGGCTGAGCGGCCCACAAAACCATTGACACAAGAAATTTTCTGACTTCTGACTTGTAACTTCAGTGCAAGATATGTTACATGATAATAGTTAAGGAGGCCTTCGTAGTCAAGGTGAAAATTGAATTGTATTTTGAGGAATGGTTAGAATTTGGTTAGATGGAAGTAAGGGACAATAATTAGAAAACGATACACAAGTCCAGAGGTGAGAACAAGCATGGTCTTTTCTAGAGATTTGCTTAACAAGAGGAGAAATTGCGCATCAGTGGAAGAAGGTGCATCTGTTTTTCAAGCACAGACATCATAATGATAATTGAGGACTGTGAGTTAGGCATGTGGTCTTGGCCTGTCAACAACTGGAGAGGAGAAAATATTGAGGGTTAAAGAAGGTTTTTAGAACTTGTGGTCATAAATAGAAAACAATGCTAGCATATGGCTAGCTGTATTTTATGTTATCATGTATGATGTGGCAATAGTTCTTTATCATAATTCTTTTATATTTGATATTGATTTCAGGAAGGAGCAAATATTAATAAGTCTCTTACAACTCTGGGTAAAGTCATTTCAGCCTTGGCAGAGGTGGTAAGTGTTACACTTCATTGTAAGGGAAAGTTGGTCTACTCAGCAAATGTTCTTGACTAATATTTTATGATTGCTCATAAAGGGTATTACCTTTTTTCCTTTTATATAATGTCTTTCTCTTTTTAGAGCTTTTCAGATAAGATAGTAGGTATGGCACACTTTGACTTTGTACTAAAAAGCGATTAAGGCAAATGAAAGTAAATGTAGATCTGTAAAGGCTAGAATTAAACTAGGTCTTTGCAAAGATCTAAAGTTTGACTGCTTGAGCCTTATTTTGTAGCTCCTGTAAGAGCAAGTATATTTATTGCATATTATTTTCTATGCGATCTTTTCTAAATAGGACACTGTACATTTTGGAGTATTTTGAGCAATTTTCCTTGGCAAACGCTGTTGATTTGTGGCCCAATAAACTATTTTTTAAATAGTTTTATTTTTTCTTATTTCTTAGAATTAAAACGAAGCCCCATATACAAAAATAGTTGAAACAATTTTTGTATAAGGGGCTTCGTTATTTAGGTTAGAAGCTAAAGAAGTGCTGGTTACTTTATGCTCTAGTACCTCATTTGAATCTCTAAAAAGGATTAAATGTTTTCTTGCTTGTCTCTGAGAAGTGATATTCAAGTTACAACTTAAAAAATTTTTTTAATGACTTAAAATATTTTCTGTTTGGAGGCTTATCCTGTATTCTCATTCTCTTTTAAATGCTTTTCCATGTAGGATAATTGCACCAGCAAGGTATGGTGGGGCTTGGTAGAAATGATCTAGCTGTATAATCAGTTGCTGATTTTAAATCCTCAGCAGGATGCTTGGAGGCATAAGTAGGAATGGAAACTTCAAGAAGCATTATATTTGTTTTCTAGCTCTGGAATTTAGAATTGCTATTTAGGGTGACTGTGAATCGTGAGACAGCACACCAATACAAAGAGGTTTAAGAAAAATGTAGCTATCATTTCAGGAAGCCAGCTATGTTTTAGAATGGCGCCCATAAAAATTTTATTTTATTACTCTTAGGAGGCATATCGGAGAAGGCAGTGGCACCCCACTCCAGTACTCCTGCCTGGAAAATCCCTTGGATGGAGGAGCCTGATAGGCTGCAGTCCATGGGGTCGCTAAGAGTCGGACACGACTGAGTGACTTCACTTTAATGCATTGGAGAAGGAAACGGCAACCCACTCCAGTGTTCTTGCCTGGAGAATCCCAGGGACTGGGGAGCCTGGTGGGCTGCCATCTATGGGGTCGCACAGAGCTGGACACGACTGAAGTGACTTAGCAGTAGGAGGCATATAGGTGACTGCCATATAGGTTTTATACCATGAAGAGTCATGGATTATTTACATTATTAAATTTTTTTCTTATTCTTTGGTTATACGTAAATTGAAGGCTCTAAGATCAAATTAAATTTCTAACTGTTCTTAACTGTTAAATGTTTCCAGAAAACATTGTTTGCATTCTTATTAATCCAGATACAATAGATTTTTCTTTTCTTCATATTTCTATAGAGGTATTCTAAAATTTATTAGTACTCTTTTGCATAAATAATAGGGCACTTAACAGTTTGATCTGAATCACGAGTATCATGGGGGAGAGAGGCAGTGTCTGCTTTGAAATATTTTTAAATATATAGATTTGCATATTCTCTAGTTCTATAAAAATAATTTAAAAAGTGCTGGTTTTCTCGGTTTTTGCTTTTTGTTTTGTTCTGTTCATTGGGCAGAGCTGCCTGAGACTAAAACATCTCTCTGCTATTTGATATAATGCATGTGTGGATATTCTTCTAATGTCTAATCTAGGTCCTGGAACAATGAAAACTTAAAATTTAGTGATTATTCTAACTTGTCCTGTCCATTTGATCATCTGTTTACATCTGTATCAACCAGAGGAAAAGTTTACAAAGTATTTTTTCCATGATTTCCCTCACTGATCTATGTCACAAAATTTTGCAAATGATCTTTTATAATCTGTTTTATAAAACCCAGTTTAGTACTCTGTGTCTGTGTCATAAACTGTAACAGGTCAGAAATAAATGTTAATTTTTATATAACAAGCATGATTTTTGGTGAATTAAGATATATCGTTATTTTCAATGGGAAGAGAAACAAGATTATTTCCATCCATACTTAAATAGTATTTTTTAGTGAGGTTAGTGATCTAAGTAAAGCTTGTTACGTAGTGGCTGAAACACTTATATTTTTAAAAAATTGTGGATGTGAGAACAGGAGATTAATTTGTATGAGAGCGAGCAGAGAAGAAATGGCTAAAGTTCTGGGATATTTTTAAATGGAAAAGATTGAAGTGCTATTTATACTTCTTCATTTAGCTACTCCTTCTTAGTTTAGCCTAATTGACAGAAATGAATATGGAACATTTTAGAATCTGACACTGCTTACTTATTTTTACAGTTCTGTTGGCAGTCATTGTAATTGGCATACTTTAAATCTTGCAGCATTTTCAGTACTAAGGATAGGCAAAGTGAAGTGTTTAGATGCAGTGGGGAACGGAGAGGATAAACTGAGGTTTCAGGCCCCAAGAATTTCATGTGGAATGAAAGTCCCACTCAGCTATGAATGACCGAGAGGATTAATTCTCCCTAAAGGTCTGTGTAACTTAGAAATACAACCTGCTGTGGGAAATGATGTCCTCATAGGTGAATGTGTTTGTGGTTGGAGCTGGATGAGATGTTCAGTCACTAAGATGACTTAGCCTGACTCTTTGCGACCCCATTGACTGCAGCATGCCAGACTTCCACCTGTCCTTCACTGTCTTTGGGAGTTTGCTCAGGTTCATGTCCATTGAGTTGGTGATGCTATTCAGCCATCTCAAGATGTAGGGGACATGTTTGATGAGATGGAATTCAAGTACCAACTTGCCTACTTCTTTTCCTTCCAACAAATCAGAAGTCAGCTACTTAGTACTGTTTTTCTGAATACCCAGGATTTAGCAAGAATTAGATCATGCTCAATAACCTCAGATATGCAGATGCACCACCCTTATGGCAGAAAGTGAAGAGGAACTGAAGGAGCCTCTTGATGAAAGTGAAAGAGGAGAGTGAAAAAGCTGGCTTAAAGCTCAACATTCAGAAAACGAAGATCATGGCATCTGGTCCCATCACCTCATGGCAAATAAATGGGGAAACAATGGAAACAGTGACAGACTTTATTTTCTTGGGCTCGAATATCACTGCAGATGGTGACTGCAGCCGTGAAATTAAAAGACGTTTGCTCCGTGGAAGAAAAGCTATGACAAACCTAGAAAGCATATTAAAAAGCAGACGTTGCTTTGCTGACAAAGGTCCATCTAGTCAAAGCTATGGTTTTCCCACTAGTCATTTATGAATGTGAGAGTTGGACTATAAAGAAAGCTGAGTGCCAAAGAATTGATGCTTTTGAACTGTGGTGTTGGAGAAGACTCTTGAGAGTCCCTTGGACTGCAAGGATATCAAAGTAGTCAATCCTAAAGGAAATCAGTCCTGAATATTCATTGGAGGGACTGATGCTGAAGCTCTAGTACTTTGGGCACCTGATGTGAAGAATGGACTCATTGGAAAAGACCCTGATGCTGGGGAAGATTGAAGGCAGGAGGAGAAGGGAATGACAGAGAATGAGATGGTTGGATGGCATCACTGACTCAATGGACACGAGTTTGAGCAAGCTCCAGGAGTTGGTGATGGACGGGGAAGCCTGGTGTGCTTCAGTCCATGGGGTCACAAACAGTCAGACATGACTTAGTGACTGAACTGAACTGAGGTCATCCTTAGTTTAATATGACCTCAGATTTTGCTAGGAATAGATTATTAAACTGCTGTTACCAGGGAGATGCCTATCAGTGAAACCTGGCTTTCCCCTTAGTAACGTCTTTAATTATCACACACAGTAGTCAGCCAGCAGATGTTGGAGTAGCCAAAGCATTTGCATTGTGTTTTACTTTCAGAGGGTATAATTTCCTTCATCTCAGCACTGGTTTTGCATTGGTGTCTTTTGCTTTATCCTGTGATAATGAGATGGGCCATGGAGAGAGCAGTACAAGGAAACTTTTTATAAATATAGAAACTTTATCTTGCAGTCTCTCTAAATCTCGTGATCTGCAAATTGCATCGCTTTCTTAGACCTTTTCACTTTGACTCCTAATTCTAATGGTCAGATTTATTTTTGACATAATTTCCTTTTAAAGAAACCTAGTATGTTTTACAATGTAAGAGTTACGAGATATGCAATAACCACCTTGATGATTTGGTGGTTGACCAGATAAATTTATTAAATGAGTTGCTCCTACACATCCAACCTGGAATGCACAAGATTCATATTTGCCCCTCTGTAAAAGTAAAAATTATTATTTGAGGTTTGCTATTAGATGATATTAAAAAAATCATTGTTAATTTTGTTAAGTGTGAGAGTGGTCTTATAGTTACTTTTTTCTTTTTTGTCAAGTCTTTCTCTGTTAGAGATATGTACCTGAAGTATTTTTAGGTGAAATGTGGATTTGCTTTAGAGCCCTACACAAGCTATAAATGACAGGATATTAGATAATAGTGTTATATTGGTGTTAAATTTCCTAACTTTGGTCATTGAACTGTGGCTGTGTAAGAGAATGTCCTTATCTGCTGAAGTGTTTAGGGATAAAAGGGCATAGGGTCTGTAGTTTCCTCCAGAACGGTTCAGAAAGAAAAAAATGTAGGAAAGACTTTGAGTGAAATTGAAATGTGATTGGTGAAATATTGATAATGGTCAGAGCTGCGTGATGGATATATGGTAGTTCATTAGGGTAGTCTCTAAACTGCTGTGAATACTGTAAATTTTTCAGAATAAAATATAATAAATAATTATTTATTGAATGAGCTTTGGGTTTTGTGAAGAACTGAAGCTGTAAGTGTTAAATTTCAACAGAGATGGCACCCCACTGTAATTTAGTTTACTTGGAAATTTTAGTCTGGTTTGCTTTCCATCTGAATTATTCCTATCTAACAATGCTAAGAAAGGCTAAGGCCATTTCTTTCTGTTTAATAGAGTAAGAAGAAGAAGAAAACTGATTTTATTCCCTACAGAGATTCTGTACTTACTTGGCTCCTTCGAGAAAATCTAGGTATGTAATCATCTTTTTAAAGGTGTGAAATCATCCTTTTGAAGCTGTTTACCAATTATCTTTGTGGTTCATTTTGCTGTGTGTCTGCTTTTTGAGAAGAATAATCTGTTACTAACTTGAGTGATCTTTGTCTTTCTTCATTTTTACTCTTCATTTAAGTTGGTTGAATTTGCTTACCTTAATTGTATTTACTTATTTATACCAGTTTTTTTGAGATATAATTGACCATACAGAACTGCATAAATTGAAGGTATGCAGCATAATGATTTGGCTTACATACATTGTGAAATGATTATCACAATAAGTTTAGTGAACATCCGTTATCTTGTATAGATTAAACAAATTAAAGAAATAGGAAAATAATTTTTCTTGTGATGAGAACTCAAGATTTACTCTGTCAACAGCTTTCATATGTAACATGGTCGTCGTTCAGTCGCTTAGCATGTCTGACTCTTTGCAACTCCGTGAACTGCAGCACACCAGGCTTCCTGTCCTTCATTATCTCCTGGAGCTTGCTCAAACTCATATCCATCGATTTGGTGATGCCATCCAGACATCTCATTCTCTGTCATCCCCTTCTTCTCCTGCCTTCAATCTTTCCCAGCACTGGGGTCTTTTTTAATGTGTTGGCTCTGTGCATCAGGTGGCCAAAGTGTTGGAGCTTCAGCTTCATATATAACGTACTGCAGTGTTAATTATATTTATCGTGTTGTAGATTATATTCCTAGTATTTATTTATCTTATAACTGGAAGTTTGTACCTTTGGACTACATTCATCTAATTTCCCCTCTGCCCTAACCACTGCCGCTATAACGAGTCTATTCTCTATTTCCATGTTTGTTTGTTTGTTTTTGAAGTATAGTTGAGCTACAGCACTCTGTTAGTTCCTGCTACACAAAAAACAATTTGGTATTTCTATGCATTTCAAACAAATCACCAATAAGTCTACTTAACGGTATGTTACCATACAAAGATGTTATGTAGTTATTCACTGTATGTCCCAGCTGTACATAGCTGTCTTTATATGTGGATTATGTTGAATTATTGATCTAAGTTCATGCATTTTAACAACCCAGCCTTTTTACTGCTCCTCCAACTCATGTTTAATGTTTTAACACCATATTTTATATCTTTTGTTTTGTGTATCCCTTAACTCTTTATTGAGGATAGAGATGATGTTGCTACTTTTGTCTGTTAACCTTCCTACTTGCTTTATACATGACTGATTTACTGCCTTTACTGTATATTTGCCTTTACCAATGAGATTTTTCCTTTTGTAGTTTTCATGTTTTTTTGTGGCCTTTTCTTTTTTGCTTAGAGAAGTCCCTTTAACATTTCCTGTAAAACTGGTTTGGTGGTGCTGAACTCTTTTAGCTCTTGCTTAAATGTAAAAATTTTGATATCTCCATCAAATCTGAATGAAATCCTTTCCAGCTAGAGATGACTAGTTATAGGTTTTTCCTTTTCATCATTTTAAATATGTTGTGCCACTCCCTTCTAGAGAGTTTCTTCTGGAAAGTCAACTGATAGCCTTACAGTAACTTGTTTCTTTTCCCTTGCTGCTTTTAATATTCTCTCCTTATCTTTAATTTTTGCCATTTTAATTACAATGTGTCTAGAGTGATGCCCTTTGGGTTGATCCTGTTTGGGACTCTCTGTGCTTCCTGGATGTCTTTTTCTTCCCCAGGTTAGGGAAGTTTTCATCTATTATATCTTCAAATGTGTTCTCTCCCTCTTCTCCTTGGGCAGCCTTGTGTTTGTACACTTGTTGTTGTACCAGGGGTCTCTTAAACCATCCTCATTTCTTCTTATTCTTTTTTCTGTTCAGCCTTAGTTATTTCCACGATTCCATCTTCCAACTCCCTGATCCGTTCCTCTGTATCATCTAATCTACTGTTGATTCCTTCTAGTGTATTATTCATTTCAGTTATTCTTCATTGTTTTTTTTTGGTTCTTCTTTATATTTTCTAACTGTTGTTAAAAACTTCTAACTTGTTATTCTGTTCATTTAGTCTTCTCCCGAGTTCTTTGAACATCTTTACAATCATTACCATGAACTCTCTATTTGGTAGATTGCCTTTTCCACTTAGTTCTTCTAGGGTTTTATCTTGTTCCTTCGTTTTGAACATATTTCTCTGTTGCCTCATTTTGCCTGATGTATTGTTTTTATTTGTGTGTATCAGGTAGGTTGGTTAGGTGTCCTCACCTTGGAGAAGTGGCCTTTTTTAGGACATGTCCTGTGTATCCCAGTGGTGCACTTCCCTCTGGTCACCAGAGCTGTATGCTCTAGGGGTGTCCCATGTTTGGGCAGAATGTGTCCTTCTGTTGTGGCAGGCTGGCTGCTGTGGGAAGTCTGGGAGGTGTGGCTGACCCCTGTTCTGGTTGGTTTCTGGGCCCTGTGTTGTGTGGAGGCTGCCATCCATTGGTGGGTGGGGCTGAGTTCTGGAGTGGGTGGTTCCAAGGCTGGGGGCCTGGATGTGTTGTCAGTCTGCTGGCAGGCAGGGCCAGTTCCTGACAGGATGCTTGCAGAATCTGGTGTTCCAAAGCTCGTGTTGGCATGCTGGTGAGTAGGGCTAGGTCCTAGAGTAGCTGCAGGGTCCAGGGTGTCTTGGAGCTGGTATTGGCCTGCTGGCAGTTGGGACTGGAGCCCAGGATATCCTGGGGCTAGTGCCAGCCTGTTGGTGGGCAGAGCTGGAGCCCAGGTCTCTGACTGTAGGGCCCTAGGGGTCCTTGGGGCTGGGGCTAGTGCCAGTGTGCTGGTGTGGGGTAGGGCGCAGGTCCTGGGCACTCAGGTAGACAGGACTGGGTGGCTGTGGGTTCTGGGGTCTTAAGACAGCAGACGTGCTGGTGGGTAAGGCAAGTCCCAGCACTTATCAGCTAGAGGGAGAATTCCAAAGTGGAACTTTCTGTGCCAGTGTCCTTGTGGTAGAACGAGCTCCCCAAATTGGCTGCCGCCAGGGAGCACTCCTGCCTCTTGTCCTCCAGGATCAGCCCAGGGGTCTGACCTAGTCTCCTTTCAGGTTACTGCCTCTGCCCTGGGTCCTGGGGCACGTGAGATTGTGTGTGTGCTCCTTAAGAGTGGAGTCTCTCTTCCCACAGCCCTCTGGCTTTCCCAAAAGTAAGCCCCGCTGGGCTTCAAATCAAACTTTCTGGGGGCTTATCTTTTGGTGCAGGAGCTCATGCGGAGCTTGGACCCCTTGCTCTTTGCAGAGAACCTCTGCAGTTGTCATTATCCTCATTTGTGGCTCAACCACGCAGGGCTGTGGGTCTTGACCGTTCCATATCTCTACCCCACCTACCTGTCTCCTTGTGATTCCTTCTTTAGTTTTAGGACTTTCCTGCTAGTCCTTTGATTTTTCTTACCAATAATTGCTTTGTAAATAGTTGTTATTTTGTGTGCCTGTGGAAAGAGGTGAGCTCAGGGTCTTCCTGCTCTGCAATCTTAGCTAATAGAGTAACCAGAGTGCTACTTTTAGTGAGCATTTTTAATATCTTTCCTGTGATATTATTGCCCACCTTTAAATCAGGGTTTGCTCCCATGTCTTGTTTACTTTAGGACATGAACTGTGTAGTAGTTGTTTATCTGACCACACACCTGCTTCAAACTGTTGTTCCTTTTTGAAAACCCCATGCTCCTTTGAGAGAGAGGCACGTAATCAGATGTAACTCCTCTTTGCTGATGTTTTTGGATCTTTTACCTGTCGTTCACTGTTCTTTTAGCCCCTTTCCCTCTTTCTTGATAAGGAGGGAGTGATTAGCTGTGTTACATGTTGCTGATGGAAGGAAGTGGCTGAGAATGGCTATTCATGTCACCAGTGACTTTCATATCATTAAGAGTGGCTCTAGTGGAGTGTCTAGGGAAACTGGACACAGTACATCCAGACACCAAGATTTACATGTAACGATGCCTGGCCTGGGGACATTTTAAAAATTTACTGATTAAATCTTAGAATCTGAGGTTTTGCTGTCAGATTGGACACATTCAATGAAGTTTTTTTATAAAACAAGTATGATTTGAGATAATCATGATTCATCTTTTTAGGTGGCAATTCTCGGACTGCAATGGTTGCTGCTCTGAGCCCAGCTGATATCAACTATGATGAAACTTTGAGCACTCTGAGGTACTCCCGTTTGATCTCAATAGTTAATGAAAACACAGTGTTTCCCATAAGTCATCTTGTTAGGCCATGGGTTGTCTTATGCTGTGTGGGTAGTTGCTTGAGTAAACAATGACCCATCCCTTTTATAACAGGGAACACACATACACACATACAAACCTGTTTATACTTTTCAGTTTCATTGAGAAAAGCAGGAACTTTTTCATAGGAAAGATATTAAATTTGCTCTAGTGAGATTTTGGGGGGTAACTTTTAGATAATAGTAAAAACTTCTTAAAATATTTTCTATAGAAAGAAGTGTCCCCTTCTCATGTTTGTCATTATAGAAGTGCTTACTCACATCATAACAAATAATAAAGTTATGAGTACATGTAATATTTTAAAAATTACTGACAGAATGTTCACTAATAGGATAGTTTTGTATGTGATTAGGTTCAATTACATTAATCTGGAATTTTCAACTTTTCTCTCATCAACATTTTTGATATAATGGAAGAAACACTATATAGTCTAATAAGTTAGTTTTGAGATATATTTTGATATTAGTCTCTGATATTTATTTCCTTTGTGATCTTGAGGAAATCACTTAGATTCATTGAAGCCTTTTCCCACATCTTTATAAGGTATAAAAATAATGCTTTCTACGTATGTATTTTTACTAAGGCTCATAAAAATGTGTAAACACTCAAGCTGTTTTTAGAAATAATGGTATGTTACTTATGAGAAGTAGAGCATTTAAGGAATGGCAAAAATGTGTCTTCTTTTTGGATCTAGATATGCAGATCGTGCAAAACAAATTAAATGTAATGCTGTTATCAATGAGGACCCCAATGCCAAACTGGTTCGTGAATTAAAGGAGGAGGTGACACGCCTGAAGGACCTTCTTCGTGCTCAGGGGCTGGGAGATATTATTGATAGTAAGTGAATTAAGGACCAGCACAAAATCTATTCCTTTCTAGGGCTCTTAAACTTAGAGTTAAGGAACTTGGTTACAAAGAGTTTTTTGGGTTTTTCTTAACCTTTTAAGAAGTCAATTGAGGGTAGTTCCCTGGTGGCATAGTGGTTAGGATTTTTGGCTTTTACTGTCATGGCCCAGGTTCAATCCTTGGTCAGGGGAACCAAGATCCCACAAGCTGTACAGCACGCCCACCCCAAAAGCTCATTGAAAATGATCTCAGAATTTCTTTTATGTACCCATGTATCAGATTTTGAATTCATGAAATTACTTTTTAAAATGTTATATATCATTACTTATATTTGTTATTGGATTTCTATTTTAGATCAGCAGTGGTTTATTAGGAATGTTTATTCTCACTGCGAAGTTAATCACTTCATAAAATTGTTACTTCAATTTTTTGTTTTTTGTGTTTTGGGTTTCTTTGGATTAATGTAGTAGTAATACTGAATATATTTGTAAGAGACCCACCATTCCAGTCTCCTTTCTGATAAGATTTACCTTTGAGTGGTTAAATGCCCCCCAACTCACTCCTTATAAACTTACGAAGGGGCAAATAACCAAATCCTGTCAAGTTCAAGAATTAGACTTCCAGAGAGTCTTACAATGTTGTCTTAAAATGACTCTCTAACCTCAGTAATCTGCCTACAAAATGTCTAATCAGAAGTTCTCCTGAGGGAGTTAACTAGAATATTCAGTATAATGGTATATGAGTTTACTTAATAAAGCATATTTTTATTTTTTGAGTTTCAGATTAATATTATTATTTGGCATTTTAATAAGATTCTCAAGGCCTCTTCTAGTTCTTGATACTGATTAACACCTGAATTTAAATGAATACATACTGTTTGTAAAATGGTAGTATGTTATTCTAAGTGTTAATTATTTTCAGCTTCCCAAATACCAAATACTGCTCTGTTCCCTTTCTATGTCACTACTGAACCTGAACTTTGACCCTTTTTGTATTTTCCCTCTTGCTTACCTTCAGTTGATCCATTGATCGATGATTACTCGGGAAGTGGAGGCAAATGTGTGTATCTCATGTATTGGTGGTGTCCAGTACTCTGACTTGCTACTCTGCCTCTGCTGGCTCAGCCTTAAGATGAGCTTTGCATGTCAGCGATCCTAACAGGGAAATCCCAGACAGAGCATAGTAGATTCAGAAATTATTCCTATTTTTGTACTTTTCCATTAGTAGAGCAGACTTTGCTGAATTTCAGTCTGTGGCTTGAATTAGGTCAAGAGGCTTAAAAACCTCTTGTTGCTTTACTCTTTAGTTTTTCCACTTTAGTTTTGTGTGATTAAATTGAATCCAAACTCATAGATGGTGATGGTAGTGATGATAGCAGCTCACATGTATTGAGTGTTTATAATGTGCCAGGACCTATTCCAGGTATCCTGAATA